>NC_083095.1:108307338-108607338 GCF_949774975.1 Lagenorhynchus albirostris | reverse complement strand
CAAGCTGAGCCTTTGGTTAATTCCTCTTCCTGGTGGGAAATGAGAGTTAAATTTGCCCGTCCAGACACCTCCAGCTAGTCTCTCATTGGTTCTCCCTATTCCTGTTCATTTCCCGCAGAAATTGCAAACTCGGCAAAACACGACGTTAAAGGCACTGACACTCCAAGTGGGGAGAGTGTTTGTAAAGCGTCTGGAATGTTGCACCCGAGTACCAGGGGACTTAAACTGAGACATATTTGAACACGTTTCCCGATCACACGGTGGATCATACTCTGGGTTCCACATGCATGTTTTAGCTGAAGGAAGAATCCCTTAAACCTGGAGAGTTGAGAGCCATGGAATGGGTACCATGCAATATGACTTCAAAGGGTCTGCATTTGCTCACCGAACCTCAACAATCCTATCACTGCTGCATTTATGCTGCTGTACACACGCTTGACTCTCTTTCAGAGACATGTAAATCCATAGGTTTTAAGATTCTTACTAGTCAGGTATATTCTTAGGCGTTTAATATGGGGTGTTGAGTCCACTTCGTTGAGGAAGGTGTAGCTCTTGTCTATTACATATTTGGCTTATGGAACGGTATCTGTGCTAATTTCAATCTCTGGTTTTATGCAGCACCCCAACTCACCTTTCCCCTTAAGCAAGCATAATTTGTTTTTCTACATCTGAGACCCTGTTCTGTTTTGTAATTCAGTTCCTGGGTAGCCAAGTTTACATTCCGTGTATTAGTGATACCTTATGATATTTCTTTTTCTGTGTGACATATTTCACTTAGAATCATCGTATCTGAATCCACTCATTATGCTGCTATGGGCCTGATGACATAGATTTCATTGCTGAGTGGTATTGCATTGTACGTAAGTACCACAAATTCTTTATTCATTTTTCGCTTTCTGTGATATTGAACTTGTACCATAAACGAGGTTCTTGTAAACAGAGCCGTCCCAAACTTTGGGGTGGCTGTGTCTTTTTGATTTTAATTTCCCTAAGCTATAGGAGCATAAGTGGAAGTGCCCTAGGCTCTGTTGCTTTGTTTTTTAGATGTTTCAGGAAACACCATACACTTCTTCAGAGTGGCTGTTGGCAATTTACATCCCGCCCATCAGCATAACAAGGCTCCCAGTTCTCCATGGCCTGTCCTGTCTTTCTGGATTTTACACTTTTTTCAGATGGCCCTTTTGCCCGTGGGGCAGTGAGACTTCATTGTAGTGCAGATTTCCTTTGCAAGCTTGCTTGGTTGGCCAAAAAGGGCGTATGCGTTTTTTCCTGAATATATTCAGGAAAAAACGCATACGCCCTTTTTGGCCAAGTGCATCATTGTGGACGTTCTGCCTCTTTTCCTATGCTTTTCATGCAATTCCAGTCTACCTCCTGAAATCGGTTTCCTGCAATTCTGCCCCGCTTTCAAGTGCTCTTGGCAGCCTTACTTCAATATATTTTTGGACGATAGCTGTCTTTTATAACTCTGCAGGTTTGTGAATTACAGTGCCCCTGAGCTCCTTTGTTCAACTCGCTTTCTTGTGAGCTGGCCGCAACACCCCAAGATTGCTTCAGGCCCTAGTGTGGTTCCGGCACGGCAAGCTGAGCCTTTGGTTAATTCCTCTTCCTGGTGGGAAATGAGAGTTAAATTTGCCCGTCCAGACACCTCCAGCTAGTCTCTCATTGGTTCTCCCTATTCCTGTTCATTTCCCGCAGAAATTGCAAACTCGGCAAAACACGACGTTAAAGGCACTGACTCTCCAAGTGGGGAGAGTGTTAGTAAAGCGTCTGGAATGTTGCACCCGAGTACCAGGGAAGTTAAACTGAGACATATTTGAACACGTTTCCCGATCACACGGTGGATCATACTCTGGGTTCCACATGCATGTTTTAGCTGAAGGAAGAATCCCTTAAACCTGGAGAGTTGAGACCCATGGAATGGGTACCATGCAATATGACTTCAAAGGGTCTGCATTTGCTCACCGAACCTCAACAATCCTATCACTGCTGCATTTATGCTGCTGTACACATGCTTGATTCTCTTTCAGAGACATGTAAATCCATAGGTTTTAAGATTCTTACTAGTCAGGTATATTCTTAGGCGTTTAATATGGGGTGTTGAGTCCACTTCGTTGAGCAAGGAGTAGCTCTTGTCTATTACATATTTGGCTTATGGAACGGTATCTGTGCTAATTTCAATCTCTGGTTTTATGCAGCACCCCAACTCACCTTTCCCTTAAGCAAGCATAAGTTGGTTTTCTACATTTGAGACCCTGTTCTGTTTTGTAATTCAGTTCCTGGGTAGCCAAGTTTACATTCCGTGTATTAGTGATACCTTATGATATTTCTTTTTCTGTGTGACTTATTTCTCTTAGAATCATCGTACCTGAGTCCACTCATTATGCTGCTACGGGCCTGATGACATAGATTTCATTGCTGAGTGATATTGCATTGTACGTAAGTACCACAAATTCTTTATTCATTTTTCACTTTCTGTGATATTGAACTTGTACCATAAACGAGGTTCTTGTAAACAGAGCCGTCCCAAATTTTGGGGTGGCTGTGTCTTTTTGATTTTAATTTCCCTAAGCTAAAGGAGCATAAGTGGAAGTGCCCTAGGCTCTGTTGCTTTGTTTTTTAGATGTTTCAGGAAACACCATACACTTCTCCAGAGTGGCTGTTGGCAATTTACATCCCGCCCATCAGCATAACAAGGCTCCCAGTTCTCCATGGCCTGTCCTGCCTTTCTGGATTTTACACCTTTCTCAGATGGCCCTTTTGCCCGGGGGGCAGTGAGACTTCATTGTAGTGCAGATTTCCTTTGCAAGCTTGCTTGGTTGGCCAAAAAGGGCGTATGCGTTTTTTCCTGAATATATTCAGGAAAAAACGCATACGCCCTTTTTGGCCAAGTGCATCATTGTGGACGTTCTGCCTCTTTTCCTATGCTTTTCATGCAATTCCAGTCTACCTCCTGAAATCGGTTTCCTGCAATTCTGCCCCGCTTTCAAGTGCTCTTGGCAGCCTTACTTCAATATATTTTTGGACGATAGCTGTCATTTATAACTCTGCAGGTTTGTGAATGACAGTGCCCCTGAGCTCCTTCGTTCAACTCGCTTTCTTGTGAGCTGGCCGCAACACCGCAAGATTGCTTCAGGCCCTAGTGTGGTTCCGGCACGGCAAGCTGAGCCTTTGGTTAATTCCTCTTCCTGGTGGGAAATGAGAGTTAAATTTGCCCGTCCAGACACCTCCAGCTAGTCTCTCATTGGTTCTCCCTATTCCTGTTCATTTCCCGAAGAAATTGCAAACTGGGCCAAACAGGACGTTAAAGGCACTGACTCTCCAAGTGGGGAGAGTGTTAGTAAAGCGTCTGGAGTGTTGTACCCGAGTAGCAGGGGACGAAAACTGAGACACATTTGAACACGTTTCCCAATCACACGGTGGATCATACTCTGGGTTCCACATGCATGTTTTAGCTGAAGGAAGAATCCCTTAAACCTGGAGAGTTGTGACCCATGGAATGGGTACCATGCAATATGACTTCAAAGGGTCTGCATTTGCTTACCGAAACTCACCAATTCTATCACTGCTGCATTTATGCTGCTGTACACATGCTTGATTCTCTTTCAGAGACATGTAAATCCATAGGTTTTAAGATTCTTACTAGTCAGGTATATTCTTAGGCGTTTAATATGGGGTGTTGAGTCCACTTCGTTGAGGAAGGAGTAGCTCTTGTCTATTACATATTTGGCTTATGGAACGGTATCTGTGCTAATTTCAATCTCTGGTTTTATGCAGCACCCCAACTCACCTTTCCCCTTAAGCAAGCATAAGTTGGTTTTCTACATTGGAGACCCTGTTCTGTTTTGTAATTCAGTTCCTGGGTAGCCAAGTTTACATTCCGTGTATTAGTGATACCTTATGATATTTCTTTTTCTGTGTGACTTATTTCTCTTAGAATCATCGTACCTGAGTCCACTCATTATGCTGCTACGTGTCTGATGACATAGATTTCATTGCTGAGTGATATTGCATTGTACGTAAGTACCACAAATTCTTTATTCATTTTTCGCTTTCTGTGATATTGAACTTGTACCATAAACGAGGTTCTTGTAAACAGAGCCGTCCCAAACTTTGGGGTGGCTGTGTCTTTTTGATTTTAATTTCTCTAAGCTATAGGAGCATAAGTCGAAGTGCCCTAGGCTCTGTTGCTTTGTTTTTTAGATGTTTCAGGAAACACCATACACTTCTCCAGAGTGGCTGTTGGCAATTTACATCCCGCCCATCAGCATAACAAGGCTCCCAGTTCTCCATGGCCTGTCCTGCCTTTCTGGATTTTACACTTTTTTCAGATGGCCCTTTTGACCTGGGGGCAGTGAGACTTCATTGTAGTGCAGATTTCCTTTGCAAGCTTGCTTGGTTGGCCAAAAAGGGCGTATGCGTTTTCTCCTGAATATATTCAGGAAAAAACGCATACGCCCTTTTTGGCCAAGTGCATCATTGTGGACGTTCTGTCTCTTTTCCTATGCTCTTCATGCAATTCCAGTCTACCTCCTGAAATTCGTTTCCTGCAATTCTGCCCCGCTTTCAAGTGCTCTTGGCAGCCTTACTTCAATATATTTTTGGACGATAGCTGTCATTTATAACTCTGCAGGTTTGTGAATTACAGTGCCCCTGAGCTCCTTTCTTCAACTCGCTTTCTTGTGAGCTGACTGCAACACCGCAAGATTGATTCAGGCCCTAGTGTGGTTCCGGCATGGCAAGCTGAGCCTTTGGTTAATTCCTCTTCCTGGTGGGAAATGAGAGTTAAATTTGCCCGTCCAGACACCTCCAGCTAGTCTCTCATTGGTTCTCCCTATTCCTGTTCATCTTCCACAGAAATTTTAGCTCTGTTTTTTAGATGATTTAGGAACCACCATACACTTCTCCAGAGTGGCTCTCAGCAGTTCACACACTGTCCATCAGCATATAAAGTCTCCCTGTTCTCCATGGCCTGTCCTGCATTTCTGGTTTTTATAAATTTTTCGTATGGCCCTTTTGACCGGTGGGAAATGAGACTTCTTTGTTGTGCACATTTGCATTGCTTGGTTGCCCATAAAGTGCGTATGCGTTTTTTTCCTGGATATATTCAGGAAAAAACGCATACTCCCTTTTGGGCCAACTGCATCATTGTCGAAATTCTGCCGCTTTTCATGTGCTTTAAAGACGAGTCCTATCTATCTCTTGAAATCTGTTTCTTGCAATTCTGTCTTGCATTCAGATCCTCTTCTTTGCCTTACCTCAACATATTTTTGGACGTTAGTTTTCATTTATAACTCTGCAGGTTTGTGAATTGCAGTGACCCTGAGCTCCATTTTTTAAGTTGCTCTTTTGTGAGCTGGCCTCAAAGCCGCAGGATTGCTTCAGGCCCTATTTTGGTTCCGGCGAGGTGGGCTGAGCCTTTTATTAATTCTTATTCTTAATGGGAAATTAGAGTGACATGTGCCCGTCCAAACCCCTACAACTATTCTCTCATTGGTTCCCCCTCTTCCCGTTCATCCTCCTCACAATTTGCAAAATGTGTGAAACAGAAGTTTAAATGTGCTGATTCTCTAAGTGGGGGAGATTCTAAGTAACGTAGCTAGAATGATGAACAGGAGCACCAGGAGAGGATAAATGAGGTGCATTTTAGACACATCTCCCGATCACATGGTGTACAGTCCTCTGGGTTTTCCATGCATGTTTTAGCTGTAGGAAGATTCCTTGAATCTGCAGATTTGGGACCCATTCAATGGGTACCAGGTAGTATTACTTTAAAGGGTGTGCATTTCCTCACCCAACCTCACATTTCTCTTAGCGCGAACAGTTTCCAGCCTTATGTCTCATCCTGCTGTGGGTCTAGATGTGTTCAATCCATGTTGCATCACCGTCCCTGAGGAAAAGTTGTAAGAGGTTTTCTCTGTCTCTCTGTCGTTTACTTTTTTCAATTTATTACTATATTGGTTACAGCTGATTTTCAAAGCACTGTTTCTTGCTGCTGTACATCCACTTGATTCACATACAGAGAGACATCAATAAATTCTTCTTCAGATTCTTACCAGTCATAGATATTCTTTTCCGGTGACTTGAGTGTGCTGAGTGCAGTTCTTTTAGCTACCGTGTAGGCCTTGTTGATTATCAGTTTGGTATTTGGAATGGTATCTTTGCTAATTTCAACCTCCTGGATGATGCCTCACCCCTCCCCACCTTTCCCGTTTAGCAGCCTTATGCGTGTTTTCTACATATTTGACTATGTTTTTGTTTTGTAATTTATTTCATGTGTAGCCATTTTGGATTCCACATTTAAGTGATATCTTATGATATGTGTCTTTTTCTTTTTGAATTATGTCACTTAGAATGATCATACATAACTCCTCCGGAGTTGTTACACCTGGCCATATTTCATTGATTTCTAGGCTGAGTAATATTCCACTCTACATAAGTACCACATCTCTATCCATTTTTTCCCTCCAGAGACATTTAAGTTATATCCTAGTCGAGGATCTTTTAAACAGAGAGGCAGTAAACATTGGGGTGCCTGTGTCCTCTCGATTTTTGTTTTTCCCAAGATATACGCCCATGAGTGCAAGTGCCCTATGCTCTGTAGCTCATTTGTTAGATGCTTTAGTAAACACAATACACTTCTCCAGAATGGCCGTTGGCAATATACATTTCCACTATAAGCCTCACAGGGCTCCCTCTTCTCCTTGCCCTGTCCTGCATTTCTGGTGTTTACACTTTATGACGATGGCTCTTCTGACTGATGCGAAGTGATATCTTTTGTAGTATTGATTTCCAGTGCCCACCTGTTTGGTTGGCTAAAAAAGTGTATGCCCTTTTCTTGAATATATACAGAAAAAAACGCATACAGCCTTTTTGGCCAACTGCAATGTTGGCAATGTTCAGCCCCTTTTTTGTGCTTAATGGCGAGTCCTTTCTACCTCCTCAAATCCCTTTCCTGCCATTCTCCCTTGCTTACCAATCCTTTTCTCTGACTTTCCTCAAGACATTTTTCAGTGATAGATATTTTCAACTCTGCAGTTTTGTGAATGTTACTGCCCCTGAGTTCCATTGTTCAACTTGTGTTTATGGGAACTGGCCACAAAGCAGTGGGATTTCCTCAAGCCCTATACTGTTTCCATGGGCAACCCTAGCCTTTGGTCAATTCGTCTTCCTGATTGGAAATTAGAGTGACATGTGCCTGTCTGAACACTTAGGACTTGTCTCTCATTGTTCTTCAAACTTCCGCTTCATCCACTGGACAAATTCCAAACTGTACGCAACAGGATGTTGACAGTGCTGACATCTCCAAGTGGGGAGACTGTTAGTAAAGACGCTGGAGGGGTGAACCCGAGCACCAGGAGATGAGGAGATGAGATGCCTTTTCCAAACTCTTCCTGATCAGATTGTATACCATCCTCTGGGTGTGACAGACATGTTTTAGCAGTAGGAAGAGTCCCATTCATGTAAGGAGAACACCAGGGCTTTTTCAAAATCAGTGTCTCCCCGAAACCCAAACTGGGGAATTTTTTAAGCTACGGCTACACATATGTTCATTAAGGGCCTTGGGAAGTAGGCAGAGTCCAAACTTTAGATGATTGAAGTCTTCAGGGTCAGAAGCACTCACCACCGGCTTCCCTTAGGTTACACTTTAACTGTCATTGATAGATGATGTCAATAAAAATATCTATTCTTTTTCCGATTATTTCCCCTTATAGGTTATTGCAAAATATTGAGTGTAGTTCCCTGTGCTATACAGTAGTTCCTTGCTGATGATCTATTTTATACATAGCAGTGTGTATGTGTTAATTCCAAACTGTTAATTTATCCCTCCTCCCACCTTTCCCCTTTGGTAATAATAAATTATAAGATTTTATACTTCCCAGAAATGGAGGAGCTGAAAGAGAGGTATCATTTTCAATGGAAAAGCATTTAAAACAAGATTGAAGCTTTAACCAAGATTATTAGATGTACATCCTTGGAAAGAAATCACTTCATTTCTCTAATATTGACCTGACAAATAAGACAAACCTTTTCACTGAACTTGCTTATAATAAAGTGATGGAAATATCAAACGGAAGTGTTAGAAACATCTTATTTTACCCGAGCCTTATAAACTGTTCTATGTTAACGACAATTTGGCTCACACATCTGTTCATTGAAGTTACAATAGTCTCAATTTCTGTTACTGATCCTCCAGAGTGGACCCCAACAAGTGTCCCCCTGCCCAGTGTCATTGGGGCCAACAGATCGAGACTGAGTTTGGTTCACAAGCAAAGGAAGCTTTATATTTTGATCAGAGAATGGAGAGGTGAGAGCATGCACTACCCCGTGGGCTGTGGGCTGGGCTGCTGTGTAGAGATCCTGTCAGAGTCAGTGGGAGGGAGGGGGCGGAGCTCTCGAGGGCCGGGTTGGCTGCAGCTCAGGCTCTATATCTCGGAGTCTGCACTGGGCCCCAGGAGCTGAGGTGTCGACCCAGCCATTCTGCACTAGGAAATCTGGTCTGAAGTGCCGGGTGTGGAACCTCTGCATGCGGGACCCTAGGAGCACGTGAAATTAGACAAAGCACAAAGGATCAAAAAGGTCAGACTTGACTTTATTGCCCAGATTCTATTTTTATCTCCCAGGGATTTTTAATGGGCTTTGCTGGGGACAAACCCCTCCTCTGCCTTTTGTCCCGTTCCTCATTCTTGGAGTGCTGAGGGTGCAGACCCTTCTTCTGTAACTGCTGAGTGCTGAGTTGGGAGCCCTCATACCAGGGGACGAGGGTCAGAACTTCTCCCCAGCAGCCTCCAGGTGACGTTGATTGGCCCCAGGACCCCTGCCTCCCTGCTCGTCCGCCTGAGCACCAGCATTGGAAGTGTTATAGATTCTAATGACCTTTAAGGGTCCAGGAAAGAGATGTGCAGAGACGCTGTGGGGGCCGGTTTCACCCCGCCCCACATTTGTTCGGCCACCTTAGGCTGACCGTTTCTGCCAGCCTAGATGCTCTGACCAGTAGTCTGCTCTTTCTTCAATTAGGCCCCTGAATTAACGTAAAAACAGCACCAGGTGTCAGAGCCCTGCCCGCTCGACTCCCAGACAGTCCAGGGTCAGTGGTGATCAAGGACCATGATGGCCACTGAGTCAACAGCCTTTTGAAGTAAACAGGAGTCCAGCCGGTCTTATTGGCCACCATCATCACGGTGTCTGTAGGCTTTTCTATGGTGACAGTGTGATATACGGTTCCCCCGCCAAGTTTATTAGCTCCCCTCCGGGTGCAGTAAGTCCTGCAAGCAGTAGTCTACTCCTTCGGGACACACTATTGTTGTTTTATGAGAGAAACTCCAGGTCAAGTGATGTTCACACGAGTCGTCATGGTGCCCTGTTGCCCCCGGTTATCTCTCTGGATGTTGGAGTTGGAGGGCCTCCTCACTCGAGGTCGGTGTGCCCACGGAGCGAACCCTGCAACTTCAGGGCATGGTTGGTGATTAGGATCACCACGTGGGGTCCTTTTCCCTTAGGAGGGAGGTGGCCTTTTGGGCTGCTGATTTCCAGGTTTTTAGATACCGCCAGTATCTTGGCCAGATGTGGCAGTGGGCCAAGCCCCTTGGTGGCAATGAGCCAAGCCCCTTGGTGACTGTAGTTTATCCTACTTGGATGGCATTCTTGCATTGTTCCATTTCAAGTGGTCCCAGTTTTTGCACTAATTCTGCAATGGCGATTCACCTTTCACCGGGAATGTAAAGGTCAAAGGGTTTAGCTCAATTAGGGAGTTCCAGGGCAAGGGTCTGAATTGACTGCTCTTTCCATTCTTGAAAGGCCACTTCTGGATTCTGTTCAAAAGGATCATCATCTTTTCCTTTCAGTGTTTCATATAGAGGCCCAGCTAGTAGACTGTAGTTAGGGATCCAGAAGCAGCAAACCCTGGCCTCCCCAGGAACACCTAAGCTGTCTTCTAGTTTTAGAAAGGGGTAAGGCTGCAAATGGTTTCTTCCCTTTCCTGGGATGGGCTTCTCTGACCTTGTGTGAGAATGAAGCCCAGGCAGGTCACCGCAGTCTGTGATATTTGAGCTTTTTCTTGGACAACTTCTATCCTTTATTGGCTTGGTAGTTCAGAGGCCTCCTTAGTAGGGCTGGCGATCAGAATGTCATCTGCATATTGAAGGAGGGTTTCCTTTTCCAGAGGTAGAACTTTTCGGTCTTTAGCTAAGCTTTCCCCAAAGATGGTGTGGGAATTTTTGAACCCTTGGGGCAAGACGGCCCGGAAGTATTGTTTTAGTTGTATGTTGAGTCCTGCCACTCACAAGCCAAAATTTCTTGTGACTCTGGGACTAATGGAATACAAAAGAAGGCATCATTGAAGACTAATACAGAATACCATGTCCTGGTGGTTGGTAGAATGACCAGCAGGGTGTAGGAATCAGGAGCAACTGGAGGTATATCCTCGGTGGCTTCACTGACTGTCCTGACATCGTTTACCAGGTCCCCAGCAGCCCATGGGGCTCTCGTGGTCAGGTCAATCCCAGGATATGGAGCTCTCCTGGGCAGGTATCCCACCCCCAACCCAGCCCACGGGGCTCTCAGGGTCAGGCCCCTCCCAGGATACAGAGCTACCCTTGCAGGTACCGTGGCAGGGCTGGGCACACAGGAACCGTGCACATAGCCCTCATTGAAGAGCACCCCCAGCTCACCTGTCGCTCAGAGCTGACACAGAGCACCTCAGAGCAGGACTTGAACTAACAGACAGCAGCTCTGACAGGTCTGTGACCCTGGGCATCACTCTGTGTGGCCTCCCTCCACCTGGTCTTCCAGAGACTTCCACTGCACCCAGGGCACCAGGCCTCTGTCTCCAACCACCACCCACTCCTCCTCTCCCTGACTCCTGGGTTCCTCTCATTAGGAGAGGGTTTTCTTGAAGTTGTCTCCCACTCATGGGCCAGATAAAATGATTAGAAAACAAGCCAAAGCTGCAGCCCCTTGTCTATCCTGACTCTCAGGAGCCCACACCTGTTCCTTGGACCTGGCCGGTTCAGCAAGTTCCATTTTCTGCAACTGTGAGCCCCTGAGGGGTGATGATTGGCTGACCTGGCAGTGCCGGCCAGCCCTCCCCAGGTGTGCCTGGGTTGAGATCAATATAAATACCACTCCAGGCAGCAAAAGCCCCTGCAGCTGTGCCTGACGCCATTTTCTCTGCCCTGTCAGCAGTCTCGGGGCTGGGCTGGTGGGAGGGAGTGAGAGGCCATGGCTTTGTGGGTGGCCCAGTGTGAGTGGGGCTCTGCTGGACTTTCTGCAGCAGTTGCCAGGCTGCCACCTGCTAAAGAAGAGGATGTGTCACCCATGCCTGCTGCTGGAATTTCTCCCTGGGCAGAGGTGAGGAAGGAAAAAAGCAGTGGGGGCAGGGACAGGACGGGTATCTCAGGCAGGGAAATGGAAATCTTCCAGAAGAGCACCCAGGGCCAGGACCATCCTGGCTGGCCTGCAGGCACCAAGTCAGCTGGCATGCTGTCACTCGTGTGGCTCCATGGCCCTTCCTCTAGGCTTTCAAGTCCTTGTATATATTCAGGTGTTTTACCTGGGAAGGGTGGGAACAGTTCAGCAGCAACTGGCCTGGGGCTCAGCTCACGTTTACTCACAGATGCCTCAGCACGGTGCCCCAGCTTTGCAATGAGGAAGCTTGTTGTGTGGGGGCTGCTGGCTGAATGGGAGACGATTCCCCACCACTGACCAACTTCAGAATTGTTTACAACTGGAGCAAGTGCCCTGATACGGTTTTCCTCTGAGTAACTGGTGGGTTCTGTTTTTTTTTTCTCTTTTTCGTTTTTGGTTCAAGGTAGATTTTATTCCTCTTTTTTGTATTTACAGATATAAGCATGGAAATAATTTATTCATATAAATACATGTATGTGAAGGGAATAATTGTTTTTTCTGTTTTATTCTTTAAATTTTATTTCTTTTTAATTTTGAATTTTATTTTATATTTTTATACAGCAGGTTCTTATTAGTTATCTATTTTATACATATAAATGTTTACATGCCAATCCCAATCGCTCAACTCCTCCCACCACCACCCCTCCAAGAGCTTTCCCCCCTTGTTGTCCATACGATTGTTGTCTACATCTGTTGCTCTATTTATGCCTTGCAAAATGGTTAATCTGTACAGTTTTTCTTTCCACATAGATGCATGAATATACAAGATTTGTTTTTCTCTTTCTGACTTACTTCACTCTGTATGACAGTCTCTAGATCCATCGACGTCTCTACAAATGACCCAATTTCATTCCTTTCATGGCTTAGTAATATTCCATTTTATATATGTACCACATCTTTATGCATTCGTCTGTCTGTGGGCATTTAGGTTGCTTCCATTACCTCGATATTGTAAATAGTGATGCAATGAACATTGCGGTGAATGTCTCTTTTTGATTTATGGTTTTGTCTGGGTATATGTCCAGTACTGGGATTGCTGTATCATATGGTAATTCTATTATTAGTTTCTTAAGAAACTCCATATTGTTCTCCATAGTGACTGTATCAATTTATATTCCCAACAATAGTGGAAGAGGCTTCCTTTTCTCCACACCCTTTCCAGCATTTGTTGTTTGTAGATTTTCAGATGATGCCCATTCTAACAGGTGTGAGGTGATACCTCATTGTTGAGTCCATTTCGTTGAGCAAGGGGTAGGTCTTGTCTATTACATATTTGGCTTATGGAACGGTATCTGTGCTAATTTCAAACTCTGGTTTTATGCAGCACCCCAACTCACCTTTCCCCTTAAGCAAGCATAAGTTGGTTTTCTACACTTGAGACCCTGTTCTGTTTTGTAATTCAGTTCATGTGTAGCCAAGTTTACATTCCGTGCATTAGTGATACCTTATGATGTTTCTTTTTCTGTGTGACTTATTTCACTTAGAATCATCGTGCCTCAATCCACTCATTATGCTGGTACAGGCCTGGTGACACAGATTTCATTGCTGAGTGGTATTCTGTTGTACGTAAGTACCGCAACTTCTTTATCAATTATTTGTTCTCTGGGATATTTAACTTGTACCATAGAAGAGGTTCCTGTAAACAGAGCCGTCCCAAATTTTGGGGTGGCTGTGTCTTTTTGATTTTAATTTCCCTAAGCTATAGGACCATAAGTGGAAATGCCCTAGACTCTGTTGCTTTGTTTTTGAGATGTATCAGGAAACACCATACACTTCTCCAGAGTGGCTGTTGGCAATTTACATCCCGCCCATCAGCATAACAAGGCTCCTTTTTCCCCATGGCCTGTCTTGCCTTTCTGGATTTTACACTTTTCACAGATGGCCCTTTAGACCGGGGGGAAGTGACACTTCATAGTAGTTCGGATTTCCATTGCAAGCTTGCTTGGTTTGCCAAAAAGGGTGTATGTGTTTCTTCCTGAATATATTCAGGAAAAAACTCATATGCCGTTTTTTGCCAAGTGCATCATTGTCGATGTTCTGCCTCTTTTCCTATGCTTTAAATGCAAATCCAGTCTACCTCCTGAAATTGGTTTCCTGCAATTCTGCCCCGCTTTCAAGTCCTCTTCGCAGCCTTACTTCAATATATTTTTGGAAGTTATCTGACATTTATAACTCTGCAGGCTTGTGAATTACAGGGCCACTGAGCTCCTTTCTTCAACTCGCTTTCTTGTGAGCTGGCCGCAAACCGGCAAGACTGCTTCAGGCCCTAATCTGCTTCTGGCAGGGCACGCTGAGCCTTTGTTTAATTCCTCTTCCTGGTGGGAAATGAGTGTTAAATATGCCCGTCCAGACACCTACCTCACTCTCAACCCCTTGGTGATGTGGGTCCTCTGGTTTGTGGCCACCTTTGCTGGGTTCCTCACCTTTCGATGATGTGGCCCCACTAGTGTGAGGACACTCCTGCCTGGTTCTCATCCACGTGGTTATGTGGAACCCCTGGTGAGAGTCTGTTCCTGGCTGTGTTCCTCACCCTTCTGTGAGGAAGACCCTCTGCTGATAGGTCACTCCTGCATGGCTGGCACACATTGCCTTGGTGAAGTCAGCCTTGTGGTGGCAGTTGGAGCGTGCTGGGAATCACCTCCCCCCGGTGATGAGGGCCCTCTTGCGTCAGGCCCTAACTGCTGGGCTCACCAACTTTTCTTAGTGAGCCCAGTGATGCTTTGGCACTCCTCTTAGGATCCCATCTCCATGGGGATGTGGGCCTTCTGCTCTGAGGTCCCAACGGCTGGGTTGTTCACATTTTCATCATGTGGGCTCTCTGGTGTTAGTTCACAGAGGCCTGGATCCCATAGCCTCTGTGCTCTTGGCCGCCTGCTGGGAGGTTCCAACTGCTGGATTCCTCACTTTTTTAATTTTTTGGGCCCTCTGTTGTGAGGATCCTCCTGCCTGCCTCACTCCCAGCCCCTTCGTGATGTGTGTCGTCTGGTTTGAGGCCACATGTGCTGGGTTCCTCACCTTTCGATGATGTGGGACCAATGGTCTTAGGAGAATCCTGCCTGGTTCACATCCCCTTGGTGATGTGGGCCCTCTGTTGAGAGTCTGATCCTGGCTGGGTTCCTCACCCATCTGTGAGGTGGGCCTTCTGCTGTGAGGTCACTCCCGCCTGGCTTGCTCACCTCGCCTTGTGGACATGAGCCCTCTGGTGGCACTTGGAGCCTGCTGGGAGCCTCCTCCCCTCAGTGATGAGGGCCCTCTGGCGTCAGGCCCTAACTGCTGGGCTCCCCACATTTTGTGATGTGCGCCCAGTGGTGCGAGGACACTCCAGCCAGGTTCACATCCCCATTGGGATGTGGGCCTTCTGCTCTGAGGTCCCAACGCCTGGGTTGCTCACAGTTTCATGATGTGGGCTCTCTGCTGTTAGTTCACTCCTGCCTGCATCCCATAGCTTCTGTGCTCTCGGCCGCCTGCTGGGAGGTTCCAACTGCTGGATTCCTCACCTTTCTTATTCTTTGGGCCCTCTGTTTTTAGGCTACTCCTGCCTGCCTCACTCCCATTCCCTTTGTGATATGTGTCCTCTGATTTGAGGCCACATGTGCTGGGTTCCGCACCTTTCGATGATGTGACCCCACTGGAGGGAAGACAGTCCTGACTGGTTCCCATCCCCTTGCTGATGTGGGCCCTCAGGTGAGAGTCTGATCCTGGCTGGGTTCCTCACCCTTCTGTGAGGTGGGCCCTCTGCTGTGAGGTCAATCATGCCTGTCTGGCGCACGTCACCTTGGTGACGTGGGCCCTCTGGTGGCAGTTGGAGTGTGCTGGGATCTTCCTCCCCTCGGTGATGAGGGCCCTCTTGCCTTAGGCCATAACTGCTGGGCTCCCCACATTTTCTGATGTGCGCCAAGTGAGTGAGGACACTCTTGCCAGGTTCCCATCCCCATGGGGATATGGGCCTTCTGCTCTGAGGTCAAAACGGCTCGCTTGCTCACAGTACCATGATGTGGGCCCTCTACTATGAGTTCACTCTGGCAAGGATCCCTTATCATCGGTGCTCTGAGCCGCCTGCTGGGAGGTTCCAACTGCTGGATTCCTCAACTTTTTTATTCTATGTGCCCTCTGTTGTGAGGCTCCTCCTGCCTGCCTCACTGCCAGCCCCTTGGTGATGACTGTCCTATGGCTTGAGGCCACATGTGCTGCGTTCCTCACCTTTCGATGATGTGGCCCCACTCGTGTGAGGACACTCCTGCCTGGTTCCCATCCCCTTGGTGAGGTGGGCCCTCTGGCAAGAGTCTAATGCTGGCTGGGTTCCTCAACGTTCTGTGAGGTAGGCCCTCTGCTGTGAGGTCACTCCTGCCTGGCTGGCACACGTCACCTTGGAGACGTGAGCCCTCTGGTGGCAGTTGGAGCATGCAGGGTGCCTCCTCCTCTCGGTGATGATGGCCCTCTGGCGTCAGGCCCTAAATGGTGGGCTCCCCACATTTTCTCATGTGCTCCCAGTGGTGCGAGGACACTCCAGCCAGGTTCCCATTCCCATGGGGATGTCGGCCTTCTGCGCTGAGGTCCCAACGCCTGGGTTGCTCACAGTTATATGATGTGGGCCCTCTGATGTGAGTTCACTGTGGCCTGAATCCCATAGCCTCGGTGTTCTGGCCCGCCTGCTGGAAGGTCTAAATGCTGGAATCCTCACGTTTTTTATATTATGTGCCCTGTGTTGTGAGGCTACTCCTGCCTGCCTCACTCCAAGGCCCTTGGTGATGTGGGTCCTCTGGTTTGAGGACACATGTGCTGGGTTCCTCACCTTAAGATGATGAGACCCCACTGGTGTGAGGATAATCCTGACTGGTTCCCATCCCCTTTGTGATGTGGGCCCTCTGGTGAGAGTCTGATCCTGGCTGGGTTCCTCACCCATCTGTGAGGTGGGCCCTCTACTATCAGGTAACTCTTGCCTGGCTTGCTCACCTCGCCTTGTTGACATGAGCCCTCTGGTGGCACTTGGACCCTGCTGGGAGCCTCCTCACCTCTGTGATGAGGGCCCTCTGACGTCAGGCCCTAACTGCTGGGCTCCCCAACATTTCTTAGTGAGCCCAGTGATGCTCAGGCACTCCTCTTAGGTTCCCATCTCCATGGGGATGTGGGCCTTCTGCTCTGAGGTTCCAACGGCTGGGTTGATCACAATTTCATGATGTGGGCTCTCTGGTGTTAGTTGACTGTGGCCTGGATCCCATAGCCTCTGTGCTCTGGGCCGCCTGCTGGGAGGTTCCAACTGCTCGATTCCTCAACTTTTGTATTCTATGGGTCCTGTGTTGTGATGCTCCTCCTGCCTGCCTCACTCGCAACCCCTTCGTGATGTGGGTCTTCTGGTTTGAGGCTACATGTGCTGGGTTCCGCAACTTTCAATGATGTGGCCCCACTGGTGTGAGGACACTCCTGCCTGGTTCCCATCCCCTTGGTGATGTGGGCCTTCTGGTGAAGTCTTATCATGGCTGGGCTCCTCACTCTTCTGTGAGGTAGGCCCTCTGCTGTGAGGTCAATCCTGCCTGACTTGCACACATCACCTTGGCGACGTGGGCCCTCTGTTGGCACATGGAACCTGCTGGGAGCCTCCTGTCCTCGGTGATGACGGCCCTCTAGCATCAGGCTCTAACTGCTGGGCTCCCCACGTTTTCTGATGTGAGCCCAGTGATGCCAGGACACTCCTGTCAGGTTCCCATCCCCATGGGGATGTGGGCTTTCTGCTCTGAGGTCCCAACGCCTGGGTTGCTCACAGTTTCATGATGTGGGCTCTCTGGTGTTAGTTCACTCCTGCCTGCATCCCATAGCTTCTGTGCTCTCGGCCGCCTGCTGGGAGGTTCCAAATGCTGGATTCCTCACCTTTTTTATTCTTTGGGCCCTCTGTTTTTAGGCTACTCCTACCTGCCTCACTCCCATCCCCTTTGTGATGTATGTCCTCTGATCTGAGGCCGCATGTGCTGGGTTCCTCACCTTTCGATGATGTGGCCCCACTGGTGGGAGGACAGTCCTGACAGGTTCCCATCCCCTTGTTGTTGTGGGCCCTCTGGTGAGAGTCTCATCCTGCCTCGGTTCCTCACCCTTCTGTGAGATAGGCCCTCTGCTGTGAGGTCACTACTGCCTGGCTGGCGCATGCCACCTTGTAGACGTGGGCCCTCTGTTGGCAGTTGGAACCTGCTGGGAGTCTCCTCCCCTCAGTTATGAGGGCCCCCTGGCGTCAGGCCCTAACTGCTGGGCTCCTAACATTTTCTGATATGTGCTAAGTGGTGCGAAGCCACACCTGCCAGGTTCCCATCCCAATGGGGATGTGGGCCTTCTGTTCTGAGGTCCCAACGGCTGGGCTGCTCACAGGTTCATGATGTGGGCCCTCTGCTGTGAGTTCACTGCGGCCTGGATCCCATAGCCTCGGTGCTCTGGGCCACTTGCTGGGAGGTTCCAACTGCTCGATTCCTCAACTTTTATATTCTATGGACCCTGTGTTGTGAGGCCGGTTCTGCCAGCCTCATTCCGACCCCTTGGTGATGTGGTTCCTCTATTTGAGGACACATGTGCTGGGATCCTCACCTTTCAATGATGTTGTCCCACTGGTGTGGGGACACTCCTGCCTGGTTCCCATCCCCTTGGTGATGTGGGCCCTCTGGTGAGAGTCTGATCCTGGCTGTGTTCCTCACCCTTCTGTGAGGTGGGCCCTCTGCTGTGAGGTCACTCCTGCCAGGCTGGCACACATCGCCTTGGCGACGTTGGCCCTCTGGTGGCAGCTGGAGCCTGCTGGGAGCCTCCTCCTCTTGGTGATGAGTGCCCTCTAGCGTCAGGCCCTAACTTCTGAGCACCCCACGTTTTCTGATGTGAGCCCAGTGATGCCAGGACACTTCTGTCATGTTCCCATCACCATGGGGATGTGGGCCTTCTGCTCTGAGGTCCCAATGTCTGGGTTCATGATGTGGGCTGTCTGGTGTTAGTTCACTCTGGCCTGGATCCCCTAGCCTCTGTGCTCTGGGCCGCCTGCTGGGAGGTTCCAACTGCTGGATTCCTCACCTTTCTTATTTTTGGGCCCTCTGTTATGAGGCTCCTCCTGCCTGCCTCACTCCCAGCCCCTTGGTGATGTGTGTCCTATGGTTTGAAGCCACATGTTCTGGGTTCCTCACCTTTAGATGATGTGGCCCTACTCATGTGAGGACACTCCTGCCTGGTTCAATTCAGTTTGGTGATGTGGGCCCTCTGGTGTGAGTCTGATCCTGACTGGGTTCGTCACACTTCTCTGAGGTGGGCCCTCTGCTGTGAGGTCATTCGTGCCTGGTTGGCACACAGCGCCTTGGCGACGTCAGCCCTCTGGTGGCAGTTGGAGCCTGCTGGGAGCCTCCTTCCCTTGGTGATGAGGGTCCTCTGGCATCAGGCCCTAACTGCTGGTCGCCCAAAATTTTCTGATATGTTCTCAGTGGTGCGAGGACACTCCTACCAGATTTCCATCCCCATGGGGATGTGGGCCTCCTGCTCTGAGGTCCCAATGGCTGGGTTGCTCAGTTTCATGACATGGGCCCTCTTCTGTGAGTTCACTGTGGCCTGGATCCCATAGCCTCAGCGCTCTGGGCCACCTGCTGGGAGGTTCCAAATGCTGGATTCCTCACTTTTTTATTCTATGGGCCCAGTGTTGTGAGGCTACTCCTGCCTGCCTCACTCCGAGGCCTTTGGTGATGTGGGTCCTCTGGTTGGAGGACACATGTGCTGAGTACCTCACCTTTCGATGATGTGGCCCCACTGGTGTGAAGACACTCCTGCCTGGTTCCCATCCCCTTGGTGATGTGGGCCCTCTGGTGAGAGTCTGATGTTGGCTGGGTTTCTCACCCTTCTATGAGGTGGGACCTCTGCTGTTGGGTAACTCCTGCCTGGCTTGCTCACGTTGCCTTGGCAATGTGAGCCCTCAGGTGGCAGTTGGAGCCTGCTGGGAATCTCCGCCCCTCAGTTATGAGAGCTCTGGATAAAACACATATGCCCTTTTTTGCCAAGTGCATTATTTTCCAAGTTCTGTCTCTTTTCCTATGCTTTAAGAGCGACTCCCGTGTACCTTCTGAAATCGGTTTCCAGCAATCTGCCGTGCATTCAAGTCCTCTTCGCAGCCTTACTTCAGTATAATTTTGGATGATAGCTGTCATTTATAACTCCGCAGGTTTGTGAATTACAGTGGCCCTGAGCTCCTTTCTTCAACTCGCTTTCTTGTGAGCTGGCCGCAAAACCGCAGGATCTCTTCAGGCCCTAATCTAGTTCCAGCACGGCACGTGGAGCCTTTGCTTCATTCGTCTTCCTGGTGGGAAATGAGAGTTAAATTTGCCCGTCCAGACACCTATAGATAGTCTCCCATTGCTTCTCCTTATTCCTGTTCATCTTCCGAAGAAATTGCAAACTGGGCCAAACAGGAGGTTAAAGGCACTGACTCTCCAAGTGGGGAGAGTGTTAGTAAAGCGTCTGGAATGTTGCACCCGAGTACCAGGGGACGAAAACTGAGACACATTTGAACACGTTTCCCGATCACACGGTGGATCATACTCTGGGTTCCACATGCATGTTTTAGGTGAAGGAAGAATCCCTTAAACCTGGAGAGTTGAGACCCATGGAATGGGTACCATGCAATATGACTTCAAAGGGTCTGCATTTGCTCACCGAACCTCACCAATCCTATCACTGCTGCGCTTATGCCATTGTACACACGCTTGATTCCCTTTCGGAGACATGTAAATCCATAGGTTTTAAGATTCTTACTAGTCAGGTATATTCTTAGGCGTTTAATATGGCGTCTTGAGTCCACTTCGTTGAGCAAGGGGTAGCTCTGCACTATTACATATTTGCCTTATGGAACGGTATCTGTGCCCATTTCAATCTCTGGTTTCATGCAGCACCCCAACTCAGCATTCCCCTTAAGCAAGCATAATTTGGTTTTCTACCTTTGAGACCCTGTTCTGTTTTGTAATTCAGTTCCTGTGTAGCCAAGTTTACATTCCGTGTAGTAGTGATATCTTATGATGTTTCTTTTTCTGTGTGACTTATTTCACTTAGAATCAGCGTATCTGAATCCACTCATTATGCTGCTACAGGCCTGATGACATATTTTTCATTGCTGAGTGATATTGCATTGTATGTAAGTACCACAACTTCTTTATACATTGTTCACTTTCTGCGATATTGAACTTGTACCGTAAACGAGGTTCTTGTAAACAGAGCTGTCCCAAAATTTGGGCTGGCTGTGTCTTTTTATTTTAATTTCCCTAAGCTATAGGACCATAAGTGGAAGTGCCCTAAGCTCTGTTGCTTTGTTTTTTGGATATTTCAGGAAACACCATACAGTTCTCCAGAATGGTGTTTGCAATTTACATCCCGCCCATCAGCATAACAAGGCTCCCAGTTCTTCATGGCCTGTCCTGCCTTTCTGGATTTTACACTTTTTTCAGATGGCCCTTTTGACTGGGGGGCAGTGAGACTTCATTGTAGTGCAGATTTCCTTTGCAAGCTTGCTTGGTTGGCCAAAAAGGGCGTATGCGTTTTTTCCTGAATATATTCAGGAAAAAACGCATACGCCCCTTTTGGCCAAGTGCATCATTGTTGACATTCTGAGTCTTTTCATATGTTTTCAATGCAGTTCCAGTCTACCTCCTGAAATTGGTTTCCTGCAATTCTTCCTTGCTGTCAGTGCCTCTTCATAGCCTTACCTCAATATACTTTTGGAAAATAGTTGGCCTTTATAACTCTGCAGGTTTTTGAATTGCAGTGGCCCTTAGCTCTATTTTTCAGCTCTTATTTTTGTGATCTTGCCTCATATCCACAGAATTTCTTCAGGCCCTATTCTTCTTCTGGGACGCCTTGCTCGGCCTTTGGTTAATTCTTCTTCCTGATGTGAAATTAGAGTGACATGTGCCCATTGAAACCGCTACATCTATTTTCTCACTGGTTCCCCCTATTTCTATTCATCCTCCACACTAACTGCAGACTGTGCAATACCAGAACTTAAAGGCATTGACTCTCCATGTGGAGATGTTGTTAGTAAAGTGGCTGGAATGTTGATCCGGAGCCCCAGGAGAGGAAAATGAGGTGCGTTTTAGAAACCTTTCCCAATCATATGGTATACCATCCGCTGGATTTCCCATGCATGGTTTAGCTGTAGGAAGATTCCCTTCAACCTGGAGTGTTGGGACCCTTGGAATGAGTAGCATGAAGTATTGCATTAAACTTTCGGCAGTTGCTCACCAAAGCTCACCAATCCTCTCAGCCCCAAGTGTCCAGCCTTATGTCTTATCCAGCTGTGGGTTTATATGTGGTCATTCCAGGTTGCATCACAGCCCCTGAGTGAATTTTGTAAGAATTTTTCTCTCTTTCATTGTTTCTGCGTTTTGGTTTTAAAATTTATTTCTATAATGGGGTTTAGCTCATTTTCACTGCTGTGTTTGTGCCGCTCTGCGCACACTTGATTCCCTTATGGAGATATATCAATACATGGGTTTTAAGATTCTTATTACTCAGATATATTTCTCTGTGATGTATAGGGTGTGTTGAGGCCAGTTCATTGAGCAAGGTGTAGATCTTGTCTAATACCTATTTGGTTTATTGAACGGTATCTGTGCTAATTTCAAACTCTGGTTTTATGCATCACCCCACCTCTCCTTTCCCCTTAAGCTGACATAAGTGTGTTTTCTAAATGTGAGACACTGTTCTGTTTTGTAATTCATTTTTTGTGCAGCCATATTTATCCTCCCTCTATAAGTGATATCTTATGATATGTTTCTTTTTCTGTTTGACTTATTTCAAGTAGTATTATCGGAGCTAAATCCACTCTTTATCCTTCTACTAGCCTTATTACATTGATTTCATGGTGAAGAGATATTCCATTGTACATAAGTACCACATTTTCTTTATCCATTGTTCTCTTTCCTGGGATATTTAAGGTGTACTGAAGTTGAGGTTCTTGTAAACAGAGTAGCCCTAAACTGTGGTGTGCTTGTGTCTTGTTGATTTTTAGACTTCCCTAGATATACTTCCATGATTGGAAGTGCCCTATGCTCTGTAGCTCTGTTTTTTAGATGATTTAGGAACCACCATACACTTCTCCAGAGTGGCTCTCGGCAGTTCACACACTGTCCATCAGCGTATAAAGGCTCCCTGTTCTCCATGGCCTGTCCTGCATTTCTGGTTTTTACAATTTTTTCGGATGGCCCTTTTGACCGGTGGGAAATGAGACTTCTTTGTTGTGCACATTTGCATTGCTTGCTTGCTTGGTTGCCCATAAAGTGCGTATGCGTTTTTTCCTGGATATATTCAGGAAAAAACGCATACTCCCTTTTGGGCCAACTGCATCATTGTCGAAATTCTGCCGCTTTTCATGTGCTTTAAAGACGAGTCCAATCTATCTCTTGAAATCTGTTTCTTGCAATTCTGTCTTGCATTCAGATCCTCTTCTTTGCCTTACCTCAACATATTTTTGGACGTTAGTTTTCATTTATAACTCTGCAGGTTTGTGAATTGCAGTGACCCTGAGCTCCATTTTTTAAGTTGCTCTTTTGTGAGCTGGCCTCAAAGCCGCAGGATTGCTTCAGGCCCTATTTTGGCTCTGGCGAGGCAGGCTGAGCCTTCTTTTAATTCTTATTCTTAATGGGAAATTAGAGTGACATGTGCCCGTCCAAACCCCTACAACTATTCTCTCATTGGTTCCCCCTCTTCCCATTCATCCTCCTCACAATTTGCAAAATGTGTGAAACAGAAGTTTAAATGTGCTGATTCTCTAAGTGGGGAGATTCTAAGTAACGTGGCTGGAATGATGAACAGGAGCACCAGGAGAGGATAAATGAGGTGCATTTTAGACACATCTCCCGATCACATTGTGTACAGTCCTCTGGGTTTTCCATGCGTGTTTTAGCTGTAGGAAGATTCCTTGAACCTGCAGATTTGGGACCCATTGAATGGGTACCAGGTAGTATTACTTTAAAGGGTGTGCATTTCCTCACCCAACCTCACATTTCTCTTAGCACGAACAGTTTCCAGCCTTATGTCTCATCCTGCTGTGGGTCTAGATGTGTTCAATGCATGTTGCATCACCGTCCCTGAGGAAAAGTTGTAAGAGGTTTTCTCTGTCTCTCTGTCGTTTATTTTTTTCAATTTATTACTATATTGGTTACAGCTGATTTTCAAAGCTCTGTTTCTTGCTGCTGTACATCCACTTGATTCACGTACAGAGAGACATCAATAAATTCTTTTTCAGATTCTTACCAGTCATAGATATTCTTATCGGTGACTTGAGTGTGCTGAGTGCAGTTCTTTTAGCTACCGTGTAGGCCTTGTTGATTATCAGTTTGGTATTTGGAATGGTATCTTTGCTAATTTCAACCTCCTGGATGATGCCTCACCCCTCCCCACCTTTCCCGTTTAGCAGCCTTACGCATGTTTTCTACATATTTGACTATGTTTTTGTTTTGTAATTTATTTCATGTGTAGCCATTTTGGATTCCACCTTTAAGTGATATCTTATGATATGTGTCTTTTTCTTTTTGAATTATGTCACTTAGAATGATCATACGTAACTCCTCCGGAGTTGTTACAACTGGCCCTATTTCATTGATTTCCAGGCTGAGTAATATTCCACTCTACATAAGTACCACATCTCTATCCATTTTTTCCCTCCAGAGACATTTAAGTTATATCCTATTCGAGGATCTTTTAAACAGAGAGGCAGTAAACATTGGGGTGCCTGTGTCCTCTCGATTTTTGTTTTTCCCAAGATATACGCCCATGAGTGCAAGTGCCCTATGCTCTGTAGCTCATTTGTTAGATGCTTTAGTAAACACAATACACTTCTCCAGAATGGCCGTTGGCAATATACATTTCCACTATAAGCCTCACAGGGCTCCCTCTTCTCCTTGCCCTGTCCTGCATTTCTGGTGTTTACACTTTATGACGATGGCTCTTCTGACTGATGTGAAGTGATATCTTTTGTAGTATTGATTTCCAGTGCCCACCTGTTTGGTTGGCTAAAAAAGTGTATGCCCTTTTCTTGAATATATACAGAAAAAAAACGCATACAGCCTTTTTGGCCAACTGCAATGTTGGCAATGTTCAGCCCTTTTTCTTGTGCTTAATGGCGAGTCCTTTCTACCTCCTCAAATCCCTTTCCTGCCATTCTCCCTTGCTTACCAATCCTTTTCTCTGACTTTCCTCAAGACATTTTTCAGTGATAGATATTTTCAACTCTGCAGTTTTGTGAATGTTACTGCCCCTGAGTTCCATTGTTCAACTTGTGTTTATGGGAACTGGCCACAAAGCAGTGGGATTTCCTCAAGCCCTATACTGTTTCCATGGGCAACCCTAGCCTTTGGTCAGTTCGTCTTCCTGATTGGAAATTAGAGTGACATGTGCCTGTCTGAACACCTAGGACTTGTCTCTCATTGTTCCTCATCCTTCCGCTTCATCCACTGGACAAATTCCAAACTGTACGCAACAGGATGTTGGCAGTGCTGACATCTCCAAGTGGGGAGACTGTTAGTAAAGACGCTGGAGGGGTGAACCCAAGCACCAGGAGATGAGGAGATGAGATGCCTTTTCCAAACTCTTCCCGATCAGACGGTATACCATCCTCTGGGTGTGACAGACATGTTTTAGCAGTAGGAAGAGTCCCATTCATTTAAGGAGAACACCAGGGCTTTTTCAAAATCAGTGTCTCCCCGAAACCCAAACTGGGGAATTTTTTAAGCTACGGCTACACATATGTTCATTAAGGACCTTGGGAAGTAGGCAGAGTCCAAACTTTAGATGATTGAAGTCTTCAGGGTCAGAAGCACTCACCACCGGCTTCCCTTAGGTTACACTTTAACTGTCATTGATAGATGATGTCAATAAAAATATCTATTCTTTTTCCGATTATTTCCCCTTATAGGTTATTGCAAAATATTGAGTGTAGTTCCCTGTGCTATACAGTAGTTCCTTGCTGATGATCTATTTTATACATAGCAGTGTGTATGTGTTAATTCCAAACTGTTAATTTATCCCTCCTCCCACCTTTCCCCTTTGGTAATAATAAATTATAAGATTTTATACTTCTCAGAAATGGGGGAGCTGAAAGAGAGGTATCATTTTCAATGGAAAAGCATTTAAAACAAGATTGAAGCTTTAACCAAGATTATTAGATGTACATCCTTGGAAAGAAATCACTTCATTTCTCTAATATTGACCTGACAAATAAGACAAACCTTTTCACTGAACTTGCTTATAATAAAGTGATGGAAATATCAAATGGAAGTGTTAGAAACATCTTATTTTACCTGAGCCTTATAAACTGTTCTATGTTAACGACAGTTTGGCTCACACATCTGTTCATTGAAGTTACAATAGTCTCAATTTCTGTTACTGATCCTCCAGAGTGGACCCCAACAAGTGTCCCCCTGCCCAGTGTCATTGGGGCCAACAGATCGAGACTGAGTTTGGTTCACAAGCAAAGGAAACTTTATATTTTGATCAGAGAATGGAGAGGTGAGAGCATGCACTACCCCGTGGGCTGTGGGCTGGGCTGCTGTGTAGAGATCCTGTCAGAGTCAGTGGGAGGGAGGGGGCGGAGCTCTCGAGGGCCGGGTTGGCTGCAGCTCAGGCTCTATATCTCGGAGTCTGCACTGGGCCCCAGGAGCTGAGGTGTCGACCCAGCCATTCTGCACTAGGAAATCTGGTCTGAAGTGCCGGGTGTGGAACCTCTGCATGCGGGACCCTAGGAGCACGTGAAATTAGACAAAGCACAAAGGATCAAAAAGGTCAGACTTGACTTTATTGCCCAGATTCTATTTTTATCTCCCAGGGATTTTTAATGGGCTTTGCTGGGGACAAACCCCTCCTCTGCCTTTTGTCCCGTTCCTCATTCTTGGAGTGCTGAGGGTGCAGACCCTTCTTCTGTAACTGCTGAGTGCTGAGTTGGGAGCCCTCATACCAGGGGACGAGGGTCAGAACTTCTCCCCAGCAGCCTCCAGGTGACGTTGATTGGCCCCAGGACCCCTGCCTCCCTGCTCGTCCGCCTGAGCACCAGCATTGGAAGTGTTATAGATTCTAATGACCTTTAAGGGTCCAGGAAAGAGATGTGCAGAGACGCTGTGGGGGCCGGTTTCACCCCGCCCCACATTTGTTCGGCCACCTTAGGCTGACCGTTTCTGCCAGCCTAGATGCTCTGACCAGTAGTCTGCTCTTTCTTCAATTAGGCCCCTGAATTAACGTAAAAACAGCACCAGGTGTCAGAGCCCTGCCCGCTCGACTCCCAGACAGTCCAGGGTCAGTGGTGATCAAGGACCATGATGGCCACTGAGTCAACAGCCTTTTGAAGTAAACAGGAGTCCAGCCGGTCTTATTGGCCACCATCATCACGGTGTCTGTAGGCTTTTCTATGGTGACAGTGTGATATACGGTTCCCCCGTCAAGATTATTAGCTCCCCCTCCGGGTGCAGTAAGTCCTGCAAGCAGTAGTCTACTCCTTCGGGACACACTATTGTTGATTTATGAGAGAAACTCCAGGTCAAGTGATGTTCACACGAGTCGTCATGGTGCCCTGTTGCCCCCGGTTATCTCTCTGGATGTTGGAGTTGGAGGGCCTCCTCACTCGAGGTCGGTGTGCCCACGGAGCGAACCCTGCAACTTCAGGGCATGGTTGGTGATTAGGATCACCACGTGGGGTCCTTTTCCCTTAGGAGGGAGGTGGCCTTTTGGGCTGCTGATTTCCAGGTTTTTAGATACCGCCAGTATCTTGGCCAGATGTGGCAGTGGGCCAAGCCCCTTGGTGACTGTAGTTTATCCTACTTGGATGGCATTCTTGCATTGTTCCATTTCAAGTGGTCCCAGTTTTTGCACTAATTCTGCAATGGCGATTCACCTTTCACCAGGAATGTAAAGGTCAAAGGGTTTAGCTCTATTAGGAAGTTCCAGGGCAAGGGTCTGAATTGACTGCTCTTTCCATTCTTGAAAGGCCACTTTTGGATTCTGTTCAAAAGGATCATCATCTTTTCCTTTCAGTGTTTCATATAGAGGCCCAGCTAGTAGACTGTAGTTAGGGATCCAGAAGCAGCAAACCCTGGCCTCCCCAGGAACCCCTAAGCTGTCTTCTAGTTTTAGAAAGGGGTAAGGCTGCAAATGGTTTCTTCCCTTTCCTGGGATGGGCTTCTCTGACCTTGTGTGAGAATGAAGCCCAGGCAGGTCACCGCAGTCTGTGATATTTGAGCTTTTTCTTGGACAACTTCTATCCTTTATTGGCTTGGTAGTTCAGAGGCCTCCTTAGTAGGGCTGGCGATCAGAATGTCGTCTGCATATTGAAGGAGGGTTTCCTTTTCCAGAGGTAGAACTTTTCGGTCTTTAGCTAAGCTTTCCCCAAAGATGGTGTGGGAATTTTTGAGCCCTTGGGGCAAGACGGCCCGGAAGTATTGTTTTAGTTGTATGTTGAGTCCTGCCACTCACAAGCCAAAATTTCTTGTGACTCTGGGACTAATGGAATACAAAAGAAGGCATCATTGAAGACTAATACAGAATACCATGTCCTGGTGTTTGGTAGAATGACCAGCAGGGTGTAGGAATCAGGAGCAACTGGAGGTATATCCTCGGTGGCTTCACTGACTGTCCTGACATCGTTTACCAGGTCCCCAGCAGCCCATGGGGCTCTCGTGGTCAGGCCAATCCCAGGATATGGAGCTCTCCTGGGCAGGTACCCCACCCCCAACCCAGCCCACAGGGCTCTCGTGGTCAGGCCCCTCCCAGGATACAGAGCTACCCTTGCAGGTACCGTGGCAGGGCTGGGCACACAGGAACCGTGCACATAGCCCTCATTGAAGAGCACCCCCAGCTCACCTGTCGCTCAGAGCTGACACAGAGCACCTCAGAGCAGGACTTGAACTAACAGACAGCAGCTCCGACAGGTCTGTGACCCTGGGCATCACTCTGTGTGGCCTCCCTCCACCTGGTCTTCCAGAGACTTCCACTGCACCCGGGGCGCCAGGCCTCTGTCTCCAACCACCACCCACTCCTCCTCTCCCTGACTCCTGGGTTCCTCTCATTAGGAGAGGGTTTTCTTGAAGTTGTCTCCCACTCATGGGCCAGATAAAATGATTAGAAAACAAGCCAAAGCTGCAGCCCCTTGTCTATCCTGACTCTCAGGAGCCCACACCTGTTCCTTGGACCTGGCCGGTTCAGCAAGTTCCATTTTCTGCAACTGTGAGTCCCTGAGAGGTGATGATTGGCTGACCTGGGCAGCCTTACCGTGCCGGCCAGCCCTCCCCAGGTGTGCCTGGGTTGAGATCAATATAAATACCACTCCAGGCAGCAAAAGCCCCTGCAGCTGTGCCTGACGCCATTTTCTCTGCCCTGTCAGCAGTCTCGGGGCTGGGCTGGTGGGAGGGAGTGAGAGGCCACGGCTTTGTGGGTGGCCCAGTGTGAGTGGGGCTCTGCTGGACTTTCTGCAGCAGTTGCCAGGCTGCCACCTGCTAAAGAAGAGGATGTGTCACCCATGCCTGCTGCTGGAATTTCTCCCTGGGCAGAGGTGAGGAAGGAAAAAAGCAGTGGGGGCAGGGACAGGACGGGTATCTCAGGCAGGGAAATGGAAATCTTCCAGAAGAGCACCCAGGGCCAGGACCATCCTGGCTGGCCTGCAGGCACCAAGTCAGCTGGCATGCTGTCACTCGTGTGGCTCCATGGCCCTTCCTCTAGGCTTTCAAGTCCTTGTATATATTCAGGTGTTTTACCTGGGAAGGGTGGGAACAGTTCAGCAGCAACTGGCCTGGGGCTCAGCTCACGTTTACTCACAGATGCCACGGCACGGTGCCCCAGCTTTGCAATGAGGACGCTTGTTGTGTGGGGGCTGCTGGCTGAATGGGAGACGATTCCCCACCACTGACCAACTTCAGAATTGTTTACAACTGGAGCAAGTGCCCTGCTACGGTTTTCCTCTGAGTAACTGGTGGGTTCTGTTTTTTTTTTCTCTTTTTCATTTTTGGTTCAAGGTAGATTTTATTCCTCTTTTTCGTATTTACAGATATAAGCATGGAAATAATTTATTCATATAAATACATGTATGTGAAGGGAATAATTGTTTTTTTTGTTTTATTTTTTAAATTTTATTTCTTTTTAATTTTGAATTTTATTTTATATTTTTATACAGCAGGTTCTTATTGGTTATCTATTTTATACATATAAATGTTTACATGCCAATCCCAATCTCTCAACTCCTCCCACCACCACCACCCCAAGAGCTTTCCCCCCTTGTTGTCCATACGTTTGTTGTCTACATCTGTTGCTCTATTTATGCCTTGCAAAACGGTTAATCTGTACAGTTTTTCAAGGTTCCACATAGATGCATGAATATACAAGATTTGTTTTTCTCTTTCTGACTTACTTCACTCTGTATGACAGTCTCTAGATCCATCGACGTCTCTACAAATGACCCAATTTCATTCCTTTCATGGCTTAGTAATATTCCATTTTATATATGTACCACATCTTTATGCATTCGTCTGTCTGTGGGCATTTAGGTTGCTTCCATTACCTCGATATTGTAAATAGTGATGCAATGAACATTGCGGTGAATGTCTCTTTTTGATTTATGGTTTTGTCTGGGTATATGTCCAGTACTGGGATTGCTGTATCATATGGTAATTCTATTATTAGTTTCTTAAGAAACTCCATATTGTTCTCCATAGTGACTGTATCAATTTATATTCCCAACAATAGTGGAAGAGGCTTCCTTTTCTCCACACCCTTTCCAGCATTTGTTGTTTGTAGATTTTCAGATGATGCCCATTCTAACAGGTGTGAGGTGATACCTCATTGTTGAGTCCATTTCGTTGAGCAAGGGGTAGGTCTTGTCTATTACATATTTGGCCTATGGAATGCTATCTGTGCTAATTTCAAACTCTGGTTTTATGCAGCACCCCAACTCACCTTTCCCCTTAAGCAAGCATAAGTTGGTTTTCTAAACTTGAGACCCTGTTCTGTTTTGTAATTCAGTTCCTGGGTAGCCAAGTTTACATTCCGTGCATTAGTGATACCTTATGATGTTTCTTTTTCTGTGTGACTTATTTCACTTAGAATCATCGTGCCTCAATCCACTCATTATGCTGGTACAGGCCTGGTGACACAGATTTCATTGCTGAGTGGTATTCTGTTGTACGTAAGTACCGCAACTTCTTTATCAATTATTTGTTCTCTGGGATATTTAACTTGTACCGTAGAAGAGGTTCCTGTAAACAGAGCCGTCCCAAATTTTGGGGTGGCTGTGTCTTTTTGATTTTAATTTCCCTAAGCTATAGGACCATAAGTGGAAATGCCCTAGACTCTGTTGCTTTGTTTTTGAGATGTATCAGGAAACACCATACACTTCTCCAGAGTGGCTGTTGGCAATTTACATCCCGCCCATCAGCATAACAAGGCTCCTTTTTCCCCATGGCCTATCTTGCCTTTCTGGATTTTACACTTTTTTCAGATGGCCCTTTAGACCGGGGGGAAGTGACACTTCATAGTAGTTCGGATTTCCATTGCAAGCTTGCTTGGTTTGCCAAAAAGGGTGTATGTGTTTTTTCCTGAATATATTCAGGAACAAACTCATACGCCCTTTTTTGCCAAGTGCATCATTGTCGATGTTCTGCCTCTTTTCCTATGCTTTAAATGCAAATCCAGTCTACCTCCTGAAATCGGTTTCCTGCAATTCTGCCCCGCTTTCAAGTGCTCTTGGCAGCCTTACTTCAATATATTTTTGGACGTTATCTGTCATTTATAACTCTGCAGGTTTGTGAATTACAGGGCCCCTGAACTCCTTTCTTCAACTCAATTTCTTGTGAGCTGGCTGCAAACCTGCAAGACTGCTTCAGGTCCTAATCTGCTTCTGGCATGGCACGCTGAGCCTTTGGTTAATTCCTCTTCCTGGTGGGAAATGAGTGTTAAATATGCCCGTCCAGACACCTACCTCACTCTCAACCCCTTGGTGATGTGGGTCCTCTGGTTTGTGGCCACCTTTGTTGGGTTCCTCACCTTTCGATGATGTGGCCCCACTAGTGTGAGGACACTCCTGCCTGGTTCTCATCCACGTGGTTATGTGAACCCCCTGGTGAGAGTCTGTTCCTGGCTGTGTTCCTCACCCTTCTGTGAGGGAGACCCTCTGCTGATAGGTCACTCCTGCATGGCTGGCACACATTGCCTTGGTGAAGTCAGCCGTGTGGTGGCAGTTGGAGCATGCTGGGAATCTCCTTCCACCGGTGATGAGGGCCCTCTTGGGTCAGGCCCTAACTGCTGGGCTCACCAACTTTTCTTAGTGAGCCCAATGATGCTTGGGCACTCCTCTTAGGATCCCATCTCCATGGGGATGTGGGCCTTCTGCTCTGAGGTTCCAACGGCTGGGTTGTTCACATTTTCATGATGTGGGCTCTCTGGTGATAGTTCACAGAGGCCTGGATCCCATAGCCTCTGTGCTCTTGGCCGCTTGCTGGGAGGTTCCAACTGCTGGATTCCTCACTTTTTTAATTTTTTGGGCTCTCTATTGTGAGGATCCTCCTGCCTGCCTCACTCCCAGCCCCTTCGTGATGTGTGTCCTCTGGTTTGAGGTCACATGTGCTGGGTTCCTCACCTTTCGATGATGTGGGACCAATGGTCTTAGGAGAATCCTGCCTGGTTCACATCCCCTTGGTGATGTGGGCCCTCTGTTGAGAGTCTGATCCTGGCTGGGTTCCTCACCCATCTGTGAGGTGGGCCCTCTGCTGTGAGGTCACTCCTGCCTGTCTGGCACACGTCGCCTTGTGGACATGAGCCCTCTGGTGGCACTTGGAGCCTGCTGGGAGCCTCCTCCCCTCGATGATGAGGGCCCTCTGGCATCAGGCCCTAACTGCTGGGCTCCCCACATTATCTGATGTGTGCCAAGTGAGTGAGGACACTCTTGCCATGTTCCCATCCCCATGGGGATATGGGCCTTCTGCTCTGAGGTCAAAACGGCTGGCTTGCTCACAGTACCATGATGTGGGCTCTCTGCTGTTAGTTCACTCCTGCCTGCATCCCATAACTTCTGTGCTCTCGGTCGCCTGCTGGGAGGTTCCAACTGCTGGATTCCTCACCTTTCTTATTCTTTGGGCCCTCTGTTTTTAGGCTACTCCTGCCTGCCTCACTCCCATTCCCTTTGTGATACGTGTCCTCAGATTTGAGGCCACATGTGCTGGGTTCCGAACCTTTCGATGATGTGGCCCCACTGGAGGGAAGACAGTCCTGACTGGTTCCCATCCCCTTGCTGATGTGGGCCCTCAGGTGAGAGTCTGATCCTGGCTGGGTTCCTCAACGTTCTGTGAGGTAGGCCCTCTGCTGTGAGGTCACTCCTGCCTGGCTGGCACACGTCACCTTGGAGACGTGAGCCCTCTGGTGGCAGTTGGAGCATGCAGGGTGCCTCCTCCTCTCGGTGATGACGGCCCTCTGGCGTCAGGCCCTAAATGGTGGGCTCCCCACATTTTCTGATGTGCGCCCAGTGGTGCGAGGACTCTCCAGCCAGGTTCCCATTCCCATGGGGATGTGGGCCTTCTGCGCTGAGGTCCCAACGCCTGGGTTGCTCACAGTTTTATGATGTGGGCCCTCTGATGTGAGTTCACTGCAGCCTGGATCCCATAGCCTCGGTGTTCTGAGCTGCCTGCTGGAAGGTCTAAATGCTGGAATCCTCACGTTTTTTATATTATGTGCCCTGTGTTGTGAGGCTACTCCTGCCTGCCTCACTCCAAGGCCCTTGGTGATGTGGGTCCTCTGGTTTGAGGACACATGTGCTGGGTTCCTCACCTTAAGATGATGAGGCCCCACTGGTGTGAGGATAATCCTGACTGGTTCCCATCCCCTTTGTGATGTGGGTCCTCTGGTGAGAGTCTGATCCTGGCTGGGTTCCTCACCCATCTGTGAGGTGGGCCCTCTACTATCAGGTAACTCTTGCCTGGCTTGCTCACCTCGCCTTGTTGACATGAGCCCTCTGGTGGCACTTGGACCCTGCTGGGAGCCTCCTCACCTCTGTGATGAGGGCCCTCTGACGTCAGGCCCTAACTGCTGGGCTCCCCAACTTTTCTTAGTGAGCCCAGTGATGCTCAGGCACTCCTCTTAGGTTCCCATCTCCATGGGGATGTGGGCCTTCTGCTCTGAGGTTCCAACGGCTGGGTTGATCACAATTTCATGATGTGGGCTCTCTGGTGTTAGTTGACTGTGGCCTGGATCCCATAGCCTCTGTGCTCTTGGCCGCCTGCTGGGAGGTTCCAACTGCTGGATTCCTCACTTTTTTAATTTTTTAGGCCCTCTGTTGTGAGGATCCTCCTGCCTGCCTCACTCCCAGCCCCTTCGTGATGTGTGTCGTCTGGTTTGAGGCCACATGTGCTGGGTTCCTCACCTTTCGATGATGTGGGACCAATGGTCTTAGGAGACTCCTGCCTGGTTCCCATCCCCTTGGTGATGTGGGCCCTCTGTTGAGAGTCTGATCCTGGCTGGGTTCCTCACCCTTCTGTGAGGTTAGCCATCTGCTGTGAGGTCACTCCTGCCTGGCTTGCTCACCTCGCCTTGTGGACATGAGCCCTCTGGTGGCACTTGGAGCCTGCTGGGAGCCTCCTCTCCTCGATGATGAGGGCCCTCTGGCGTCAGGCCCTAACTGCTGGGCTCCCCACATTTTGTGATGTGCGCCCAGTGGTTCGAGGACACTCCATCCAGGTTCACATCCCCATTGGGATGTGGGCCTTCTGCTCTGAGGTCCCAACGGCTGGGTTGTTCACAGTTTCATGATGTGGGCTCTCTGCTCTTAGTTCACTCTGGCCTGGATGCCATAGCCTCTGTGCTCTGGGCTGCCTGCTGGGAGGTTCCAACTGCTCGATTCCTCAACTTTTGTATTCTATGGGTCCTGTGTTGTGATGCTCCTCCTGCCTGCCTCACTCGCAACCCCTTCGTGATGTGGGTCCTCTGGTTTGAGGTCACATGTGCTGGGTTCCGCAACTTTCAATGATGTGGCCCCACTGGTGTGAGGACACTCCTGCCTGGTTCCCATCCCCTTGGTGATGTGGGCCTTCTGGTGACAGTCTTATCCTGGCTGGCTTCCTTACTCTTCTGTGAGGTAGGCCCTCTGCTGTGAGGTCAATCCTGCCTGACTTGCACACATCACCTTGGTGACGTGGGCCCTCTGTTGGCACATGGAACCTGCTGGGAGCATCCTGCCCTCGGTGATGATGGCCCTCTAGCATCAGGCCCTAACTGCTGGGCTCCCCACGTTTTCTGATGTGAGCCCAGTGATGCCAGGACACTCCTGTCAGGTTCCCATCCCCATGGGGATGTGGGCTTTCTGCTCTGAGGTCCCAACGCCTGGGTTGCTCACAGTTTCATGATGTGGGCTCTCTGGTGTTAGTTCACTCCTGCCTGCATCCCATAGCTTCTGTGCTCTCGGCCGCCTGCTGGGAGGTTCCAAATGCTGGATTCCTCACCTTTTTTATTCTTTGGGCCCTCTGTTTTTAGGCTACTCCTACCTGCCTCACTCCCATCCCCTTTGTGATGTATGTCCTCTGATCTGAGGCCGCATGTGCTGGGTTCCTCACCTTTCGATGATGTGGCCCCACTGGTGGGAGGACAGTCCTGACTGGTTCCCATCCCCTTGGTGTTGTGGGCCCTCTGGCGAGAATCTCATCCTGCCTCGGTTCCTCACCCTTCTGTGAGATAGGCCCTCTGCGGTGAGGTCACTACTGCCTGGCTGGCGCATGCCACCTTGTAGACGTGGGCCCTCTGTTGGCAGTTGGAACCTGCTGGGAGTCTCCTCCCCTCAGTTATGAGGGCCCCCTGGCGTCAGGCCCTAACTGTTGGGCTCCTAACACTTTCTGATATGTGCTAAGTGGTGCGAGGCCACTCCTGCCAGGTTCCCATCCCAATGGGGATGTGGGCCTTCTGTTCTGAGGTCCCAATGGCTGGGCTGCTCACAGGTTCATGATGTGGGCCCTCTGCTGTGAGTTCACTGCGGCCTGGATCCCATAGCCTCGGTGCTCTGGGCCGCTTGCTGGGAGGTTCCAACTGCTGGATTCCTCAACTTTTATATTCTATGGACCCTGTGTTGTGAGGCCGGTCCTGCCAGCCTAATTCTGAACCCCTTGACGATGTGGTTCCTCTGGTTTGAGGCTACATGTGCTGGGATCCTCACCTTTCGATGATGTTGTCCCACTGGTGTGGGGACACTCCTGCCTGGTTCCCATCCCCTTGTTGATGTGGGCCCTCTGGTGCGAGTCTGATCCTGACTGGGTTCGTCACACTTCTCTGAGGTGGGCCCTCTGCTGTGAGGTCATTCGTGCCTGGTTGGCACACAGCGCCTTGGCGACGTCAGCCCTCTGGTGGCAGTTGGAGCCTGCTGGGAGCCTCCTTCCCTTGGTGATGAGGGTCCTCTGGTGTCAGGCCCTAACTGCTGGTCTCCCAAAATTTTCTGATACGTTCTCAGTGGTGCGAGGACACTCCTACCAGATTTCCATCCCCATGGGGATGTGGGCCTCCTGCTCTGAGGTCCCAATGGCTGGGTTGCTCAGTTTCATGACATGGGCCCTCTTCTGTGAGTTCACTGTGGCCTGGATCCCATAGCCTCGGTGCTCTGGGCAGCCTGCTGGGAGGTTCCAACTGCTGGATTCCTCACTTTTTTATTCTAAGGGCCCAGTGTTGTGAGGCTACTCCTGCCTGCCTCACTCCGAGGCCTTTGGTGATGTGGGTCCTCTGGTTTGAGGACACATGTGCTGAGTACCTCACCTTTCGATGATGTGGCCCCACTGGTGTGAAGGCACTCCTGCCTGGTTCCCATCCCCTTGGTGATGTGGGCCCTCTGGTGAGAGTCTGAAGTTGGCTGGGTTTCTCACCCTTCTGTGAGGTGGGACCTCTGCTGTGAGGTAACTCCTGCCTGGCTTGCTCACGTAGCCTTGGCAACGTGAGCCCTCAGGTGGCAGTTGGAGCCTGCCGTTAATCTCCTGCCCTCAGTTATGAGAGATCTGGATAAAACATATATGCCATTTTTTGCCAAGTGCATTATTTTCCAAGTTCTGTCTCTTTTCCTATGTTTTAAGAGCGACTCCCGTGTACCTTTTGAAATCGGTTTCCTGCAATTCTGCCCCACATTCAAGTCCTCTTGCCAGCCTTATTTCAATATATTTTTGGACCATAGCTGTCATTTATAACTCTGCAGGTTTGTGAATGACAGTGGCCCTGAGCTCCTTTCTTCAACTCTCTTTTTTGTGAGCTGGCCGCAACACCGCAGGATACCTTCAGGCCCTAGCGTGGTTCCGGGATGGCATGTTGAGCCTTTGGTTAATTCCTCTTCCTGGTGGGAAATGAGAGTTAAATTTGCCCGTCCAGACACTTCCAGCTAGTCTCTCATTGGTTCTCCCTATTCCTGTTCATTTCCCGCAGAAATTGCAAACTGGGCCAAACAGGAGGTTAAAGGCACTGACTCTCCAAGTGGGGAGAGTGTTAGTAAAGCATCTGGAATGTTGCACCCGAGTACCAGGGACGAAAATTGAGACACATTTGAACACGTTTCCCGATCACATGGTGGATCATACTCTGCATGTCTCATGCATGTTTTAGCTGAAGGAAGAATCCCTTAAACCTGGAGAGTTGAGACCCATGGAATGGGTACCATACAATATGACTTCAAAGGGTCTGCATTTGCTCACCGAACCTCACCAATCCTATCACTGCTGTGTTTATGCCGCTGTACAAAAGATTCGTTCTCTTTCAGACACATATAAATCCATAGGTTTTAAGATTCTTACTAGTCAGGTATATTCTTAGGCGTTTAATATGGGGTGTTGAGTCCACTTCGTTGAGCAAGGAGTAGCTCTTGTCTATTACATATTTTGCTTATGGAATGGTATCTGTGCTAATTTCAATCTCTGGTTTTATGCAGCACCCCAACTCACCTTTCCCCTTAAGCAAGCATAAGTTGGTTTTCTACATTTGAGACCCTGTTCTGTTTTGTAATTCAGTTCCTGTGTAGCCAAGTTTGCATTCCGTGTAGTAGTGATATCTTATGATGTTTCTTTTTCTGTGTGACTTATTTCACTTAGAATCATCGTACCTGAGTCCACTCATTATGCTGCTACGGGCCTGATGACATAGATTTCATTGCTGAGTGGTATTGCATTGTACGTAAGTACCACAAATTCTTTATTCATTTTTCGCTTTCTGTGATATTGAACTTGTACCATAAACGAGGTTCTTGTAAACAGAGCCGTCCCAAACTTTGGGGTGGCTGTGTCTTTTTGATTTTAATTTCCCTAAGCTATAGGAGCATAAGTGGAAGTGCCCTAGGCTCTGTTGCTTTGTTTTTTAGATGTTTCAGGAAACACCATACACTTCTTCAGAGTGGCTGTTGGCAATTTACATCCCGCCCATCAGCATAACAAGGCTCCCAGTTCTCCATGGCCTGTCCTGTCTTTCTGGATTTTACACTTTTTTCAGATGGCCCTTTTGCCCGTGGGGCAGTGAGACTTCATTGTAGTGCAGATTTCCTTTGCAAGCTTGCTTGGTTGGCCAAAAAGGGCGTATGCGTTTTTTCCTGAATATATTCAGGAAAAAACGCATACGCCCTTTTTGGCCAAGTGCATCATTGTGGACGTTCTGCCTCTTTTCCTATGCTTTTCATGCAATTCCAGTCTACCTCCTGAAATCGGTTTCCGGCAATTCTGCCCCGCTTTCAAGTGCTCTTGGCAGCCTTACTTCAATATATTTTTGGACGATAGCTGTCATTTATAACTCTGCAGGTTTGTGAATTACAGTGCCCCTGAGCTCCTTTGTTCAACTCGCTTTCTTGTGAGCTGGCCGCAACACCCCAAGATTGCTTCAGGCCCTAGTGTGGTTCCGGCACGGCAAGCTGAGCCTTTGGTTAATTCCTCTTCCTGGTGGGAAATGAGAGTTAAATTTGCCCGTCCAGACACCTCCAGCTAGTCTCTCATTGGTTCTCCCTATTCCTGTTCATTTCCCGCAGAAATTGCAAACTCGGCAAAACACGACGTTAAAGGCACTGACTCTCCAAGTGGGGAGAGTGTTAGTAAAGCGTCTGGAATGTTGCACCCGAGTACCAGGGAAGTTAAACTGAGACATATTTGAACACGTTTCCCGATCACACGGTGGATCATACTCTGGGTTCCACATGCATGTTTTAGCTGAAGGAAGAATCCCTTAAACCTGGAGAGTTGAGACCCATGGAATGGGTACCATGCAATATGACTTCAAAGGGTCTGCATTTGCTCACCGAACCTCAACAATCCTATCACTGCTGCATTTATGCTGCTGTACACATGCTTGATTCTCTTTCAGAGACATGTAAATCCATAGGTTTTAAGATTCTTACTAGTCAGGTATATTCTTAGGCGTTTAATATGGGGTGTTGAGTCCACTTCGTTGAGCAAGGAGTAGCTCTTGTCTATTACATATTTGGCTTATGGAACGGTATCTGTGCTAATTTCAATCTCTGGTTTTATGCAGCACCCCAACTCACCTTTCCCTTAAGCAAGCATAAGTTGGTTTTCTACATTTGAGACCCTGTTCTGTTTTGTAATTCAGTTCCTGGGTAGCCAAGTTTACATTCCGTGTATTAGTGATACCTTATGATATTTCTTTTTCTGTGTGACTTATTTCTCTTAGAATCATCGTACCTGAGTCCACTCATTATGCTGCTACGGGCCTGATGACATAGATTTCATTGCTGAGTGATATTGCATTGTACGTAAGTACCACAAATTCTTTATTCATTTTTCGCTTTCTGTGATATTGAACTTGTACCATAAACGAGGTTCTTGTAAACAGAGCCGTCCCAAATTTTGGGGTGGCTGTGTCTTTTTGATTTTAATTTCCCTAAGCTAAAGGAGCATAAGTGGAAGTGCCCTAGGCTCTGTTGCTTTGTTTTTTAGATGTTTCAGGAAACACCATACACTTCTCCAGAGTGGCTGTTGGCAATTTACATCCCGCCCATCAGCATAACAAGGCTCCCAGTTCTCCATGGCCTGTCCTGCCTTTCTGGATTTTACACCTTTCTCAGATGGCCCTTTTGCCCGGGGGGCAGTGAGACTTCATTGTAGTGCAGATTTCCTTTGCAAGCTTGCTTGGTTGGCCAAAAAGGGCGTATGCGTTTTTTCCTGAATATATTCAGGAAAAAACGCATACGCCCTTTTTGGCCAAGTGCATCATTGTGGACGTTCTGCCTCTTTTCCTATGCTTTTCATGCAATTCCAGTCTACCTCCTGAAATCGGTTTCCTGCAATTCTGCCCCGCTTTCAAGTGCTCTTGGCAGCCTTACTTCAATATATTTTTGGACGATAGCTGTCATTTATAACTCTGCAGGTTTGTGAATGACAGTGCCCCTGAGCTCCTTCGTTCAACTCGCTTTCTTGTGAGCTGGCCGCAACACCGCAAGATTGCTTCAGGCCCTAGTGTGGTTCCGGCACGGCAAGCTGAGCCTTTGGTTAATTCCTCTTCCTGGTGGGAAATGAGAGTTAAATTTGCCCGTCCAGACACCTCCAGCTAGTCTCTCATTGGTTTTCCCTATTCCTGTTCATTTCCCGCAGAAATTGCAAACTGGGCCAAACAGGACGTTAAAGGCACTGACTCTCCAAGTGGGGAGAGTGTTAGTAAAGCATCTGGAATGTTGTATCCGAGTAGCACGGGACGAAAACTGAGACACATTTGAACACGTTTCCCAATCACATGGTGGATCATACTCTGGGTTCCACATGCATGTTTTAGCTGAAGGAAGAATCCCTTAAACCTGGAGAGTTGTGACCCATGGAATGGGTACCATGCAATATGACTTCAAAGGGTCTGCATTTGCTCACCGAAACTCACCAATCCTATCACTGCTGCGTTTATGCTGCTGTACACACGCTTGATTCCTTTTCGGAGACATATAAATCCATAGGTTTTAAGATTCTTACTATTCAGGTATATTTTTAGGCGTTTAATATGGGGTGTTGAGTCCACTTCGTTGAGCAAGGAGTAGCTCTTGTCTATTACATATTTGGCTTATGGAACGGTATCTGTGCTAATTTCAATCTCTTGTTTTATGCAGCACCCCAACTCACCTTCCCCTTAAGCAAGCATAAGTTGGTTTTCTACATCTGAGACCCTGTTCTGTTTTGTAATTCAATTCCTGTGTAGCCAAGTTTACATTCCGTGTATTAGTGATACCTTATGATATTTCTTTTTCTGTGTGACTTATTTCTCTTAGAATCATCGTACCTGAGTCCACTCATTATGCTGCTACGGGCCTGATGACATAGATTTCATTGCTGAGTGATATTGCATTGTACGTAAGTACCACAAATTCTTTATTCATTTTTCGCTTTCTGTGATATTGAACTTGTACCATAAACGAGGTTCTTGTAAACAGAGCCGTCCCAAACTTTGGGGTGGCTGTGTCTTTTTGATTTGAATTTCCCTAAGCTATAGGAGCATAAGTGGAAGTGCCCTAGGCTCTGTTGCTTTGTTTTTTAGATGTTTCAGGAAACACCATACACTTCTCCAGAGTGGCTGTAGGCAATTTACATCCCGCCCATCAGCATAACAAGGCTCCCAGTTCTCCATGGCCTGTCCTGCCTTTCTGGATTTTACACCTTTTTCAGATGGCCCTTTTGCCCGTGGGGCAGTGAGACTTCATTGTAGTGCAGATTTCCTTTGCAAGCTTGCTTGGTTGGCCAAAAAGGGCGTATGCGTTTTTTCCTGAATATATTCAGGAAAAAACGCATACGCCCTTTTTGGCCAAGTGCATCATTGTGGACGTTCTGCCTCTTTTCCTATGCTTTTCATGCAATTCCAGTCTACCTCCTGAAATCGGTTTCCTGCAATTCTGCCCCGCTTTCAAGTGCTCTTGGCAGCCTTACTTCAATATATTTTTGGACGATAGCTGTCATTTATAACTCTGCAGGTTTGTGAATGACAGTGCCCCTGAGCTCCTTTCTTCAACTCGCTTTCTTGTGAGCTGGCCGCAACACCCGAAGATTGCTTCAGGCCCTAGTGTGGTTCCGGCACGGCAAGCTGAGCCTTTGGTTAATTCCTCTTCCTGGTGGGAAATGAGAGTTAAATTTGCCCGTCCAGACACCTCCAGCTAGTCTCTCATTGGTTCTCCCTATTCCTGTTCATTTCCCGCAGAAATTGCAAACTCGGCAAAACACGACGTTAAAGGCACTGACTCTCCAAGTGGGGAGAGTGTTAGTAAAGCGTCTGGAATGTTGCACCCGAGTACCAGGGGACTTAAACTGAGACATATTTGAACACGTTTCCCGATCACACGGTGGATCATACTCTGGGTTCCACATGCATGTTTTAGCTGAAGGAAGAATCCCTTAAACCTGGAGACTTGAGACCCATGGAATGGGTACCATGCAATATGACTTCAAAGGGTCTGCATTTGCTCACCGAACCTCAACAATCCTATCACTGCTGCATTTATGCTGCTGTACACATGCTTGATTCTCTTTCAGAGACATGTAAATCCATAGGTTTTAAGATTCTTACTAGTCAGGTATATTCTTAGGCGTTTAATATGGGGTGTTGAGTCCACTTCGTTGAGGAAGGAGTAGCTCTTGTTATTACATATTTGGCTTATGGAACGGTATCTGTGCTAATTTCAATCTCTGGTTTTATGCAGCACCCCAACTCACCTTTCCCCTTAAGCAAGCATAAGTTGGTTTTCTACATTTGAGACCCTGTTCTGTTTTGTAATTCAGTTCCTGGGTAGCCAAGTTTACATTCCGTGTATTAGTGATACCTTATGATATTTCTTTTTCTCTGTTACTTATTTCTCTTAGAATCATCGTACCTGAGTGCACTCATTATGCTGCTACGGGCCTGATGACATAGATTTCATTGCTGAGTGATATTGCATTGTACGTAAGTACCACAAATTCTTTATTCATTTTTCGCTTTCTGTGATATTGAACTTGTACCATAAACGAGGTTCTTGTAAACAGAGCCGTCCCAAATTTTGGGGTGGCTGTGTCTTTTTGATTTTAATTTCCCTAAGCTATAGGAGCATAAGTGGAAGTGCCCTAGGCTCTGTTGCTTTGTTTTTTAGATGTTTCAGGAAACACCATACACTTCTCCAGAGTGGCTGTTGGCAATTTACATCCCGCCCATCAGCATAACAAGGCTCCCAGTCCTCCATGGCCTGTCCTGCCTTTCTGGATTTTACACCTTTCTCAGATGGCCCTTTTGCCCGGGGGGCAGTGAGACTTCATTGTAGTGCAGATTTCCTTTGCAAGCTTGCTTGGTTGGCCAAAAAGGGCGTATGCGTTTTTTCCTGAATATATTCAGGAAAAAACGCATACGCCCTTTTTGGCCAAGTGCATCATTGTGGACGTTCTGCCTCTTTTCCTATGCTTTTCATGCAATTCCAGTCTACCTCCTGAAATCGGTTTCCTGCAATTCTGCCCCACTTTCAAGTGCTCTTGGCAGCCTTACTTCAATATATTTTTGGACGATAGCTGTCATTTATAACTCTGCAGGTTTGTGAATGACAGTGCCCCTGAGCTCCTTCGTTCAACTCGCTTTCTTGTGAGCTGGCCGCAACACCGCAAGATTGCTTCAGGCCCTAGTGTGGTTCCGGCACGGCAAGCTGAGCCTTTGGTTAATTCCTCTTCCTGGTGGGAAATGAGAGTTAAATTTGCCCGTCCAGACACCTCCAGCTAGTCTCTCATTGGTTTTCCCTATTCCTGTTCATTTCCCGCAGAAATTGCAAACTGGGCCAAACAGGACGTTAAAGGCACTGACTCTCCAAGTGGGGAGAGTGTTAGTAAAGCGTCTGGAGTGTTGTACCCGAGTAGCAGGGGACGAAAACTGAGACACATTTGAACACGTTTCCCAATCACACGGTGGATCATACTCTGGGTTCCACATGCATGTTTTAGCTGAAGGAAGAATCCCTTAAACCTGGAGAGTTGAGACCCATGGAATGGGTACCATGCAATATGACTTCAAAGGGTCTGCATTTGCTCACCGAACCTCAACAATCCTATCACTGCTGCATTTATGCTGCTGTACACATGCTTGATTCTCTTTCAGAGACATGTAAATCCATAGGTTTTAAGATTCTTACTAGTCAGGTATATTCTTAGGCGTTTAATATGGGGTGTTGAGTCCACTTCGTTGAGCAAGGAGTAGCTCTTGTCTATTACATATTTGGCTTATGGAACGGTATCTGTGCTAATTTCAATCTCTGGTTTTATGCAGCACCCCAACTCACCTTTCCCTTAAGCAAGCATAAGTTGGTTTTCTACATTTGAGACCCTGTTCTGTTTTGTAATTCAGTTCCTGGGTAGCCAAGTTTACATTCCGTGTATTAGTGATACCTTATGATATTTCTTTTTCTGTGTGACTTATTTCTCTTAGAATCATCGTACCTGAGTCCACTCATTATGCTGCTACGGGCCTGATGACATAGATTTCATTGCTGAGTGATATTGCATTGTACGTAAGTACCACAAATTCTTTATTCATTTTTCACTTTCTGTGATATTGAACTTGTACCATAAACGAGGTTCTTGTAAACAGAGCCGTCCCAAATTTTGGGGTGGCTGTGTCTTTTTGATTTTAATTTCCCTAAGCTAAAGGAGCATAAGTGGAAGTGCCCTAGGCTCTGTTGCTTTGTTTTTTAGATGTTTCAGGAAACACCATACACTTCTCCAGAGTGGCTGTTGGCAATTTACATCCCGCCCATCAGCATAACAAGGCTCCCAGTTCTCCATGGCCTGTCCTGCCTTTCTGGATTTTACACCTTTCTCAGATGGCCCTTTTGCCCGGGGGGCAGTGAGACTTCATTGTAGTGCAGATTTCCTTTGCAAGCTTGCTTGGTTGGCCAAAAAGGGCGTATGCGTTTTTTCCTGAATATATTCAGGAAAAAACGCATACGCCCTTTTTGGCCAAGTGCATCATTGTGGACGTTCTGCCTCTTTTCCTATGCTTTTCATGCAATTCCAGTCTACCTCCTGAAATCGGTTTCCTGCAATTCTGCCCCGCTTTCAAGTGCTCTTGGCAGCCTTACTTCAATATATTTTTGGACGATAGCTGTCATTTATAACTCTGCAGGTTTGTGAATGACAGTGCCCCTGAGCTCCTTCGTTCAACTCGCTTTCTTGTGAGCTGGCCGCAACACCGCAAGATTGCTTCAGGCCCTAGTGTGGTTCCGGCACGGCAAGCTGAGCCTTTGGTTAATTCCTCTTCCTGGTGGGAAATGAGAGTTAAATTTGCCCGTCCAGACACCTCCAGCTAGTCTCTCATTGGTTCTCCCTATTCCTGTTCATTTCCCGAAGAAATTGCAAACTGGGCCAAACAGGACGTTAAAGGCACTGACTCTCCAAGTGGGGAGAGTGTTAGTAAAGCGTCTGGAGTGTTGTACCCGAGTAGCAGGGGACGAAAACTGAGACACATTTGAACACGTTTCCCAATCACACGGTGGATCATACTCTGGGTTCCACATGCATGTTTTAGCTGAAGGAAGAATCCCTTAAACCTGGAGAGTTGTGACCCATGGAATGGGTACCATGCAATATGACTTCAAAGGGTCTGCATTTGCTTACCGAAACTCACCAATTCTATCACTGCTGCATTTATGCTGCTGTACACATGCTTGATTCTCTTTCAGAGACATGTAAATCCATAGGTTTTAAGATTCTTACTAGTCAGGTATATTCTTAGGCGTTTAATATGGGGTGTTGAGTCCACTTCGTTGAGGAAGGAGTAGCTCTTGTCTATTACATATTTGGCTTATGGAACGGTATCTGTGCTAATTTCAATCTCTGGTTTTATGCAGCACCCCAACTCACCTTTCCCCTTAAGCAAGCATAAGTTGGTTTTCTACATTGGAGACCCTGTTCTGTTTTGTAATTCAGTTCCTGGGTAGCCAAGTTTACATTCCGTGTATTAGTGATACCTTATGATATTTCTTTTTCTGTGTGACTTATTTCTCTTAGAATCATCGTACCTGAGTCCACTCATTATGCTGCTACGTGTCTGATGACATAGATTTCATTGCTGAGTGATATTGCATTGTACGTAAGTACCACAAATTCTTTATTCATTTTTCGCTTTCTGTGATATTGAACTTGTACCATAAACGAGGTTCTTGTAAACAGAGCCGTCCCAAACTTTGGGGTGGCTGTGTCTTTTTGATTTTAATTTCTCTAAGCTATAGGAGCATAAGTCGAAGTGCCCTAGGCTCTGTTGCTTTGTTTTTTAGATGTTTCAGGAAACACCATACACTTCTCCAGAGTGGCTGTTGGCAATTTACATCCCGCCCATCAGCATAACAAGGCTCCCAGTTCTCCATGGCCTGTCCTGCCTTTCTGGATTTTACACTTTTTTCAGATGGCCCTTTTGACCTGGGGGCAGTGAGACTTCATTGTAGTGCAGATTTCCTTTGCAAGCTTGCTTGGTTGGCCAAAAAGGGCGTATGCGTTTTCTCCTGAATATATTCAGGAAAAAACGCATACGCCCTTTTTGGCCAAGTGCATCATTGTGGACGTTCTGTCTCTTTTCCTATGCTCTTCATGCAATTCCAGTCTACCTCCTGAAATTCGTTTCCTGCAATTCTGCCCCGCTTTCAAGTGCTCTTGGCAGCCTTACTTCAATATATTTTTGGACGATAGCTGTCATTTATAACTCTGCAGGTTTGTGAATTACAGTGCCCCTGAGCTCCTTTCTTCAACTCGCTTTCTTGTGAGCTGACTGCAACACCGCAAGATTGATTCAGGCCCTAGTGTGGTTCCGGCATGGCAAGCTGAGCCTTTGGTTAATTCCTCTTCCTGGTGGGAAATGAGAGTTAAATTTGCCCGTCCAGACACCTCCAGCTAGTCTCTCATTGGTTCTCCCTATTCCTGTTCATCTTCCACAGAAATTTTAGCTCTGTTTTTTAGATGATTTAGGAACCACCATACACTTCTCCAGAGTGGCTCTCAGCAGTTCACACACTGTCCATCAGCATATAAAGTCTCCCTGTTCTCCATGGCCTGTCCTGCATTTCTGGTTTTTATAAATTTTTCGTATGGCCCTTTTGACCGGTGGGAAATGAGACTTCTTTGTTGTGCACATTTGCATTGCTTGGTTGCCCATAAAGTGCGTATGCGTTTTTTTCCTGGATATATTCAGGAAAAAACGCATACTCCCTTTTGGGCCAACTGCATCATTGTCGAAATTCTGCCGCTTTTCATGTGCTTTAAAGACGAGTCCTATCTATCTCTTGAAATCTGTTTCTTGCAATTCTGTCTTGCATTCAGATCCTCTTCTTTGCCTTACCTCAACATATTTTTGGACGTTAGTTTTCATTTATAACTCTGCAGGTTTGTGAATTGCAGTGACCCTGAGCTCCATTTTTTAAGTTGCTCTTTTGTGAGCTGGCCTCAAAGCCGCAGGATTGCTTCAGGCCCTATTTTGGTTCCGGCGAGGTGGGCTGAGCCTTTTATTAATTCTTATTCTTAATGGGAAATTAGAGTGACATGTGCCCGTCCAAACCCCTACAACTATTCTCTCATTGGTTCCCCCTCTTCCCGTTCATCCTCCTCACAATTTGCAAAATGTGTGAAACAGAAGTTTAAATGTGCTGATTCTCTAAGTGGGGGAGATTCTAAGTAACGTAGCTAGAATGATGAACAGGAGCACCAGGAGAGGATAAATGAGGTGCATTTTAGACACATCTCCCGATCACATGGTGTACAGTCCTCTGGGTTTTCCATGCATGTTTTAGCTGTAGGAAGATTCCTTGAATCTGCAGATTTGGGACCCATTCAATGGGTACCAGGTAGTATTACTTTAAAGGGTGTGCATTTCCTCACCCAACCTCACATTTCTCTTAGCGCGAACAGTTTCCAGCCTTATGTCTCATCCTGCTGTGGGTCTAGATGTGTTCAATCCATGTTGCATCACCGTCCCTGAGGAAAAGTTGTAAGAGGTTTTCTCTGTCTCTCTGTCGTTTACTTTTTTCAATTTATTACTATATTGGTTACAGCTGATTTTCAAAGCACTGTTTCTTGCTGCTGTACATCCACTTGATTCACATACAGAGAGACATCAATAAATTCTTCTTCAGATTCTTACCAGTCATAGATATTCTTTTCCGGTGACTTGAGTGTGCTGAGTGCAGTTCTTTTAGCTACCGTGTAGGCCTTGTTGATTATCAGTTTGGTATTTGGAATGGTATCTTTGCTAATTTCAACCTCCTGGATGATGCCTCACCCCTCCCCACCTTTCCCGTTTAGCAGCCTTATGCGTGTTTTCTACATATTTGACTATGTTTTTGTTTTGTAATTTATTTCATGTGTAGCCATTTTGGATTCCACATTTAAGTGATATCTTATGATATGTGTCTTTTTCTTTTTGAATTATGTCACTTAGAATGATCATACATAACTCCTCCGGAGTTGTTACACCTGGCCATATTTCATTGATTTCTAGGCTGAGTAATATTCCACTCTACATAAGTACCACATCTCTATCCATTTTTTCCCTCCAGAGACATTTAAGTTATATCCTAGTCGAGGATCTTTTAAACAGAGAGGCAGTAAACATTGGGGTGCCTGTGTCCTCTCGATTTTTGTTTTTCCCAAGATATACGCCCATGAGTGCAAGTGCCCTATGCTCTGTAGCTCATTTGTTAGATGCTTTAGTAAACACAATACACTTCTCCAGAATGGCCGTTGGCAATATACATTTCCACTATAAGCCTCACAGGGCTCCTTCTTCTCCTTGCCCTGTCCTGCATTTCTGGTGTTTACACTTTATGACGATGGCTCTTCTGACTGATGCGAAGTGATATCTTTTGTAGTATTGATTTCCAGTGCCCACCTGTTTGGTTGGCTAAAAAAGTGTATGCCCTTTTCTTGAATATATACAGAAAAAAACGCATACAGCCTTTTTGGCCAACTGCAATGTTGGCAATGTTCAGCCCCTTTTTTGTGCTTAATGGCGAGTCCTTTCTACCTCCTCAAATCCCTTTCCTGCCATTCTCCCTTGCTTACCAATCCTTTTCTCTGACTTTCCTCAAGACATTTTTCAGTGATAGATATTTTCAACTCTGCAGTTTTGTGAATGTTACTGCCCCTGAGTTCCATTGTTCAACTTGTGTTTATGGGAACTGGCCACAAAGCAGTGGGATTTCCTCAAGCCCTATACTGTTTCCATGGGCAACCCTAGCCTTTGGTCAATTCGTCTTCCTGATTGGAAATTAGAGTGACATGTGCCTGTCTGAACACTTAGGACTTGTCTCTCATTGTTCTTCAAACTTCCGCTTCATCCACTGGACAAATTCCAAACTGTACGCAACAGGATGTTGACAGTGCTGACATCTCCAAGTGGGGAGACTGTTAGTAAAGACGCTGGAGGGGTGAACCCGAGCACCAGGAGATGAGGAGATGAGATGCCTTTTCCAAACTCTTCCTGATCAGATTGTATACCATCCTCTGGGTGTGACAGACATGTTTTAGCAGTAGGAAGAGTCCCATTCATGTAAGGAGAACACCAGGGCTTTTTCAAAATCAGTGTCTCCCCGAAACCCAAACTGGGGAATTTTTTAAGCTACGGCTACACATATGTTCATTAAGGGCCTTGGGAAGTAGGCAGAGTCCAAACTTTAGATGATTGAAGTCTTCAGGGTCAGAAGCACTCACCACCGGCTTCCCTTAGGTTACACTTTAACTGTCATTGATAGATGATGTCAATAAAAATATCTATTCTTTTTCCGATTATTTCCCCTTATAGGTTATTGCAAAATATTGAGTGTAGTTCCCTGTGCTATACAGTAGTTCCTTGTTGATGATCTATTTTATACATAGCAGTGTGTATGTGTTAATTCCAAACTGTTAATTTATCCCTCCTCCCACCTTTCCCCTTTGGTAATAATAAATTATAAGATTTTATACTTCCCAGAAATGGAGGAGCTGAAAGAGAGGTATCATTTTCAATGGAAAAGCATTTAAAACAAGATTGAAGCTTTAACCAAGATTATTAGATGTACATCCTTGGAAAGAAATCACTTCATTTCTCTAATATTGACCTGACAAATAAGACAAACCTTTTCACTGAACTTGCTTATAATAAAGTGATGGAAATATCAAACGGAAGTGTTAGAAACATCTTATTTTACCCGAGCCTTATAAACTGTTCTATGTTAACGACAATTTGGCTCACACATCTGTTCATTGAAGTTACAATAGTCTCAATTTCTGTTACTGATCCTCCAGAGTGGACCCCAACAAGTGTCCCCCTGCCCAGTGTCATTGGGGCCAACAGATCGAGACTGAGTTTGGTTCACAAGCAAAGGAAGCTTTATATTTTGATCAGAGAATGGAGAGGTGAGAGCATGCACTACCCCGTGGGCTGTGGGCTGGGCTGCTGTGTAGAGATCCTGTCAGAGTCAGTGGGAGGGAGGGGGCGGAGCTCTCGAGGGCCGGGTTGGCTGCAGCTCAGGCTCTATATCTCGGAGTCTGCACTGGGCCCCAGGAGCTGAGGTGTCGACCCAGCCATTCTGCACTAGGAAATCTGGTCTGAAGTGCCGGGTGTGGAACCTCTGCATGCGGGACCCTAGGAGCACGTGAAATTAGACAAAGCACAAAGGATCAAAAAGGTCAGACTTGACTTTATTGCCCAGATTCTATTTTTATCTCCCAGGGATTTTTAATGGGCTTTGCTGGGGACAAACCCCTCCTCTGCCTTTTGTCCCGTTCCTCATTCTTGGAGTGCTGAGGGTGCAGACCCTTCTTCTGTAACTGCTGAGTGCTGAGTTGGGAGCCCTCATACCAGGGGACGAGGGTCAGAACTTCTCCCCAGCAGCCTCCAGGTGACGTTGATTGGCCCCAGGACCCCTGCCTCCCTGCTCGTCCGCCTGAGCACCAGCATTGGAAGTGTTATAGATTCTAATGACCTTTAAGGGTCCAGGAAAGAGATGTGCAGAGACGCTGTGGGGGCCGGTTTCACCCCGCCCCACATTTGTTCGGCCACCTTAGGCTGACCGTTTCTGCCAGCCTAGATGCTCTGACCAGTAGTCTGCTCTTTCTTCAATTAGGCCCCTGAATTAACGTAAAAACAGCACCAGGTGTCAGAGCCCTGCCCGCTCGACTCCCAGACAGTCCAGGGTCAGTGGTGATCAAGGACCATGATGGCCACTGAGTCAACAGCCTTTTGAAGTAAACAGGAGTCCAGCCGGTCTTATTGGCCACCATCATCACGGTGTCTGTAGGCTTTTCTATGGTGACAGTGTGATATACGGTTCCCCCGCCAAGTTTATTAGCTCCCCTCCGGGTGCAGTAAGTCCTGCAAGCAGTAGTCTACTCCTTCGGGACACACTATTGTTGATTTATGAGAGAAACTCCAGGTCAAGTGATGTTCACACGAGTCGTCATGGTGCCCTGTTGCCCCCGGTTATCTCTCTGGATGTTGGAGTTGGAGGGCCTCCTCACTCGAGGTCGGTGTGCCCACGGAGCGAACCCTGCAACTTCAGGGCATGGTTGGTGATTAGGATCACCACGTGGGGTCCTTTTCCCTTAGGAGGGAGGTGGCCTTTTGGGCTGCTGATTTCCAGGTTTTTAGATACCGCCAGTATCTTGGCCAGATGTGGCAGTGGGCCAAGCCCCTTGGTGGCAATGAGCCAAGCCCCTTGGTGACTGTAGTTTATCCTACTTGGATGGCATTCTTGCATTGTTCCATTTCAAGTGGTCCCAGTTTTTGCACTAATTCTGCAATGGCGATTCACCTTTCACCGGGAATGTAAAGGTCAAAGGGTTTAGCTCAATTAGGGAGTTCCAGGGCAAGGGTCTGAATTGACTGCTCTTTCCATTCTTGAAAGGCCACTTCTGGATTCTGTTCAAAAGGATCATCATCTTTTCCTTTCAGTGTTTCATATAGAGGCCCAGCTAGTAGACTGTAGTTAGGGATCCAGAAGCAGCAAACCCTGGCCTCCCCAGGAACACCTAAGCTGTCTTCTCGTTTTAGAAAGGGGTAAGGCTGCAAATGGTTTCTTCCCTTTCCTGGGATGGGCTTCTCTGACCTTGTGTGAGAATGAAGCCCAGGCAGGTCACCGCAGTCTGTGATATTTGAGCTTTTTCTTGGACAACTTCTATCCTTTATTGGCTTGGTAGTTCAGAGGCCTCCTTAGTAGGGCTGGCGATCAGAATGTCATCTGCATATTGAAGGAGGGTTTCCTTTTCCAGAGGTAGAACTTTTCGGTCTTTAGCTAAGCTTTCCCCAAAGATGGTGTGGGAATTTTTGAACCCTTGGGGCAAGACGGCCCGGAAGTATTGTTTTAGTTGTATGTTGAGTCCTGCCACTCACAAGCCAAAATTTCTTGTGACTCTGGGACTAATGGAATACAAAAGAAGGCATCATTGAAGACTAATACAGAATACCATGTCCTGGTGGTTGGTAGAATGACCAGCAGGGTGTAGGAATCAGGAGCAACTGGAGGTATATCCTCGGTGGCTTCACTGACTGTCCTGACATCGTTTACCAGGTCCCCAGCAGCCCATGGGGCTCTCGTGGTCAGGTCAATCCCAGGATATGGAGCTCTCCTGGGCAGGTATCCCACCCCCAACCCAGCCCACGGGGCTCTCAGGGTCAGGCCCCTCCCAGGATACAGAGCTACCCTTGCAGGTACCGTGGCAGGGCTGGGCACACAGGAACCGTGCACATAGCCCTCATTGAAGAGCACCCCCAGCTCACCTGTCGCTCAGAGCTGACACAGAGCACCTCAGAGCAGGACTTGAACTAACAGACAGCAGCTCTGACAGGTCTGTGACCCTGGGCATCACTCTGTGTGGCCTCCCTCCACCTGGTCTTCCAGAGACTTCCACTGCACCCAGGGCACCAGGCCTCTGTCTCCAACCACCACCCACTCCTCCTCTCCCTGACTCCTGGGTTCCTCTCATTAGGAGAGGGTTTTCTTGAAGTTGTCTCCCACTCATGGGCCAGATAAAATGATTAGAAAACAAGCCAAAGCTGCAGCCCCTTGTCTATCCTGACTCTCAGGAGCCCACACCTGTTCCTTGGACCTGGCCGGTTCAGCAAGTTCCATTTTCTGCAACTGTGAGCCCCTGAGGGGTGATGATTGGCTGACCTGGCAGTGCCGGCCAGCCCTCCCCAGGTGTGCCTGGGTTGAGATCAATATAAATACCACTCCAGGCAGCAAAAGCCCCTGCAGCTGTGCCTGACGCCATTTTCTCTGCCCTGTCAGCAGTCTCGGGGCTGGGCTGGTGGGAGGGAGTGAGAGGCCATGGCTTTGTGGCTGGCCCAGTGTGAGTGTGGCTCTGCTGGACTTTCTGCAGCAGTTGCCAGGCTGCCACCTGCTAAAGAAGAGGATGTGTCACCCATGCCTGCTGCTGGAATTTCTCCCTGGGCAGAGGTGAGGAAGGAAAAAAGCAGTGGGGGCAGGGACAGGACGGGTATCTCAGGCAGGGAAATGGAAATCTTCCAGAAGAGCACCCAGGGCCAGGACCATCCTGGCTGGCCTGCAGGCACCAAGTCAGCTGGCATGCTGTCACTCGTGTGGCTCCATGGCCCTTCCTCTAGTCTTTCAAGTCCTTGTATATATTCAGGTGTTTTACCTGGGAAGGGTGGGAACAGTTCAGCAGCAACTGGCCTGGGGCTCAGCTCACGTTTACTCACAGATGCCTCAGCACGGTGCCCCAGCTTTGCAATGAGGAAGCTTGTTGTGTGGGGGCTGCTGGCTGAATGGGAGACGATTCCCCACCACTGACCAACTTCAGAATTGTTTACAACTGGAGCAAGTGCCCTGATACGGTTTTCCTCTGAGTAACTGGTGGGTTCTGTTTTTTTTTTCTCTTTTTCGTTTTTGGTTCAAGGTAGATTTTATTCCTCTTTTTTGTATTTACAGATATAAGCATGGAAATAATTTATTCATATAAATACATGTATGTGAAGGGAATAATTGTTTTTTCTGTTTTATTTTTTAAATTTTATTTCTTTTTAATTTTGAATTTTATTTTATATTTTTATACAGCAGGTTCTTATTAGTTATCTATTTTATACATATAAATGTTTACATGCCAATCCCAATCGCTCAACTCCTCCCACCACCACCCCTCCAAGAGCTTTCCCCCCTTGTTGTCCATACGATTGTTGTCTACATCTGTTGCTCTATTTATGCCTTGCAAAATGGTTAATCTGTACAGTTTTTCTTTCCACATAGATGCATGAATATACAAGATTTGTTTTTCTCTTTCTGACTTACTTCACTCTGTATGACAGTCTCTAGATCCATCGACGTCTCTACAAATGACCCAATTTCATTCCTTTCATGGCTTAGTAATATTCCATTTTATATATGTACCACATCTTTATGCATTCGTCTGTCTGTGGGCATTTAGGTTGCTTCCATTACCTCGATATTGTAAATAGTGATGCAATGAACATTGCGGTGAATGTCTCTTTTTGATTTATGGTTTTGTCTGGGTATATGTCCAGTACTGGGATTGCTGTATCATATGGTAATTCTATTATTAGTTTCTTAAGAAACTCCATATTGTTCTCCATAGTGACTGTATCAATTTATATTCCCAACAATAGTGGAAGAGGCTTCCTTTTCTCCACACCCTTTCCAGCATTTGTTGTTTGTAGATTTTCAGATGATGCCCATTCTAACAGGTGTGAGGTGATACCTCATTGTTGAGTCCATTTCGTTGAGCAAGGGGTAGGTCTTGTCTATTACATATTTGGCTTATGGAACGGTATCTGTGCTAATTTCAAACTCTGGTTTTATGCAGCACCCCAACTCACCTTTCCCCTTAAGCAAGCATAAGTTGGTTTTCTACACTTGAGACCCTGTTCTGTTTTGTAATTCAGTTCATGTGTAGCCAAGTTTACATTCCGTGCATTAGTGATACCTTATGATGTTTCTTTTTCTGTGTGACTTATTTCACTTAGAATCATCGTGCCTCAATCCACTCATTATGCTGGTACAGGCCTGGTGACACAGATTTCATTGCTGAGTGGTATTCTGTTGTACGTAAGTACCGCAACTTCTTTATCAATTATTTGTTCTCTGGGATATTTAACTTGTACCATAGAAGAGGTTCCTGTAAACAGAGCCGTCCCAAATTTTGGGGTGGCTGTGTCTTTTTGATTTTAATTTCCCTAAGCTATAGGACCATAAGTGGAAATGCCCTAGACTCTGTTGCTTTGTTTTTGAGATGTATCAGGAAACACCATACACTTCTCCAGAGTGGCTGTTGGCAATTTACATCCCGCCCATCAGCATAACAAGGCTCCTTTTTCCCCATGGCCTGTCTTGCCTTTCTGGATTTTACACTTTTCACAGATGGCCCTTTAGACCGGGGGGAAGTGACACTTCATAGTAGTTCGGATTTCCATTGCAAGCTTGCTTGGTTTGCCAAAAAGGGTGTATGTGTTTCTTCCTGAATATATTCAGGAAAAAACTCATATGCCGTTTTTTGCCAAGTGCATCATTGTCGATGTTCTGCCTCTTTTCCTATGCTTTAAATGCAAATCCAGTCTACCTCCTGAAATTGGTTTCCTGCAATTCTGCCCCGCTTTCAAGTCCTCTTCGCAGCCTTACTTCAATATATTTTTGGAAGTTATCTGACATTTATAACTCTGCAGGCTTGTGAATTACAGGGCCACTGAGCTCCTTTCTTCAACTCGCTTTCTTGTGAGCTGGCCGCAAACCGGCAAGACTGCTTCAGGCCCTAATCTGCTTCTGGCAGGGCACGCTGAGCCTTTGTTTAATTCCTCTTCCTGGTGGGAAATGAGTGTTAAATATGCCCGTCCAGACACCTACCTCACTCTCAACCCCTTGGTGATGTGGGTCCTCTGGTTTGTGGCCACCTTTGCTGGGTTCCTCACCTTTCGATGATGTGGCCCCACTAGTGTGAGGACACTCCTGCCTGGTTCTCATCCACGTGGTTATGTGGAACCCCTGGTGAGAGTCTGTTCCTGGCTGTGTTCCTCACCCTTCTGTGAGGAAGACCCTCTGCTGATAGGTCACTCCTGCATGGCTGGCACACATTGCCTTGGTGAAGTCAGCCTTGTGGTGGCAGTTGGAGCGTGCTGGGAATCACCTCCCCCCGGTGATGAGGGCCCTCTTGCGTCAGGCCCTAACTGCTGGGCTCACCAACTTTTCTTAGTGAGCCCAGTGATGCTTTGGCACTCCTCTTAGGATCCCATCTCCATGGGGATGTGGGCCTTCTGCTCTGAGGTCCCAACGGCTGGGTTGTTCACATTTTCATCATGTGGGCTCTCTGGTGTTAGTTCACAGAGGCCTGGATCCCATAGCCTCTGTGCTCTTGGCCGCCTGCTGGGAGGTTCCAACTGCTGGATTCCTCACTTTTTTAATTTTTTGGGCCCTCTGTTGTGAGGATCCTCCTGCCTGCCTCACTCCCAGCCCCTTCGTGATGTGTGTCGTCTGGTTTGAGGCCACATGTGCTGGGTTCCTCACCTTTCGATGATGTGGGACCAATGGTCTTAGGAGAATCCTGCCTGGTTCACATCCCCTTGGTGATGTGGGCCCTCTGTTGAGAGTCTGATCCTGGCTGGGTTCCTCACCCATCTGTGAGGTGGGCCTTCTGCTGTGAGGTCACTCCCGCCTGGCTTGCTCACCTCGCCTTGTGGACATGAGCCCTCTGGTGGCACTTGGAGCCTGCTGGGAGCCTCCTCCCCTCAGTGATGAGGGCCCTCTGGCGTCAGGCCCTAACTGCTGGGCTCCCCACATTTTGTGATGTGCGCCCAGTGGTGCGAGGACACTCCAGCCAGGTTCACATCCCCATTGGGATGTGGGCCTTCTGCTCTGAGGTCCCAACGCCTGGGTTGCTCACAGTTTCATGATGTGGGCTCTCTGCTGTTAGTTCACTCCTGCCTGCATCCCATAGCTTCTGTGCTCTCGGCCGCCTGCTGGGAGGTTCCAACTGCTGGATTCCTCACCTTTCTTATTCTTTGGGCCCTCTGTTTTTAGGCTACTCCTGCCTGCCTCACTCCCATTCCCTTTGTGATATGTGTCCTCTGATTTGAGGCCACATGTGCTGGGTTCCGCACCTTTCGATGATGTGACCCCACTGGAGGGAAGACAGTCCTGACTGGTTCCCATCCCCTTGCTGATGTGGGCCCTCAGGTGAGAGTCTGATCCTGGCTGGGTTCCTCACCCTTCTGTGAGGTGGGCCCTCTGCTGTGAGGTCAATCATGCCTGTCTGGCGCACGTCACCTTGGTGACGTGGGCCCTCTGGTGGCAGTTGGAGTGTGCTGGGATCTTCCTCCCCTCGGTGATGAGGGCCCTCTTGCCTTAGGCCATAACTGCTGGGCTCCCCACATTTTCTGATGTGCGCCAAGTGAGTGAGGACACTCTTGCCAGGTTCCCATCCCCATGGGGATATGGGCCTTCTGCTCTGAGGTCAAAACGGCTCGCTTGCTCACAGTACCATGATGTGGGCCCTCTACTATGAGTTCACTCTGGCAAGGATCCCTTATCATCGGTGCTCTGAGCCGCCTGCTGGGAGGTTCCAACTGCTGGATTCCTCAACTTTTTTATTCTATGTGCCCTCTGTTGTGAGGCTCCTCCTGCCTGCCTCACTGCCAGCCCCTTGGTGATGACTGTCCTATGGCTTGAGGCCACATGTGCTGCGTTCCTCACCTTTCGATGATGTGGCCCCACTCGTGTGAGGACACTCCTGCCTGGTTCCCATCCCCTTGGTGAGGTGGGCCCTCTGGCAAGAGTCTAATGCTGGCTGGGTTCCTCAACGTTCTGTGAGGTAGGCCCTCTGCTGTGAGGTCACTCCTGCCTGGCTGGCACACATCACCTTGGAGACGTGAGCCCTCTGGTGGCAGTTGGAGCATGCAGGGTGCCTCCTCCTCTCGGTGATGATGGCCCTCTGGCGTCAGGCCCTAAATGGTGGGCTCCCCACATTTTCTCATGTGCTCCCAGTGGTGCGAGGACACTCCAGCCAGGTTCCCATTCCCATGGGGATGTCGGCCTTCTGCGCTGAGGTCCCAACGCCTGGGTTGCTCACAGTTATATGATGTGGGCCCTCTGATGTGAGTTCACTGTGGCCTGAATCCCATAGCCTCGGTGTTCTGGCCCGCCTGCTGGAAGGTCTAAATGCTGGAATCCTCACGTTTTTTATATTATGTGCCCTGTGTTGTGAGGCTACTCCTGCCTGCCTCACTCCAAGGCCCTTGGTGATGTGGGTCCTCTGGTTTGAGGACACATGTGCTGGGTTCCTCACCTTAAGATGATGAGACCCCACTGGTGTGAGGATAATCCTGACTGGTTCCCATCCCCTTTGTGATGTGGGCCCTCTGGTGAGAGTCTGATCCTGGCTGGGTTCCTCACCCATCTGTGAGGTGGGCCCTCTACTATCAGGTAACTCTTGCCTGGCTTGCTCACCTCGCCTTGTTGACATGAGCCCTCTGGTGGCACTTGGACCCTGCTGGGAGCCTCCTCACCTCTGTGATGAGGGCCCTCTGACGTCAGGCCCTAACTGCTGGGCTCCCCAACATTTCTTAGTGAGCCCAGTGATGCTCAGGCACTCCTCTTAGGTTCCCATCTCCATGGGGATGTGGGCCTTCTGCTCTGAGGTTCCAACGGCTGGGTTGATCACAATTTCATGATGTGGGCTCTCTGGTGTTAGTTGACTGTGGCCTGGATCCCATAGCCTCTGTGCTCTGGGCCGCCTGCTGGGAGGTTCCAACTGCTCGATTCCTCAACTTTTGTATTCTATGGGTCCTGTGTTGTGATGCTCCTCCTGCCTGCCTCACTCGCAACCCCTTCGTGATGTGGGTCTTCTGGTTTGAGGCTACATGTGCTGGGTTCCGCAACTTTCAATGATGTGGCCCCACTGGTGTGAGGACACTCCTGCCTGGTTCCCATCCCCTTGGTGATGTGGGCCTTCTGGTGAAGTCTTATCATGGCTGGGCTCCTCACTCTTCTGTGAGGTAGGCCCTCTGCTGTGAGGTCAATCCTGCCTGACTTGCACACATCACCTTGGCGACGTGGGCCCTCTGTTGGCACATGGAACCTGCTGGGAGCCTCCTGTCCTCGGTGATGACGGCCCTCTAGCATCAGGCTCTAACTGCTGGGCTCCCCACGTTTTCTGATGTGAGCCCAGTGATGCCAGGACACTCCTGTCAGGTTCCCATCCCCATGGGGATGTGGGCTTTCTGCTCTGAGGTCCCAACGCCTGGGTTGCTCACAGTTTCATGATGTGGGCTCTCTGGTGTTAGTTCACTCCTGCCTGCATCCCATAGCTTCTGTGCTCTCGGCCGCCTGCTGGGAGGTTCCAAATGCTGGATTCCTCACCTTTTTTATTCTTTGGGCCCTCTGTTTTTAGGCTACTCCTGCCTGCCTCACTCCCATCCCCTTTGTGATGTATGTCCTCTGATCTGAGGCCGCATGTGCTGGGTTCCTCACCTTTCGATGATGTGGCCCCACTGGTGGGAGGACAGTCCTGACTGGTTCCCATCCCCTTGTTGTTGTGGGCCCTCTGGTGAGAGTCTCATCCTGCCTCGGTTCCTCACCCTTCTGTGAGATAGGCCCTCTGCTGTGAGGTCACTACTGCCTGGCTGGCGCATGCCACCTTGTAGACGTGGGCCCTCTGTTGGCAGTTGGAACCTGCTGGGAGTCTCCTCCCCTCAGTTATGAGGGCCCCCTGGCGTCAGGCCCTAACTGCTGGGCTCCTAACATTTTCTGATATGTGCTAAGTGGTGCGAAGCCACACCTGCCAGGTTCCCATCCCAATGGGGATGTGGGCCTTCTGTTCTGAGGTCCCAACGGCTGGGCTGCTCACAGGTTCATGATGTGGGCCCTCTGCTGTGAGTTCACTGCGGCCTGGATCCCATAGCCTCGGTGCTCTGGGCCACTTGCTGGGAGGTTCCAACTGCTCGATTCCTCAACTTTTATATTCTATGGACCCTGTGTTGTGAGGCCGGTTCTGCCAGCCTCATTCCGACCCCTTGGTGATGTGGTTCCTCTATTTGAGGACACATGTGCTGGGATCCTCACCTTTCAATGATGTTGTCCCACTGGTGTGGGGACACTCCTGCCTGGTTCCCATCCCCTTGGTGATGTGGGCCCTCTGGTGAGAGTCTGATCCTGGCTGTGTTCCTCACCCTTCTGTGAGGTGGGCCCTCTGCTGTGAGGTCACTCCTGCCAGGCTGGCACACATCGCCTTGGCGACGTTGGCCCTCTGGTGGCAGCTGGAGCCTGCTGGGAGCCTCCTCCTCTTGGTGATGAGTGCCCTCTAGCGTCAGGCCCTAACTTCTGAGCACCCCACGTTTTCTGATGTGAGCCCAGTGATGCCAGGACACTTCTGTCATGTTCCCATCACCATGGGGATGTGGGCCTTCTGCTCTGAGGTCCCAATGTCTGGGTTCATGATGTGGGCTGTCTGGTGTTAGTTCACTCTGGCCTGGATCCCCTAGCCTCTGTGCTCTGGGCCGCCTGCTGGGAGGTTCCAACTGCTGGATTCCTCACCTTTCTTATTTTTGGGCCCTCTGTTATGAGGCTCCTCCTGCCTGCCTCACTCCCAGCCCCTTGGTGATGTGTGTCCTATGGTTTGAAGCCACATGTTCTGGGTTCCTCACCTTTAGATGATGTGGCCCTACTCATGTGAGGACACTCCTGCCTGGTTCAATTCAGTTTGGTGATGTGGGCCCTCTGGTGTGAGTCTGATCCTGACTGGGTTCGTCACACTTCTCTGAGGTGGGCCCTCTGCTGTGAGGTCATTCGTGCCTGGTTGGCACACAGCGCCTTGGCGACGTCAGCCCTCTGGTGGCAGTTGGAGCCTGCTGGGAGCCTCCTTCCCTTGGTGATGAGGGTCCTCTGGCATCAGGCCCTAACTGCTGGTCGCCCAAAATTTTCTGATATGTTCTCAGTGGTGCGAGGACACTCCTACCAGATTTCCATCCCCATGGGGATGTGGGCCTCCTGCTCTGAGGTCCCAATGGCTGGGTTGCTCAGTTTCATGACATGGGCCCTCTTCTGTGAGTTCACTGTGGCCTGGATCCCATAGCCTCAGCGCTCTGGGCCACCTGCTGGGAGGTTCCAAATGCTGGATTCCTCACTTTTTTATTCTATGGGCCCAGTGTTGTGAGGCTACTCCTGCCTGCCTCACTCCGAGGCCTTTGGTGATGTGGGTCCTCTGGTTGGAGGACACATGTGCTGAGTACCTCACCTTTCGATGATGTGGCCCCACTGGTGTGAAGACACTCCTGCCTGGTTCCCATCCCCTTGGTGATGTGGGCCCTCTGGTGAGAGTCTGATGTTGGCTGGGTTTCTCACCCTTCTGTGAGGTGGGACCTCTGCTGTTGGGTAACTCCTGCCTGGCTTGCTCACGTTGCCTTGGCAATGTGAGCCCTCAGGTGGCAGTTGGAGCCTGCTGGGAATCTCCGCCCCTCAGTTATGAGAGCTCTGGATAAAACACATATGCCCTTTTTTGCCAAGTGCATTATTTTCCAAGTTCTGTCTCTTTTCCTATGCTTTAAGAGCGACTCCCGTGTACCTTCTGAAATCGGTTTCCAGCAATCTGCCGTGCATTCAAGTCCTCTTCGCAGCCTTACTTCAGTATAATTTTGGATGATAGCTGTCATTTATAACTCCGCAGGTTTGTGAATTACAGTGGCCCTGAGCTCCTTTCTTCAACTCGCTTTCTTGTGAGCTGGCCGCAAAACCGCAGGATCTCTTCAGGCCCTAATCTAGTTCCAGCACGGCACGTGGAGCCTTTGCTTCATTCGTCTTCCTGGTGGGAAATGAGAGTTAAATTTGCCCGTCCAGACACCTATAGATAGTCTCCCATTGCTTCTCCTTATTCCTGTTCATCTTCCGAAGAAATTGCAAACTGGGCCAAACAGGAGGTTAAAGGCACTGACTCTCCAAGTGGGGAGAGTGTTAGTAAAGCGTCTGGAATGTTGCACCCGAGTACCAGGGGACGAAAACTGAGACACATTTGAACACGTTTCCCGATCACACGGTGGATCATACTCTGGGTTCCACATGCATGTTTTAGGTGAAGGAAGAATCCCTTAAACCTGGAGAGTTGAGACCCATGGAATGGGTACCATGCAATATGACTTCAAAGGGTCTGCATTTGCTCACCGAACCTCACCAATCCTATCACTGCTGCGCTTATGCCATTGTACACACGCTTGATTCCCTTTCGGAGACATGTAAATCCATAGGTTTTAAGATTCTTACTAGTCAGGTATATTCTTAGGCGTTTAATATGGCGTCTTGAGTCCACTTCGTTGAGCAAGGGGTAGCTCTGCACTATTACATATTTGCCTTATGGAACGGTATCTGTGCCCATTTCAATCTCTGGTTTCATGCAGCACCCCAACTCAGCATTCCCCTTAAGCAAGCATAATTTGGTTTTCTACCTTTGAGACCCTGTTCTGTTTTGTAATTCAGTTCCTGTGTAGCCAAGTTTACATTCCGTGTAGTAGTGATATCTTATGATGTTTCTTTTTCTGTGTGACTTATTTCACTTAGAATCAGCGTATCTGAATCCACTCATTATGCTGCTACAGGCCTGATGACATATTTTTCATTGCTGAGTGATATTGCATTGTATGTAAGTACCACAACTTCTTTATACATTGTTCACTTTCTGCGATATTGAACTTGTACCGTAAACGAGGTTCTTGTAAACAGAGCTGTCCCAAAATTTGGGCTGGCTGTGTCTTTTTATTTTAATTTCCCTAAGCTATAGGACCATAAGTGGAAGTGCCCTAAGCTCTGTTGCTTTGTTTTTTGGATATTTCAGGAAACACCATACAGTTCTCCAGAATGGTGTTTGCAATTTACATCCCGCCCATCAGCATAACAAGGCTCCCAGTTCTTCATGACCTGTCCTGCCTTTCTGGATTTTACACTTTTTTCAGATGGCCCTTTTGACTGGGGGGCAGTGAGACTTCATTGTAGTGCAGATTTCCTTTGCAAGCTTGCTTGGTTGGCCAAAAAGGGCGTATGCGTTTTTTCCTGAATATATTCAGGAAAAAACGCATACGCCCCTTTTGGCCAAGTGCATCATTGTTGACATTCTGAGTCTTTTCATATGTTTTCAATGCAGTTCCAGTCTACCTCCTGAAATCGGTTTCCTGCAATTCTTCCTTGCTGTCAGTGCCTCTTCATAGCCTTACCTCAATATACTTTTGGAAAATAGTTGGCCTTTATAACTCTGCAGGTTTTTGAATTGCAGTGGCCCTTAGCTCTATTTTTCAGCTCTTATTTTTGTGATCTTGCCTCATATCCACAGAATTTCTTCAGGCCCTATTCTTCTTCTGGGACGCCTTGCTCGGCCTTTGGTTAATTCTTCTTCCTGATGTGAAATTAGAGTGACATGTGCCCATTGAAACCGCTACATCTATTTTCTCACTGGTTCCCCCTATTTCTATTCATCCTCCACACTAACTGCAGACTGTGCAATACCAGAACTTAAAGGCATTGACTCTCCATGTGGAGATGTTGTTAGTAAAGTGGCTGGAATGTTGATCCGGAGCCCCAGGAGAGGAAAATGAGGTGCGTTTTAGAAACCTTTCCCAATCATATGGTATACCATCCGCTGGATTTCCCATGCATGGTTTAGCTGTAGGAAGATTCCCTTCAACCTGGAGTGTTGGGACCCTTGGAATGAGTAGCATGAAGTATTGCATTAAACTTTCGGCAGTTGCTCACCAAAGCTCACCAATCCTCTCAGCCCCAAGTGTCCAGCCTTATGTCTTATCCAGCTGTGGGTTTATATGTGGTCATTCCAGGTTGCATCACAGCCCCTGAGTGAATTTTGTAAGAATTTTTCTCTCTTTCATTGTTTCTGCGTTTTGGTTTTAAAATTTATTTCTATAATGGGGTTTAGCTCATTTTCACTGCTGTGTTTGTGCCGCTCTGCGCACACTTGATTCCCTTATGGAGATATATCAATACATGGGTTTTAAGATTCTTATTACTCAGATATATTTCTCTGTGATGTATAGGGTGTGTTGAGGCCAGTTCATTGAGCAAGGTGTAGATCTTGTCTAATACCTATTTGGTTTATTGAACGGTATCTGTGCTAATTTCAAACTCTGGTTTTATGCATCACCCCACCTCTCCTTTCCCCTTAAGCTGACATAAGTGTGTTTTCTAAATGTGAGACACTGTTCTGTTTTGTAATTCATTTTTTGTGCAGCCATATTTATCCTCCCTCTATAAGTGATATCTTATGATATGTTTCTTTTTCTGTTTGACTTATTTCAAGTAGTATTATCGGAGCTAAATCCACTCTTTATCCTTCTACTAGCCTTATTACATTGATTTCATGGTGAAGAGATATTCCATTGTACATAAGTACCACATTTTCTTTATCCATTGTTCTCTTTCCTGGGATATTTAAGGTGTACTGAAGTTGAGGTTCTTGTAAACAGAGTAGCCCTAAACTGTGGTGTGCTTGTGTCTTGTTGATTTTTAGACTTCCCTAGATATACTTCCATGATTGGAAGTGCCCTATGCTCTGTAGCTCTGTTTTTTAGATGATTTAGGAACCACCATACACTTCTCCAGAGTGGCTCTTGGCAGTTCACACACTGTCCATCAGCGTATAAAGGCTCCCTGTTCTCCATGGCCTGTCCTGCATTTCTGGTTTTTACAATTTTTTCGGATGGCCCTTTTGACCGGTGGGAAATGAGACTTCTTTGTTGTGCACATTTGCATTGCTTGCTTGCTTGGTTGCCCATAAAGTGCGTATGCGTTTTTTCCTGGATATATTCAGGAAAAAACGCATACTCCCTTTTGGGCCAACTGCATCATTGTCGAAATTCTGCCGCTTTTCATGTGCTTTAAAGACGAGTCCAATCTATCTCTTGAAATCTGTTTCTTGCAATTCTGTCTTGCATTCAGATCCTCTTCTTTGCCTTACCTCAACATATTTTTGGACGTTAGTTTTCATTTATAACTCTGCAGGTTTGTGAATTGCAGTGACCCTGAGCTCCATTTTTTAAGTTGCTCTTTTGTGAGCTGGCCTCAAAGCCGCAGGATTGCTTCAGGCCCTATTTTGGCTCTGGCGAGGCAGGCTGAGCCTTCTTTTAATTCTTATTCTTAATGGGAAATTAGAGTGACATGTGCCCGTCCAAACCCCTACAACTATTCTCTCATTGGTTCCCCCTCTTCCCATTCATCCTCCTCACAATTTGCAAAATGTGTGAAACAGAAGTTTAAATGTGCTGATTCTCTAAGTGGGGAGATTCTAAGTAACGTGGCTGGAATGATGAACAGGAGCACCAGGAGAGGATAAATGAGGTGCATTTTAGACACATCTCCCGATCACATTGTGTACAGTCCTCTGGGTTTTCCATGCATGTTTTAGCTGTAGGAAGATTCCTTGAACCTGCAGATTTGGGACCCATTGAATGGGTACCAGGTAGTATTACTTTAAAGGGTGTGCATTTCCTCACCCAACCTCACATTTCTCTTAGCACGAACAGTTTCCAGCCTTATGTCTCATCCTGCTGTGGGTCTAGATGTGTTCAATGCATGTTGCATCACCGTCCCTGAGGAAAAGTTGTAAGAGGTTTTCTCTGTCTCTCTGTCGTTTATTTTTTTCAATTTATTACTATATTGGTTACAGCTGATTTTCAAAGCTCTGTTTCTTGCTGCTGTACATCCACTTGATTCACGTACAGAGAGACATCAATAAATTCTTTTTCAGATTCTTACCAGTCATAGATATTCTTATCGGTGACTTGAGTGTGCTGAGTGCAGTTCTTTTAGCTACCGTGTAGGCCTTGTTGATTATCAGTTTGGTATTTGGAATGGTATCTTTGCTAATTTCAACCTCCTGGATGATGCCTCACCCCTCCCCACCTTTCCCGTTTAGCAGCCTTACGCATGTTTTCTACATATTTGACTATGTTTTTGTTTTGTAATTTATTTCATGTGTAGCCATTTTGGATTCCACCTTTAAGTGATATCTTATGATATGTGTCTTTTTCTTTTTGAATTATGTCACTTAGAATGATCATACGTAACTCCTCCGGAGTTGTTACAACTGGCCCTATTTCATTGATTTCCAGGCTGAGTAATATTCCACTCTACATAAGTACCACATCTCTATCCATTTTTTCCCTCCAGAGACATTTAAGTTATATCCTATTCGAGGATCTTTTAAACAGAGAGGCAGGAAACATTGGGGTGCCTGTGTCCTCTCGATTTTTGTTTTTCCCAAGATATACGCCCATGAGTGCAAGTGCCCTATGCTCTGTAGCTCATTTGTTAGATGCTTTAGTAAACACAATACACTTCTCCAGAATGGCCGTTGGCAATATACATTTCCACTATAAGCCTCACAGGGCTCCCTCTTCTCCTTGCCCTGTCCTGCATTTCTGGTGTTTACACTTTATGACGATGGCTCTTCTGACTGATGTGAAGTGATATCTTTTGTAGTATTGATTTCCAGTGCCCACCTGTTTGGTTGGCTAAAAAAGTGTATGCCCTTTTCTTGAATATATACAGAAAAAAAACGCATACAGCCTTTTTGGCCAACTGCAATGTTGGCAATGTTCAGCCCTTTTTCTTGTGCTTAATGGCGAGTCCTTTCTACCTCCTCAAATCCCTTTCCTGCCATTCTCCCTTGCTTACCAATCCTTTTCTCTGACTTTCCTCAAGACATTTTTCAGTGATAGATATTTTCAACTCTGCAGTTTTGTGAATGTTACTGCCCCTGAGTTCCATTGTTCAACTTGTGTTTATGGGAACTGGCCACAAAGCAGTGGGATTTCCTCAAGCCCTATACTGTTTCCATGGGCAACCCTAGCCTTTGGTCAGTTCGTCTTCCTGATTGGAAATTAGAGTGACATGTGCCTGTCTGAACACCTAGGACTTGTCTCTCATTGTTCCTCATCCTTCCGCTTCATCCACTGGACAAATTCCAAACTGTACGCAACAGGATGTTGGCAGTGCTGACATCTCCAAGTGGGGAGACTGTTAGTAAAGACGCTGGAGGGGTGAACCCGAGCACCAGGAGATGAGGAGATGAGATGCCTTTTCCAAACTCTTCCCGATCAGACGGTATACCATCCTCTGGGTGTGACAGACATGTTTTAGCAGTAGGAAGAGTCCCATTCATTTAAGGAGAACACCAGGGCTTTTTCAAAATCAGTGTCTCCCCGAAACCCAAACTGGGGAATTTTTTAAGCTACGGCTACACATATGTTCATTAAGGACCTTGGGAAGTAGGCAGAGTCCAAACTTTAGATGATTGAAGTCTTCAGGGTCAGAAGCACTCACCACCGGCTTCCCTTAGGTTACACTTTAACTGTCATTGATAGATGATGTCAATAAAAATATCTATTCTTTTTCCGATTATTTCCCCTTATAGGTTATTGCAAAATATTGAGTGTAGTTCCCTGTGCTATACAGTAGTTCCTTGCTGATGATCTATTTTATACATAGCAGTGTGTATGTGTTAATTCCAAACTGTTAATTTATCCCTCCTCCCACCTTTCCCCTTTGGTAATAATAAATTATAAGATTTTATACTTCTCAGAAATGGGGGAGCTGAAAGAGAGGTATCATTTTCAATGGAAAAGCATTTAAAACAAGATTGAAGCTTTAACCAAGATTATTAGATGTACATCCTTGGAAAGAAATCACTTCATTTCTCTAATATTGACCTGACAAATAAGACAAACCTTTTCACTGAACTTGCTTATAATAAAGTGATGGAAATATCAAATGGAAGTGTTAGAAACATCTTATTTTACCCGAGCCTTATAAACTGTTCTATGTTAACGACAGTTTGGCTCACACATCTGTTCATTGAAGTTACAATAGTCTCAATTTCTGTTACTGATCCTCCAGAGTGGACCCCAACAAGTGTCCCCCTGCCCAGTGTCATTGGGGCCAACAGATCGAGACTGAGTTTGGTTCACAAGCAAAGGAAACTTTATATTTTGATCAGAGAATGGAGAGGTGAGAGCATGCACTACCCCGTGGGCTGTGGGCTGGGCTGCTGTGTAGAGATCCTGTCAGAGTCAGTGGGAGGGAGGGGGCGGAGCTCTCGAGGGCCAGGTTGGCTGCAGCTCAGGCTCTATATCTCGGAGTCTGCACTGGGCCCCAGGAGCTGAGGTGTCGACCCAGCCATTCTGCACTAGGAAATCTGGTCTGAAGTGCCGGGTGTGGAACCTCTGCATGCGGGACCCTAGGAGCACGTGAAATTAGACAAAGCACAAAGGATAAAAAAAGTCAGACTTGACTTTATTGCCCAGATTCTATTTTTATCTCCCAGGGATTTTTAATGGGCTTTGCTGGGGACAAACCCCTCCTCTGCCTTTTGTCCCGTTCCTCATTCTTGGAGTGCTGAGGGTGCAGACCCTTCTTCTGTAACTGCTGAGTGCTGAGTTGGGAGCCCTCATACCAGGGGACGAGGGTCAGAACTTCTCCCCAGCAGCCTCCAGGTGACGTTGATTGGCCCCAGGACCCCTGCCTCCCTGCTCGTCCGCCTGAGCACCAGCATTGGAAGTGTTATAGATTCTAATGACCTTTAAGGGTCCAGGAAAGAGATGTGCAGAGACGCTGTGGGGGCCGGTTTCACCCCGCCCCACATTTGTTCGGCCACCTTAGGCTGACCGTTTCTGCCAGCCTAGATGCTCTGACCAGTAGTCTGCTCTTTCTTCAATTAGGCCCCTGAATTAACGTAAAAACAGCACCAGGTGTCAGAGCCCTGCCCGCTCGACTCCCAGACAGTCCAGGGTCAGTGGTGATCAAGGACCATGATGGCCACTGAGTCAACAGCCTTTTGAAGTAAACAGGAGTCCAGCCGGTCTTATTGGCCACCATCATCACGGTGTCTGTAGGCTTTTCTATGGTGACAGTGTGATATACGGTTCCCCCGTCAAGATTATTAGCTCCCCTCCGGGTGCAGTAAGTCCTGCAAGCAGTAGTCTACTCCTTCGGGACACACTATTGTTGATTTATGAGAGAAACTCCAGGTCAAGTGATGTTCACACGAGTCGTCATGGTGCCCTGTTGCCCCCGGTTATCTCTCTGGATGTTGGAGTTGGAGGGCCTCCTCACTCGAGGTCGGTGTGCCCACGGAGCGAACCCTGCAACTTCAGGGCATGGTTGGTGATTAGGATCACCACGTGGGGTCCTTTTCCCTTAGGAGGGAGGTGGCCTTTTGGGCTGCTGATTTCCAGGTTTTTAGATACCGCCAGTATCTTGGCCAGATGTGGCAGTGGGCCAAGCCCCTTGGTGACTGTAGTTTATCCTACTTGGATGGCATTCTTGCATTGTTCCATTTCAAGTGGTCCCAGTTTTTGCACTAATTCTGCAATGGCGATTCACCTTTCACCAGGAATGTAAAGGTCAAAGGGTTTAGCTCTATTAGGAAGTTCCAGGGCAAGGGTCTGAATTGACTGCTCTTTCCATTCTTGAAAGGCCACTTTTGGATTCTGTTCAAAAGGATCATCATCTTTTCCTTTCAGTGTTTCATATAGAGGCCCAGCTAGTAGACTGTAGTTAGGGATCCAGAAGCAGCAAACCCTGGCCTCCCCAGGAACCCCTAAGCTGTCTTCTAGTTTTAGAAAGGGGTAAGGCTGCAAATGGTTTCTTCCCTTTCCTGGGATGGGCTTCTCTGACCTTGTGTGAGAATGAAGCCCAGGCAGGTCACCGCAGTCTGTGATATTTGAGCTTTTTCTTGGACAACTTCTATCCTTTATTGGCTTGGTAGTTCAGAGGCCTCCTTAGTAGGGCTGGCGATCAGAATGTCGTCTGCATATTGAAGGAGGGTTTCCTTTTCCAGAGGTAGAACTTTTCGGTCTTTAGCTAAGCTTTCCCCAAAGATGGTGTGGGAATTTTTGAGCCCTTGGGGCAAGACGGCCCGGAAGTATTGTTTTAGTTGTATGTTGAGTCCTGCCACTCACAAGCCAAAATTTCTTGTGACTCTGGGACTAATGGAATACAAAAGAAGGCATCATTGAAGACTAATACAGAATACCATGTCCTGGTGTTTGGTAGAATGACCAGCAGGGTGTAGGAATCAGGAGCAACTGGAGGTATATCCTCGGTGGCTTCACTGACTGTCCTGACATCGTTTACCAGGTCCCCAGCAGCCCATGGGGCTCTCGTGGTCAGGCCAATCCCAGGATATGGAGCTCTCCTGGGCAGGTACCCCATCCCCAACCCAGCCCACAGGGCTCTCGTGGTCAGGCCCCTCCCAGGATACAGAGCTACCCTTGCAGGTACCGTGGCAGGGCTGGGCACACAGGAACCGTGCACATAGCCCTCATTGAAGAGCACCCCCAGCTCACCTGTCGCTCAGAGCTGACACAGAGCACCTCAGAGCAGGACTTGAACTAACAGACAGCAGCTCCGACAGGTCTGTGACCCTGGGCATCACTCTGTGTGGCCTCCCTCCACCTGGTCTTCCAGAGACTTCCACTGCACCCGGGGCACCAGGCCTCTGTCTCCAACCACCACCCACCCCTCCTCTCCCTGACTCCTGGGTTCCTCTCATTAGGAGAGGGTTTTCTTGAAGTTGTCTCCCACTCATGGGCCAGATAAAATGATTAGAAAACAAGCCAAAGCTGCAGCCCCTTGTCTATCCTGACTCTCAGGAGCCCACACCTGTTCCTTGGACCTGGCCGGTTCAGCAAGTTCCATTTTCTGCAACTGTGAGTCCCTGAGAGGTGATGATTGGCTGACCTGGGCAGCCTTACCGTGCCGGCCAGCCCTCCCCAGGTGTGCCTGGGTTGAGATCAATATAAATACCACTCCAGGCAGCAAAAGCCCCTGCAGCTGTGCCTGACGCCATTTTCTCTGCCCTGTCAGCAGTCTCGGGGCTGGGCTGGTGGGAGGGAGTGAGAGGCCACGGCTTTGTGGGTGGCCCAGTGTGAGTGGGGCTCTGCTGGACTTTCTGCAGCAGTTGCCAGGCTGCCACCTGCTAAAGAAGAGGATGTGTCACCCATGCCTGCTGCTGGAATTTCTCCCTGGGCAGAGGTGAGGAAGGAAAAAAGCAGTGGGGGCAGGGACAGGACGGGTATCTCAGGCAGGGAAATGGAAATCTTCCAGAAGAGCACCCAGGGCCAGGACCATCCTGGCTGGCCTGCAGGCACCAAGTCAGCTGGCATGCTGTCACTCGTGTGGCTCCATGGCCCTTCCTCTAGGCTTTCAAGTCCTTGTATATATTCAGGTGTTTTACCTGGGAAGGGTGGGAACAGTTCAGCAGCAACTGGCCTGGGGCTCAGCTCACGTTTACTCACAGATGCCACGGCACGGTGCCCCAGCTTTGCAATGAGGACGCTTGTTGTGTGGGGGCTGCTGGCTGAATGGGAGACGATTCCCCACCACTGACCAACTTCAGAATTGTTTACAACTGGAGCAAGTGCCCTGCTACGGTTTTCCTCTGAGTAACTGGTGGGTTCTGTTTTTTTTTTCTCTTTTTCATTTTTGGTTCAAGGTAGATTTTATTCCTCTTTTTCGTATTTACAGATATAAGCATGGAAATAATTTATTCATATAAATACATGTATGTGAAGGGAATAATTGTTTTTTTTGTTTTATTTTTTAAATTTTATTTCTTTTTAATTTTGAATTTTATTTTATATTTTTATACAGCAGGTTCTTATTGGTTATCTATTTTATACATATAAATGTTTACATGCCAATCCCAATCTCTCAACTCCTCCCACCACCACCACCCCAAGAGCTTTCCCCCCTTGTTGTCCATACGTTTGTTGTCTACATCTGTTGCTCTATTTATGCCTTGCAAAACGGTTAATCTGTACAGTTTTTCAAGGTTCCACATAGATGCATGAATATACAAGATTTGTTTTTCTCTTTCTGACTTACTTCACTCTGTATGACAGTCTCTAGATCCATCGACGTCTCTACAAATGACCCAATTTCATTCCTTTCATGGCTTAGTAATATTCCATTTTATATATGTACCACATCTTTATGCATTCGTCTGTCTGTGGGCATTTAGGTTGCTTCCATTACCTCGATATTGTAAATAGTGATGCAATGAACATTGCGGTGAATGTCTCTTTTTGATTTATGGTTTTGTCTGGGTATATGTCCAGTACTGGGATTGCTGTATCATATGGTAATTCTATTATTAGTTTCTTAAGAAACTCCATATTGTTCTCCATAGTGACTGTATCAATTTATATTCCCAACAATAGTGGAAGAGGCTTCCTTTTCTCCACACCCTTTCCAGCATTTGTTGTTTGTAGATTTTCAGATGATGCCCATTCTAACAGGTGTGAGGTGATGCCTCATTGTTGAGTCCATTTCGTTGAGCAAGGGGTAGGTCTTGTCTATTACATATTTGGCCTATGGAATGCTATCTGTGCTAATTTCAAACTCTGGTTTTATGCAGCACCCCAACTCACCTTTCCCCTTAAGCAAGCATAAGTTGGTTTTCTAAACTTGAGACCCTGTTCTGTTTTGTAATTCAGTTCCTGGGTAGCCAAGTTTACATTCCGTGTATTAGTGATACCTTATGATGTTTCTTTTTCTGTGTGACTTATTTCACTTAGAATCATCGTATCTGAATCCACTCATTATGCTGGTACAGGCCTGGTGGCACAGATTTCATTGCTGAGTGGTATTCTGTTGTACGTAAGTACCGCAACTTCTTTATCAATTATTTGTTCTCTGGGATATTTAACTTGTACCGTAGAAGAGGTTCCTGTAAACAGAGCCGTCCCAAATTTTGGGGTGGCTGTGTCTTTTTGATTTTAATTTCCCTAAGCTATAGGACCATAAGTGGAAATGCCCTAGACTCTGTTGCTTTGTTTTTGAGATGTATCAGGAAACACCATACACTTCTCCAGAGTGGCTGTTGGCAATTTACATCCCGCCCATCAGCATAACAAGGCTCCTTTTTCCCCATGGCCTATCTTGCCTTTCTGGATTTTACACTTTTTTCAGATGGCCCTTTAGACCGGGGGGAAGTGACACTTCATAGTAGTTCGGATTTCCATTGCAAGCTTGCTTGGTTTGCCAAAAAGGGTGTATGTGTTTTTTCCTGAATATATTCAGGAACAAACTCATACGCCCTTTTTTGCCAAGTGCATCATTGTCGATGTTCTGCCTCTTTTCCTATGCTTTAAATGCAAATCCAGTCTACCTCCTGAAATCGGTTTCCTGCAATTCTGCCCCGCTTTCAAGTGCTCTTGGCAGCCTTACTTCAATATATTTTTGGACGTTATCTGTCATTTATAACTCTGCAGGTTTGTGAATTACAGGGCCCCTGAACTCCTTTCTTCAACTCAATTTCTTGTGAGCTGGCTGCAAACCTGCAAGACTGCTTCAGGTCCTAATCTGCTTCTGGCATGGCACGCTGAGCCTTTGGTTAATTCCTCTTCCTGGTGGGAAATGAGTGTTAAATATGCCCGTCCAGACACCTACCTCACTCTCAACCCCTTGGTGATGTGGGTCCTCTGGTTTGTGGCCACCTTTGTTGGGTTCCTCACCTTTCGATGATGTGGCCCCACTAGTGTGAGGACACTCCTGCCTGGTTCTCATCCACGTGGTTATGTGAACCCCCTGGTGAGAGTCTGTTCCTGGCTGTGTTCCTCACCCTTCTGTGAGGGAGACCCTCTGCTGATAGGTCACTCCTGCATGGCTGGCACACATTGCCTTGGTGAAGTCAGCCGTGTGGTGGCAGTTGGAGCATGCTGGGAATCTCCTTCCACCGGTGATGAGGGCCCTCTTGGGTCAGGCCCTAACTGCTGGGCTCACCAACTTTTCTTAGTGAGCCCAATGATGCTTGGGCACTCCTCTTAGGATCCCATCTCCATGGGGATGTGGGCCTTCTGCTCTGAGGTTCCAACGGCTGGGTTGTTCACATTTTCATGATGTGGGCTCTCTGGTGATAGTTCACAGAGGCCTGGATCCCATAGCCTCTGTGCTCTTGGCCGCTTGCTGGGAGGTTCCAACTGCTGGATTCCTCACTTTTTTAATTTTTTGGGCTCTCTATTGTGAGGATCCTCCTGCCTGCCTCACTCCCAGCCCCTTCGTGATGTGTGTCCTCTGGTTTGAGGTCACATGTGCTGGGTTCCTCACCTTTCGATGATGTGGGACCAATGGTCTTAGGAGAATCCTGCCTGGTTCACATCCCCTTGGTGATGTGGGCCCTCTGTTGAGAGTCTGATCCTGGCTGGGTTCCTCACCCATCTGTGAGGTGGGCCCTCTGCTGTGAGGTCACTCCTGCCTGTCTGGCACACGTCGCCTTGTGGACATGAGCCCTCTGGTGGCACTTGGAGCCTGCTGGGAGCCTCCTCCCCTCGATGATGAGGGCCCTCTGGCATCAGGCCCTAACTGCTGGGCTCCCCACATTATCTGATGTGTGCCAAGTGAGTGAGGACACTCTTGCCATGTTCCCATCCCCATGGGGATATGGGCCTTCTGCTCTGAGGTCAAAACGGCTGGCTTGCTCACAGTACCATGATGTGGGCTCTCTGCTGTTAGTTCACTCCTGCCTGCATCCCATAACTTCTGTGCTCTCGGTCGCCTGCTGGGAGGTTCCAACTGCTGGATTCCTCACCTTTCTTATTCTTTGGGCCCTCTGTTTTTAGGCTACTCCTGCCTGCCTCACTCCCATTCCCTTTGTGATACGTGTCCTCAGATTTGAGGCCACATGTGCTGGGTTCCGAACCTTTCGATGATGTGGCCCCACTGGAGGGAAGACAGTCCTGACTGGTTCCCATCCCCTTGCTGATGTGGGCCCTCAGGTGAGAGTCTGATCCTGGCTGGGTTCCTCAACGTTCTGTGAGGTGGGCCCTCTGCTGTGAGGTCACTCCTGCCTGGCTGGCACACGTCACCTTGGAGACGTGAGCCCTCTGGTGGCAGTTGGAGCATGCAGGGTGCCTCCTCCTCTCGGTGATGACGGCCCTCTGGCGTCAGGCCCTAAATGGTGGGCTCCCCACATTTTCTGATGTGCGCCCAGTGGTGCGAGGACTCTCCAGCCAGGTTCCCATTCCCATGGGGATGTGGGCCTTCTGCGCTGAGGTCCCAACGCCTGGGTTGCTCACAGTTTTATGATGTGGGCCCTCTGATGTGAGTTCACTGCGGCCTGGATCCCATAGCCTCGGTGTTCTGAGCTGCCTGCTGGAAGGTCTAAATGCTGGAATCCTCACGTTTTTTATATTATGTGCCCTGTGTTGTGAGGCTACTCCTGCCTGCCTCACTCCAAGGCCCTTGGTGATGTGGGTCCTCTGGTTTGAGGACACATGTGCTGGGTTCCTCACCTTAAGATGATGAGGCCCCACTGGTGTGAGGATAATCCTGACTGGTTCCCATCCCCTTTGTGATGTGGGTCCTCTGGTGAGAGTCTGATCCTGGCTGGGTTCCTCACCCATCTGTGAGGTGGGCCCTCTACTATCAGGTAACTCTTGCCTGGCTTGCTCACCTCGCCTTGTTGACATGAGCCCTCTGGTGGCACTTGGACCCTGCTGGGAGCCTCCTCACCTCTGTGATGAGGGCCCTCTGACGTCAGGCCCTAACTGCTGGGCTCCCCAACTTTTCTTAGTGAGCCCAGTGATGCTCAGGCACTCCTCTTAGGTTCCCATCTCCATGGGGATGTGGGCCTTCTGCTCTGAGGTTCCAACGGCTGGGTTGATCACAATTTCATGATGTGGGCTCTCTGGTGTTAGTTGACTGTGGCCTGGATCCCATAGCCTCTGTGCTCTTGGCCGCCTGCTGGGAGGTTCCAACTGCTGGATTCCTCACTTTTTTAATTTTTTAGGCCCTCTGTTGTGAGGATCCTCCTGCCTGCCTCACTCCCAGCCCCTTCGTGATGTGTGTCGTCTGGTTTGAGGCCACATGTGCTGGGTTCCTCACCTTTCGATGATGTGGGACCAATGGTCTTAGGAGACTCCTGCCTGGTTCCCATCCCCTTGGTGATGTGGGCCCTCTGTTGAGAGTCTGATCCTGGCTGGGTTCCTCACCCTTCTGTGAGGTTAGCCATCTGCTGTGAGGTCACTCCTGCCTGGCTTGCTCACCTCACCTTGTGGACATGAGCCCTCTGGTGGCACTTGGAGCCTGCTGGGAGCCTCCTCTCCTCGATGATGAGGGCCCTCTGGCGTCAGGCCCTAACTGCTGGGCTCCCCACATTTTGTGATGTGCGCCCAGTGGTTCGAGGACACTCCATCCAGGTTCACATCCCCATTGGGATGTGGGCCTTCTGCTCTGAGGTCCCAACGGCTGGGTTGTTCACAGTTTCATGATGTGGGCTCTCTGCTCTTAGTTCACTCTGGCCTGGATGCCATAGCCTCTGTGCTCTGGGCTGCCTGCTGGGAGGTTCCAACTGCTCGATTCCTCAACTTTTGTATTCTATGGGTCCTGTGTTGTGATGCTCCTCCTGCCTGCCTCACTCGCAACCCCTTCGTGATGTGGGTCCTCTGGTTTGAGGTCACATGTGCTGGGTTCCGCAACTTTCAATGATGTGGCCCCACTGGTGTGAGGACACTCCTGCCTGGTTCCCATCCCCTTGGTGATGTGGGCCTTCTGGTGACAGTCTTATCCTGGCTGGCTTCCTTACTCTTCTGTGAGGTAGGCCCTCTGCTGTGAGGTCAATCCTGCCTGACTTGCACACATCACCTTGGTGACGTGGGCCCTCTGTTGGCACATGGAACCTGCTGGGAGCATCCTGCCCTCGGTGATGATGGCCCTCTAGCATCAGGCCCTAACTGCTGGGCTCCCCACGTTTTCTGATGTGAGCCCAGTGATGCCAGGACACTCCTGTCAGGTTCCCATCCCCATGGGGATGTGGGCTTTCTGCTCTGAGGTCCCAACGCCTGGGTTGCTCACAGTTTCATGATGTGGGCTCTCTGGTGTTAGTTCACTCCTGCCTGCATCCCATAGCTTCTGTGCTCTCGGCCGCCTGCTGGGAGGTTCCAAATGCTGGATTCCTCACCTTTTTTATTCTTTGGGCCCTCTGTTTTTAGGCTACTCCTACCTGCCTCACTCCCATCCCCTTTGTGATGTATGTCCTCTGATCTGAGGCCGCATGTGCTGGGTTCCTCACCTTTCGATGATGTGGCCCCACTGGTGGGAGGACAGTCCTGACTGGTTCCCATCCCCTTGGTGTTGTGGGCCCTCTGGCGAGAATCTCATCCTGCCTCGGTTCCTCACCCTTCTGTGAGATAGGCCCTCTGCGGTGAGGTCACTACTGCCTGGCTGGCGCATGCCACCTTGTAGACGTGGGCCCTCTGTTGGCAGTTGGAACCTGCTGGGAGTCTCCTCCCCTCAGTTATGAGGGCCCCCTGGCGTCAGGCCCTAACTGTTGGGCTCCTAACACTTTCTGATATGTGCTAAGTGGTGCGAGGCCACTCCTGCCAGGTTCCCATCCCAATGGGGATGTGGGCCTTCTGTTCTGAGGTCCCAATGGCTGGGCTGCTCACAGGTTCATGATGTGGGCCCTCTGCTGTGAGTTCACTGCGGCCTGGATCCCATAGCCTCGGTGCTCTGGGCCGCTTGCTGGGAGGTTCCAACTGCTGGATTCCTCAACTTTTATATTCTATGGACCCTGTGTTGTGAGGCCGGTCCTGCCAGCCTAATTCTGAACCCCTTGACGATGTGGTTCCTCTGGTTTGAGGCTACATGTGCTGGGATCCTCACCTTTCGATGATGTTGTCCCACTGGTGTGGGGACACTCCTGCCTGGTTCCCATCCCCTTGTTGATGTGGGCCCTCTGGTGCGAGTCTGATCCTGACTGGGTTCGTCACACTTCTCTGAGGTGGGCCCTCTGCTGTGAGGTCATTCGTGCCTGGTTGGCACACAGCACCTTGGCGACGTCAGCCCTCTGGTGGCAGTTGGAGCCTGCTGGGAGCCTCCTTCCCTTGGTGATGAGGGTCCTCTGGTGTCAGGCCCTAACTGCTGGTCTCCCAAAATTTTCTGATACGTTCTCAGTGGTGCGAGGACACTCCTACCAGATTTCCATCCCCATGGGGATGTGGGCCTCCTGCTCTGAGGTCCCAATGGCTGGGTTGCTCAGTTTCATGACATGGGCCCTCTTCTGTGAGTTCACTGTGGCCTGGATCCCATAGCCTCGGTGCTCTGGGCAGCCTGCTGGGAGGTTCCAACTGCTGGATTCCTCACTTTTTTATTCTAAGGGCCCAGTGTTGTGAGGCTACTCCTGCCTGCCTCACTCCGAGGCCTTTGGTGATGTGGGTCCTCTGGTTTGAGGACACATGTGCTGAGTACCTCACCTTTCGATGATGTGGCCCCACTGGTGTGAAGGCACTCCTGCCTGGTTCCCATCCCCTTGGTGATGTGGGCCCTCTGGTGAGAGTCTGAAGTTGGCTGGGTTTCTCACCCTTCTGTGAGGTGGGACCTCTGCTGTGAGGTAACTCCTGCCTGGCTTGCTCACGTAGCCTTGGCAACGTGAGCCCTCAGGTGGCAGTTGGAGCCTGCCGTTAATCTCCTGCCCTCAGTTATGAGAGATCTGGATAAAACATATATGCCATTTTTTGCCAAGTGCATTATTTTCCAAGTTCTGTCTCTTTTCCTATGTTTTAAGAGCGACTCCCGTGTACCTTTTGAAATCGGTTTCCTGCAATTCTGCCCCACATTCAAGTCCTCTTGCCAGCCTTATTTCAATATATTTTTGGACCATAGCTGTCATTTATAACTCTGCAGGTTTGTGAATGACAGTGGCCCTGAGCTCCTTTCTTCAACTCTCTTTTTTGTGAGCTGGCCGCAACACCGCAGGATACCTTCAGGCCCTAGCGTGGTTCCGGGATGGCATGTTGAGCCTTTGGTTAATTCCTCTTCCTGGTGGGAAATGAGAGTTAAATTTGCCCGTCCAGACACTTCCAGCTAGTCTCTCATTGGTTCTCCCTATTCCTGTTCATTTCCCGCAGAAATTGCAAACTGGGCCAAACAGGAGGTTAAAGGCACTGACTCTCCAAGTGGGGAGAGTGTTAGTAAAGCATCTGGAATGTTGCACCCGAGTACCAGGGACGAAAATTGAGACACATTTGAACACGTTTCCCGATCACATGGTGGATCATACTCTGCATGTCTCATGCATGTTTTAGCTGAAGGAAGAATCCCTTAAACCTGGAGAGTTGAGACCCATGGAATGGGTACCATACAATATGACTTCAAAGGGTCTGCATTTGCTCACCGAACCTCACCAATCCTATCACTGCTGTGTTTATGCCGCTGTACAAAAGATTCGTTCTCTTTCAGACACATATAAATCCATAGGTTTTAAGATTCTTACTAGTCAGGTATATTCTTAGGCGTTTAATATGGGGTGTTGAGTCCACTTCGTTGAGCAAGGAGTAGCTCTTGTCTATTACATATTTTGCTTATGGAATGGTATCTGTGCTAATTTCAATCTCTGGTTTTATGCAGCACCCCAACTCACCTTTCCCCTTAAGCAAGCATAAGTTGGTTTTCTACATTTGAGACCCTGTTCTGTTTTGTAATTCAGTTCCTGTGTAGCCAAGTTTGCATTCCGTGTAGTAGTGATATCTTATGATGTTTCTTTTTCTGTGTGACTTATTTCACTTAGAATCATCGTATCTGAATCCACTCATTATGCTGCAATGGGCCTGATGACATAGATTTCATTGCTGAGTGATATTGCATTGTACGTAAGTACCACAACTTCTTTATCCATTTTTCACTTTCTGCGATATTGAACTGTACTGTAAACGAGGTTCTTGTAAACAGAGCCGGCCCAAACATTGGGGTGGCTATGTCTTTATGATTTAAATTTCCCTAAGCTATTGGACCATAAGTGGAAGTGCCCTAGGCTCTCTTGCTTTGTTTTTTGGATGTTTCAGGAAACACCATACATTTCCCCAGAGTGGCTGTTGGCAATTTACATCCCGCCCATCAGTATAACAATGCTCCCAGTTCTCCATGGCCTGTCCTGCCTTTCTGGATTTTACACTTTTTTCAGATGGCCCTTTTGATCCCGGGGGCAGTGAGACTTCATTGTAGTGCAGATTTCCTTTGCAAGCTTGCTTGCTTGGCCAAAAAGGGCGTATGGGTTTTTTCCTGAATATATTCAGGAAAGAACGCATACGCCCTTTTTGGCCAAGTGCATCATTGTGGACGTTCTGCCTCTTTTCCTATGCTTTACATGCAATTCCAGTCTACCTCCTGAAATCAGTTTCCTGCAACTCTGCCCCACATTCAAGTCCTCATGGCAGCCTTACTTCAATATATTTTTGGACGATAGCTGTCATTTATAACTCTGGAGGTCTGTGAATGAGAGTGCCCCTAAGCTGCTTTCTTCAACTGTCCTTCTTGTGAGCTGGCCGCAACACCGCAGGATTGCCTCAGGCCCTAGTGTGCTTCCGGCATGGCACGCTGAGCCTTTGGTTAATTCCTCTTCCTGGTGGGAAATGAGAGTTAAATTTGCCCGTCCAGACACCTCCAGCTAGTCTCTCATTGGTTCTCCCTATTCCTGTTCATTTCCCGCAGAAATTGCAAACTGGGCCAAACAGAAGTTTAAAGGCACTGACTTTGCAAGTGGGGAGAGTGTTAGTAAAGCATCTGGAATGTTTCACCCGAGTACCAGGTACAAAAACTGAGACACATATGAACAAGTTTCCCGATCACACGGTGGATCATACTCTGGGTTCCACATGCATGTTTTAGCTGAAGGAAGAATCCCTTAAACCTGGAGAGTTGAGACCCATGGAATGGGTTTCATGCAATATGACTTCAAAGGGTCTGCATTTGCTCACCGAAACTCACCAATCGTATCACTGCTGCGTTTATGCCACTGTACACACGCTTGATTCTCTTTCGGAGACATGTAAATCTATAGGTTTTAAGATTCTTACTAGTCAGGAATATTCTTAGGCGTTTAATATGGGGTGTTGAGTCCACTTCGTTGAGCAAGGAGTAGCTCTTGTCTATTATATATTTGGCTTATGGAACGGTATCTGTGCTAATTTCAATCTCTGGTTTTATGCAGCACCCCAACTCACCTTTCCCCTTAAGCAAGCATAAGTTGGTTTTCTACATTTGAGACCCTGTTCTGTTTTGTAATTCAGTTCCAGTGTAGCCAAGTTTACATTCCGTGTATTAGTGTTATCTTATGATGTTTCTTTTTCTGTGTGACTTATTTCACTTAGAATCATCGTACCTGAATCCACTCATTATGCTGCTATGGGCCTGATGACATAGATTTCATTGCTGAGTGATATTGCATTGTACGTAAGTACCACAAAATCTTTATCCATATTTTGCTTTCTGTGATATTGAACTTGTACCATAAACGAGGATCTTGTAAACAGAGCCGTCCCAAACATTGGGGTGGCTGTGTGTTTTTGATTTGAATATCCCTAAGCTATAGGACCATACATGGAAGTGCCCTAGGCTCTGTTGCTTTGTTTTTTAGATGTTTCAGGAAACACCATACACTTCTCCAGAGTGGCTGTTGGCAATTTACATCCCGCCCATCAGCATAACAAGGCTCCCAGTTCTCCATGGCCTGTCCTGCCTTTCTGGATTTTACACTTTTTTCAGATGGCCCTTTTGACTGGGGGGCAGTGAGACTTCATTGTAGTGCAGATTTCCTTTGCAAGCTTGCTTGGTTTGCCAAAAAGTGCGTATACGTTTTTTCCTGAATATATTCAGGAAAGAACGCATACGCCCTTTTTGGCCAAGTGCATCATTGTGGACGTTCTGCCTCTTTTCCTATGCTTTTCATGCAATTCCAGTCTACCTCCTGAAATCGGTGTCCTGCAATTCTGCCCCGCTTTCAAGTGCTCTTGGCAGCCTTACTTCAATATATTTTTGGACGATAGCTGTCATTTATAACTCTGCTGGTTTGTGAATGACAGTGCCCCTGAGCTCCTTTCTTCAACTCTCTTTATTGTGAGCTGGCCGCAACACCGCAGGATTGCTTCAGGCCCTAGTGTGGTTCCGGCACGGCAAGTTGAGCCTTTGGTTAATTCCTCTTCCTGGTGGGAAATGAGAGTTAAATTTGCCCGTCCAGACACCTGCAGCTAGTCTCTCATTGGTTCTCCCTATTCCTGTTCATTTCCCGCAGAAATTGCAAACTGGGCCAAACAGGAGGTTAAAGGCACTGACTCTCCAAGTGGGGAGAGTGTTAGTAAAGCGTCTGGAATGTTGCACCCGAGTACCAGGGGACGAAAACTGAGACTCATTTGAACACGTTTCCCGATCACACGGTGGATCATACTCTGGGTTCCACATGCATGTTTTAGCTGAAGGAAGAATCCCTTAAACCTGGAGAGTTGAGACCCATGGAATGGGTACCATGCTATATGACTTCAAAGGGTCTGCAATTGCTCAGCGAACCTCACCAATCCTATCACTGCTGCATTTATGCTGCTGTACACATGCTTGATTCTCTTTCAGAGACATGTAAATCCATAGGTTTTAAGATTCTTACTAGTCAGGTATATTCTTAGGCGTTTAATATGGGGTGTTGTGTCCACTTCGTTGAGGAAGGAGTAGCTCTTGTCTATTACATATTTGGCTTATGAAACGGTATCTGTTCTAATTTCAATCTCTGGTTTCATGCAGCACCCCAACTCACCTTTCCCTTAAGCAAGCATAAGTTGGTTTTCTACATTTGAGACCCTGTTCTGTTTTGTAATTCAGTTCCTGGGTAGCCAAGTTTACATTCCGTGTATTAGTGATACCTTATGATATTTCTTTTTCTGTGTGACTTATTTCTCTTAGAATCATCGTACCTGAGTCCACTCATTATGCTGCTACAGGCCTGATGACATAGATTTCATTGCTGAGTGATATTGCATTGTACGTAAGTACCACAAATTCTTTATTCATTTTTCGCTTTCTGTGATATTGAACTTGTACCATAAACGAGGTTCTTGTAAACAGAGCCGTCCCAAACTTTGGGGTGGCTGTGTCTTTTTGATTTGAATTTCCCTAAGCTATAGGAGCATAAGTGGAAGTGCCCTAGGCTCTGTTGCTTTGTTTTTTAGATGTTTCAGGAAACACCATACACTTCTCCAGAGTGGCTGTTGACAATTTACATCCCGCCCATCAGCATAACAAGGCTCCCAGTTCTCCATGGCCTGTCCTGCCTTTCTGGATTTTACCCTTTTTTCAGATGGCCCTTTTGCCCGGGGGGCAGTGAGACTTCATTGTAGTGCAGATTTCCTTTGCAAGCTTGCTTGGTTGGCCAAAAAGGGCGTATGAGTTTTTTCCTGAATATATTCAGGAAAAAACGCATACGCCCTTTTTGCCCAAGTGCATCATTGTGGACGTTCTGCCTCTTTTCCTATGCTTTTCATGCAATTCCAGTCTACCTCCTGAAATCGGTTTCCTGCAATTCTGCCCCGCTTTCAAGTCCTCTTGGCAGCCTTCCTTCAATATATTTTTGGACGATAGCTGTCATTTATAACTCTGCAGGTTTGTGAATGACAGTGCCCCTGAGCTCCTTTCTTCAACTCTCTTTATTGTGAGCTGGCCGCAACACCGCAGGATTACTTCAGGCCCTAGTGTGGTTCCGGCACGGCCAGCTGAGCCTTTGGTTAATTCCTCTTCCTGGTGGGAAATGAGAGTTAAATTTGCCCGTCCAGACACCTCCAGCTAGTCTCTCATTGGTTCTCCCTATTCCTGTTCATTTCCGGCAGAAGTTGCAAACTGGGCCAAACAGGAGGTTAAAGGCACTGCCTCTCCAAGTGGGGAGAGTGTTAGTAAAGCATCTGGAATGTTGCACCCGAGTAACAGGGGACGAAAACTGAGACACATTTGAACACGTTTCCCAATCACACGGTGGATCATACTCTGGGATCCACATGAATGTTTTAGCTGAAGGAGGAATCCCTTACACCTGGAGAGTTGTGAACCCTGGAATGTGTACCATGCAATATGACTTCAAAGGGTCTGCATTTGCTCACCGAAACTCACCAATCCTATCACTGCTGCGTTTATGCTGCTGTACACATGCTTGATTCCTTTTCGGAGATATATAAATCCATAGGTTTTAAGTTTCTTACTATTCAGGTATATTTTTAGGCATTTAAAATGGGGTGTTGAGTCCACTTCGTTGAGCAAGGAGTAGCTCTTGTCTATTACATATTTGGCTTATGGAACGGTATCTGTGCTAATTTCAATCTCTTGTTTTATGCAGCACCCCAACTCACCTTTCCCCTTAAGGAAGCATAAGTTGGTTTTCTACATTTGAGACCCTGTTCTGTTTTGTAATTCAGTTCCTGGGTAGCCAAGTTTACATTCCGTGTATTAGTGATATCTTATGATGTTTCTTTTCCTGTGTGACTTATTTCTCTTAGAATCATCGTATCTGAAACCACTCATTATGGTGCTACGGTTCTGATGACATAGATTTCATTGCTGAGTGATATTGCATTGTACATAAATACCACAAATTCTTTATTCATTTTTCGCTTTCTGTGATATTGAACTTGTACCATAAACGAGGATCTTGTAAACAGAGCCGTCCCAAACTTTGGGTTGGCTGTGTCTTTTTGATTTGAATTTCCCTAAGCTATAGGAGCATAAGTGGAAGTGCCCTAGGCTCTGTTGCTTTGTTTTTTAGATGTTTCAGGAAACACCATACACTTCTCCAGAGTGGCTGTTGGCAATTTACATCCCGCCCATCAGCATAACAAGGCTCCCAGTTCTCCATGGCCTGTCCTGCCTTTCTGGATTTTACACTTTTTTCAGATGGCCCTTTTGCCCGTGGGGCAGTGAGACTTCATTGTAGTGCAGATTTCCTTTGCAAGCTTGCTTGGTTGGCCAAAAAGGGCATATGCGTTTTTTCCTGAATATATTCAGGAAAAAACGCATACGCCCTTTTTGGCCAAGTGCATCATTGTGGACGTTCTGCCTCTTTTCCTATGCTTTTCATGCAATTCCAGTCTACCTCCTGAAATCGGTTTCCTGCAATTCTGCCCCGCTTTCAAGTGCTCTTGGCAGCCTTACTTCAATATATTTTTGGACGATAGCTGTCATTTATAACTCTGCTGGTTTGTGAATGACAGTGCCCCTGAGGTCCTTTCTTCAACTCTCTTTATTGTGAGCTGGCCGCAACACCGCAGGATCGCTTCAGGCCCTAGTGTGGTTCCGGCACGGCAAGCTGAGCCTTTGGTTAATTCCTCTTCCTGGTGGGAAATGAGAGTTAAATTTGCCCGTCCAGACACCTCCAGCTAGTCTCTCATTGGTTCTCCCTATTCCTGTTCATTTCCCGCAGAAATTGCAAACTGGGCCAAACAGGAGGTTAAAGGCACTGACTCTCCAAGTGGGGAGAGTGTTAGTAAAGCGTCTGGAATGTTGCACCCGAGTACCAGGGGACGAAAACTGAGACTCATTTGAACACGTTTCCCGATCACACGGTGGATCATACTCTGGGTTCCACATGCATGTTTTAGCTGAAGGAAGAATCCCTTAAACCTGGAGAGTTGAGACCCATGGAATGGGTACCATGCTATATGACTTCAAAGGGTCTGCAATTGCTCAGTGAACCTCACCAATCCTATCACTGCTGCATTTATGCTGCTGTACACATGCTTGATTCTCTTTCAGAGACATGTAAATCCATAGGTTTTAAGATTCTTACTAGTCAGGTATATTCTTAGGCGTTTAATATGGGGTGTTGTGTCCACTTCGTTGAGGAAGGAGTAGCTCTTGTCTATTACATATTTGGCTTATGGAACGGTATCTGTTCTAATTTCAATCTCTGGTTTCATGCAGCACCCCAACTCACCTTTCCCTTAAGCAAGCATAAGTTGGTTTTCTACATTTGAGACCCTGTTCTGTTTTGTAATTCAGTTCCTGGGTAGCCAAGTTTACATTCCGTGTATTAGTGATACCTTATGATATTTCTTTTTCTGTGTGACTTATTTCTCTTAGAATCATCGTACCTGAGTCCACTCATTATGCTGCTACAGGCCTGATGACATAGATTTCATTGCTGAGTGATATTGCATTGTACGTAAGTACCACAAATTCTTTATTCATTTTTCGCTTTCTGTGATATTGAACTTGTACCATAAACGAGGTTCTTGTAAACAGAGCCGTCCCAAACTTTGGGGTGGCTGTGTCTTTTTGATTTGAATTTCCCTAAGCTATAGGAGCATAAGTGGAAGTGCCCTAGGCTCTGTTGCTTTGTTTTTTAGATGTTTCAGGAAACACCATACACTTCTCCAGAGTGGCTGTTGACAATTTACATCCCGCCCATCAGCATAACAAGGCTCCCAGTTCTCCATGGCCTGTCCTGCCTTTCTGGATTTTACACTTATTTCAGATGGCCCTTTTGCCCGGGGGGCAGTGAGACTTCATTGTAGTGCAGATTTCCTTTGCAAGCTTGCTTGGTTGGCCAAAAAGGGCGTATGCGTTTTTTCCTGAATATATTCAGGAAAAAACGCATACGCCCTTTTTGGCCAAGTGCATCATTGTGGACGTTCTGCCTCTTTTCCTATGCTTTTCATGCAATTCCAGTCTACCTCCTGAAATCGGTTTCCTGCAATTCTGCCCCGCTTTCAAGTCCTCTTGGCAGCCTTCCTTCAATATATTTTTGGACGATAGCTGTCATTTATAACTCTGCAGGTTTGTGAATGACAGTGCCCCTGAGCTCCTTTCTTCAACTCTCTTTATTGTGAGCTGGCCGCAACAGCGCAGGATTGCTTCAGGCCCTAGTGTGGTTCCGGCACGGCAAGCTGAGCCTTTGGTTAATTCCTCTTCCTGGTGGGAAATGAGAGTTAAATTTGCCCGTCCAGATACCTCCAGCTAGTCTCTCATTGGTGCTCCCTATTCCTGTTCATTTCCCGCAGAAATTGCAAACTGGGCCAAACAGGACGTTAAAGGCACTGACTCTCCAAGTGGGGAGAGTGTTAGTAAAGCGTCTGGAATGTTGCACCCGAGTACCAGGGGACTTAAACTGAGACATATTTGAACACGTTTCCCGATCACACGGTGGATCATACTCTGGGTTCCACATGCATGTTTTAGCTGAAGGAAGAATCCCTTAAACCTGGAGAGTTGAGACCCATGGAATGGGTACCATGCAATATGACTTCAAAGGGTCTGCATTTGCTCACCGAACCTCACCAATCCTATCACTGCTGCGTTTATGCTTCTGTACACACGCTTGATTCTTTTTCGGAGACATGTAAATCCATAGGTTTTAAGATTCTTACTAGTCAGGTATATTCTTAGGCGTTTAATATGGGGTGTTGAGTCCACTTCGTTGAGGAAGGAGTAGCTCTTGTCTATTACATATTTGGCTTATGGAACGGTATCTGTGCTAATTTCAATCTCTGGTTTTATGCAGCACCCCAAATCACCTTTCCCCTTAAGCAACCATAAGTTGGTTTTCTACATTTGAGACCCTGTTCTGTTTTGTAATTCAGTTCCTGGGTAGCCAAGTTTACATTCCGTGTATTAGTGATACCTTATGATATTTCTTTTTCTGTGTGACTTATTTCTCTTAGAATCATCGTACCTGAGTCCACTCATTATGCTGCTACAGGCCTGATGACATAGATTTCATTGCTGAGTGATATTGCCTTGTACGTAAGTACCACAAATTCTTTATTCATTTTTCGCTTTCTGTGATATTGAACTTGTACCATAAACGAGGTTCTTGTAAACAGAGCCGTCCCAAACTTTGGGGTGGCTGTGTCTTTTTGATTTGAATTTCCCTAAGCTATAGGAGCATAAGTGGAAGTGCCCTAGGCTCTGTTGCTTTGTTTTTTAGATGTTTCAGGAAACACCATACACTTCTCCAGAGTGGCTGTTGGCAATTTACATCCCGCCCATCAGCATAACAAGGCTCCCAGTTCTCCATGGCCTGTCCTGCCTTTCTGGATTTTACACTTTTTTCAGATGGCCCTTTTGCCCGGGGGGCAGTGAGACTTCATTGTAGTGCAGATTTCCTTTGCAAGCTTGCTTGGTTGGCCAAAAAGGGCGTATGCGTTTTTTCCTGAATATATTCAGGAAAAAACGCATACGCCCTTTTTGGCCAAGTGCATCATTGTGGACGTTCTGCCTCTTTTCCTATGCTTTTCATGCAATTCCAGTCTACCTCCTGAAATCGGTTTCCTGCAATTCTGCCCCGCTTTCAAGTCCTCTTGGCAGCCTTACTTCAATATATTTTTAGACGATAGCTGTCATTTATAACTCTGCATGTTTGTGAATGACAGTGCCCCTGAGCTCCTTTCTTCAACTCTCTTTCTTGTGAGCTGGCCGCAACACCGCAGGATTGCTTCATGCCCTAGTGTGGTTCCGGCACGGCAAGCTGAGCCTTTGGTTAATTCCTCTTCCTGGTGGGAAATGAGAGTTAAATTTGCCCGTCCAGACACCTCCAGCTAGTCTCTCATTGGTTCTCCCTATTCCTGTTCATTTCCCGCAGAAATTGCCAACTGGGCCAAACAGGAGGTTAAAGGCACTGACTCTCCAAGTGGGGAGAGTGTTAGTAAAGCGTCTGGAATGTTGCACCCGAGTACCAGGGGACTTAAACTGAGACATATTTGAACACGTTTCCCGATCACACCGTGGATCATACTCTGGGTTCCACATGCATGTTTTAGCTGAAGGAAGAATCCCTTAAACCTGGAGAGTTGAGACCCATGGAATGGGTACCATGCAATATGACTTCAAAGGGTCTGCATTTGCTCACCGAACCTCACCAATCCTATCACTGCTGCGGTTATACTTCTGTACACACGCTTGATTCTCGTTCGGAGACATGTAAATCCATAGGTTTTAAGATTCTTACTAGTCAGGTATATTCTTAGGCGTTTAATATGGGGTGTTGAGTCCACTTCGTTGAGGAAGGAGTAGCTCTTGTCTATTACATACTTGGCTTATGGAACGGTATCTGTGCTAATTTCAATCTCTGGTTTTATGCAGCACCCCAACTCACCTTTCCCCTTAAGCAAGCATAAGTTGTTTTTCTGCATTTGAGACCCTGTTCTGTTTTGTAATTCAGTTCCTGGGTAGCCAAGTTTACATTCCGTGTATTAGTGATACCTTATGATATTTCTTTTTCTGTGTGAGTTATTTCTCTTAGAATCATCGTACCTGAGTCCACTCATTATGCTGCTACGGGCCTGATGATATAGATTTCATTGCTGAGTGATATTGCATTGTACGTAAGTACCACAAATTCTTTATTCATTTTTCGCTTTCTGTGATATTGAACTTGTACCATAAACGAGGTTCTTGTAAACAGAGCCATCCCAAACTTTGGGGTGGCTGTGTCTTTTTGATTTTAATTTCCCTAAGCTATAGGAGCATAAGTGGAAGTGCCCTAGGCTCTGTTGCTTTGTTTTTTAGATGTTTCAGGAAACACCATACACTTCTCCAGAGTGGCTGTTGGCAATTTACATCCCGCCCATCAGCATAACAAGGCTCCCAGTTCTCCATGGCCTGTCCTGCCTTTCTGGATTTTACACTTTTTTCAGATGGCCCTTTTGCCCGGGGGGCAGTGAGACTTCATTGTAGTGCAGATTTCCTTTGCAAGCTTGCTTGGTTGGCCAAAAAGGGCGTATGCGTTTTTTCCTGAATATATTCAGGAAAAAACGCATACGGCCTTTTTGGCCAAGTGCATCATTGTGGACGTTCTGCCTCTTTTCCTATGCTTTTCATGCAATTCCAGTCTACCTCCTGAAATTGGTTTCCTGCAATTCTGCCCCGCTTTCAAGTCCTCTTGGCAGCCTTACTTCAATATATTTTTGGACGATAGCTGTCATTTATAACTCTGCAGGTTTGTGAATGACAGTGCCCCTGAGCTCCTTTGTTCAACTCGCTTTCTTGTGACCTGGCCGCAACACCGCAAGATTGCTTCAGGCCCTAGTGTAGTTCCGGCACGGCAAGCTGAGCCTTTGGTTAATTCCTCTTCCTGGTGGGAAATGAGAGTTAAATTTGCCCGTCCAGACACCTCCAGCTAGTCTCTCATTGGTTCTCCCTATTCCTGTTCATTTCCCGCAGAAATTGCAAACTGGGCCAAACAGGAGGTTAAAGGCACTGATACTCCAAGTCGGGAGGGTGTTAGTAAAGCGTCTGGAATGTTGCACCCGAGTACCAGGGGACGAAAACTGAGACACATTTGAACACGTTTCCCGATCACACGGTGGATCATACTCTGGGTTCCACATGCATGTTTTAGCTGAAGGAAGAATCCCTTAAACCTGGAGACTTGAGACCCATGGAATGGGTACCATGCAATATGACTTCAAAGGGTCTGCATTTGCTCACCGAACCTCAACATTCCTATCACTGCTGCGTTTATGCTGCTGTACACATGCTTGATTCTCTTTCGGAGACATGTAAATCCATAGGTTTTAAGATTCTTACTAGTCAGGTATATTCTTAGGCGTTTAATATGGGGTGTTGAGTCCACTTCGTTGAGCAAGGAGTAGCTCTTGTCTATTACATATTTGGCTTATGGAACGGTATCTGTGCTAATTTCAATCTCTGGTTTTATGCAGCACCCCAACTCACCTTTCCCCTTTAGCAACCATAAGTTGGTTTTCTACATTTGAGAACCTGTTCTGTTTTGTAATTCAGTTCCTGGGTAGCCAAGTTTACATTCCGTGTATTAGTGATACCTTATGATATTTCTTTTTCTGTGTGACTTATTTCTCTTAGAATCATCGTACCTGAGTCCACTCATTATGCTGCTACAGGCCTGATGACATAGATTTCATTGCTGAGTGATATTGCATTGTACGTAAGTACCACAAATTCTTTATTCATTTTTCGCTTTCTGTGATATTGAACTTGTACCATAAATGAGGTTCTTGTAAACAGAGCCGTCCCAAACTTTGGGGTGGCTGTGTCTTTTTGATTTGAATTTCCCTAAGCTATAGGAGCATAAGTGGAAGTGCCCTAGGCTCTGTTGCTTTGTTTTTTAGATGTTTCAGGAAACACCATACACTTCTCCAGAGTGGCTGTTGGCAATTTACATCCCGCCCATCAGCATAACAAGGCTCCAAGTTCTCCATGGCCTGTCCTGCCTTTCTGGATTTTACACTTTTTTCAGATGGCCCTTTTGCCCGGGGGGCAGTGAGACTTCATTGTAGTGCAGATTTCCTTTGCAAGCTTGGTTGGTTGGCCAAAAAGGGCGTATGCGTTTTTTCCTGAATATATTCAGGAAAAAACGCATACGCCCTTTTTGGCCAAGTGCATCATTGTGGACGTTCTGCCTCTTTTCCTATGCTTTTCATGCAATTCCAGTCTACCTCCTGAAATCGGTTTCCTGCAATTCTGCCCCGCTTTCAAGTCCTCTTGGCAGCCTTACTTCAATATATTTTTGGACGATAGCTGTCATTTATAACTCTGCAGGTTTGTGAATGACAGTGCCCCTGAGGTCCTTTCTTCAACTCTCTTTATTGTGAGCTGGCCGCAACACCGCAGGATTGCTTCATGCCCTAGGGTGGTTCCGGCACGGCAAGCTGAGCCTTTGGTTAATTCCTCTTCCTGGTGGGAAATGAGAGTTAAATTTGCCCGTCCAGACACCTCCAGCTAGTCTCTCATTGGTTCTCCCTATTCCTGTTCATTTCCCGCAGAAATTGCAAACTGGGCCAAACACGACGTTAAAGGCACTGACTCTCCAAGTGGGGAGAGTGTTAGTAAAGCGTCTGGAATGTTGCACCCGAGTACCAGAGGACCAAAACTGAGACACATTTGAACACGTTTCCCGATGACACAGTGGATCATACTCTGGGTTCCACATGCATGTTTTAGCTGAAGGAAGAATCCCTTAAACCTGGAGAGTTGAGACCCATGGAATGGGTACCATGCAATATGACTTCAAAGGGTCTGCATTTGCTCACCGAACCTCAACAATCCTATCACTGCTGCATTTATGCTGCTGTACACATGCTTGATTCTCTTTCAGAGACATGTAAATCCATAGGTTTTAAAATTCTTACTAGTCAGGTATATTCTTAGGCGTTTAATATGGGGTGTTGAGTCCACTTCGTTGAGGAAGGAGTAGCTCTTTTCTATTACATATTTGGCTTATGGAACGGTATCTGTTCTAATTTCAATCTCTGGTTTTATGCAGCACCCCAACTCACCTTTCCCTTAAGCAAGCATAAGTTGGTTTTCTACATTTGAGACCCTGTTCTGTTTTGTAATTCAGTTCCTGGGTAGCCAAGTTTACATTCCGTGTATTAGTGATATCTTATGATGTTTCTTTTTCTGTGTGACTTATTTCACTTAGAATCATCGTACCTGAATCCACTCATTATGCTGCTACGGGCCTGATGACATAGATTTCATTGCTGAGTGATATTGCATTGTACGTAAGTACCACAAATTCTTTATTCATTTTTCGCTTTCTGTGATAATGAACTTGTACCATAAACGAGGTTCTTGTAAACAGAGCCGTCCCAAACTTTGGGGTGGCTGTGTCTTTTTGATTTGAATTTCCCTAAGCTATAGGAGCATAAGTGGAAGTGCCCTAGGCTCTGTTGCTTTGTTTTTTAGATGTTTCAGGAAACACCATACACTTCTCCAGAGTGGCTGTTGGCAATTTACATCCCGCCCATCAGCATAACAAGGCTCCCAGTTCTCCAAGGCCTGTCCTGCCTTTCTGGATTTTACACTTTTTTCAGATGGCCCTTTTGCCCGGGTGGCAGTGAGACTTCATTGTAGTGCAGATTTCCTTTGCAAGCTTGCTTGGTTGGCCAAAAAGGGCGTATGCGTTTTTTCCTGAATATATTCAGGAAAAAAACGCATACGCCCTTTTTGGCCAAGTGCATCATTGTGGACGTTCTGCCTCTTTTCCTATGCTTTTCATGCAATTCCAGTCTACCTCCTGAAATCGGTTTCCTGCAATTCTGCCCCGCTTTCAAGTCCTCTTGGCAGCCTTACTTCAATATATTTTTGGACGATAGCTGTCATTTATAACTCTGCATGTTTGTGAATGACAGTGCCCCTGAGCTCCTTTCTTCAACTCTCTTTCTTGTGAGCTGGCCGCAACACCGCAGGATTGCTTCAGGCCCTAGTGTGGTTCCGGCATGGCAAGCTGAGCCTTTGGTTAATTCCTCTTCCTGGTGGGAAATGAGAGTTAAATTTGCCCGTCCAGACACCTCCAGCTAGTCTCTCATTGGTTCTCCCTATTCCTGTTCATTTCCCGCAGAAATTGCAAACTGGGCCAAACAGGACGTTAAAGGCACTGACTCTCCAAGTGGGGAGAGTGTTAGTAAAGCGTCTGGAATGTTGCACCCGAGTACCAGGGGACGAAAACTGAGACACATTTGAACACGTTTCCCGATCACACGGTGGATCATACTCTGGGTTCCACATGCATGTTTTAGCTGAAGGAAGAATCCCTTAAAACTGGAGAGTTGAGACCCATGGAATGGGTACCATGCAATATGACTTCAAAGGGTCTGCATTTGCTCACCGAACCTCAACAATCCTATCACTGCTGCGTTTATGCTGCTGTACACATGCTTGATTCTCTTTTGGACACATGTAAATCCATAGGTTTTAAGATTCTTACTAGTCAGGTATATTCTTAGGCGTTTAATATGGGGTGTTGAGTCCACTTCGTTGAGGAAGGAGTAGCTCTTGTCTATTACATATTTGGCTTATGGAACGGTATCTGTGCTAATTTCAATCTCTGGTTTTATGCAGCACCCCAACTCACCTTTCCCCTTAAGCAAGCATAAGTTGGTTTTCTACATTTGAGACCCTGTTCTGATTTGTAATTCAGTTCCTGGGTAGCCAAGTTTTCATTCCGTGTATTAGTGATACCTTATGATATTTCTTTTTCTGTGTGAGTTATTTCTCTTAGAATCATCGTACCTGAGTCCACTCATTATGCTGCTACGGGCCTGATGACATAGATTTCATTGCTGAGTGATATTGCCTTGTACGTAAGTACCACAAATTCTTTATTCATTTTTCGCTTTCTGTGATATTGAACTTGTACCATAAACGAGGTTCTTGTAAACAGAGCCGTCCCAAACTTTGGGGTGGCTGTGTCTTTTTGATTTGAATTTCCCTAAGCTATAGGAGCATAAGTGGAAGTGCCCTAGGCTCTGTTGCTTTGTTTTTTAGATGTTTCAGGAAACACCATACACTTCTCCAGAGTGGCTGTTGGCAATTTACATCCCGCCCATCAGCATAACAAGGCTCCCAGTTCTCCATGGCCTGTCCTGCCTTTCTGGATTTTACACTTTTTTCAGATGGCCCTTTTGCCTGTGGGGCAGTGAGACTTCATTGTAGTGCAGATTTCCTTTGCAAGCTTGCTTGGTTGGCCAAAAAGGGCGTATGCGTTTTTTCCTGAATATATTCAGGAAAAAACGCATACGCCCTTTTTGGCCAAGTGCATCATTGTGGACGTTCTGCCTCTTTTCCTATGCTTTTCATGCAATTCCAGTCTACCTCCTGAAATCGGTTTCCTGCAATTCTGCCCCGCTTTCAAGTCCTCTTGGCAGCCTTACTTCCATATATTTTTGGACGATAGCTGTCATTTATAACTCTGCATGTTTGTGAATGACAGTGCCCCTGAGCTCCTTTCTTCAACTCTCTTTATTGTGAGCTGGCCGCAACACCGCAGGATTGCTTCAGGCCCTAGTGTGGTTCCGGCATGGCAAGCTGAGCCTTTGGTTAATTCCTCTTCCTGGTGGGAAATGAGAGTTAAATTTGCCCGTCCAGACACCTCCAGCTAGTCTCTCATTGGTTCTCCCTATTCCTGTTCATTTCCCGCAGAAATTGCAAACTGGGCCAAACAGCACATTAAAGGCACTGACTCTCCAAGTGGGGAGAGTGTTAGTAAAGCGTCTGGAATGTTGCACCTGAGTACCAGGGGACGAAAACTGAGACACATTTGAACACGTTACCCGATCACACGGTGGATCATACTCTGGGTTCCACATGCATGTTTTAGCTGAAGGAAGAATCCCTTAAACCTGGAGAGTTGAGACCCATGGAATGGGTACCATGCAATATGACTTCAAAGGGTCTGCATTTGCTCACCGAACCTCAACAATCCTATCACTGCTGCATTTATGCTGCTGTAGACATGCTTGATTCTCTTTCGGAGACATGTAAATCCATAGGTTTTAAGATTCTTACTAGTCAGGTATATACTTAGGCGTTTAATATGGGGTGTTGAGTCCACTTCGTTGAGGAAGGAGTAGCTCTTGTCTATTACATATTTGGCTTATGGAACGGTATCTGTGCTAATTTCAATCTCTGGTTTTATGCAGCACCCCAACTCACCTTTCCCCTTAAGCAAGCATAAGTTGGTTTTCTTCATTTGAGACCCTGTTCTGTTTTGTAATTCAGTTCCTGGGTAGCCAAGTTTACATTCTGTGTATTAGTGATACGTTATGATATTTCTTTTTCTGTGTGACCTATTTCTCTTAGAATCATCGTACCTGAGTCCACTCATTATGCTGCTACGGGCCTGATGACATAGATTTCATTGCTGAGTGATATTGCATTGTACGTAAGTACCACAAATTCTTTATTCATTTTTCGCTTTCTGTGATATTGAACTTGTACCATAAACGAGGTTTTGTAAACAGAGCCGTCCCAAACTTTGGGGTGGCTGTGTCTTTTTGATTTTAATTTCCCTAAGCTATAGGAGCATAAGTGGAAGTGCCCTAGGCTCTGTTGCTTTGTTTTTTAGATGTTTCAGGAAACACCATACACTTCTCCAGAGTGGCTGTTGGCAATTTACATCCCGCCCATCAGCATAACAAGGCTCCCAGTTCTCCATGGCCTGTCCTCCCTTTCTGGATTTTACACTTTTTTCAGATGGCCCTTTTGCCCGGGTGGCAGTGAGACTTCATTGTAGTGCAGATTTCATTTGCAAGCTTGCTTGGTTGGCCAAAAAGGGCGTATGCGTTTTTTCCTGAATATATTCAGGAAAAAACGCATACGCCCTTTTTGCCCAAGTGCATCATTGTGGACGTTCTGCCTCTTTTCCTATGCTTTTCATGCAATTCCAGTCTACCTCCTGAAATCGGTTTCCTGCAATTCTGCCCCGCTTTCAAGTGCTCTTGGCAGCCTTACTTCCATATATTTTTGGACGATAGCTGTCATTTATAACTCTGCATGTTTGTGAATGACAGTGCCCCTGAGCTCCTTTCTTCAACTCTCTTTATTGTGAGCTGGCCGCAACACCGCAGGATTGCTTCAGGCCCTAGTGTGGTTCCGGCACGGCAAGCTGAGCCTTTGGTTAATTCCTCTTCCTGGTGGGAAATGAGAGTTAAATTTGCCCGTCCAGACACCTCCAGCTAGTCTCTCATTGGTTCTCCCTATTCCTGTTCATTTCCCGCAGAAATTGCAAACTGGGCCAAACAGGACGTTAAAGGCACTGACTCTCCAAGTGGGGAGAGTGTTAGTAAAGCGTCTGGAATGTTGCACCTGAGTACCAGGGGACGAAAACTGAGACACATTTGAACACGTTTCCCGATCACACAGTGGATCATAATCTGGGTTCCACATGCATGTTTTAGCTGAAGGAAGAATCCCTTAAACCTGGAGAGTTGAGACCCATGGAATGGGTACCATGCAATATGACTTCAAAGGGTCTGCATTTGCTCACCGAACCTCAACAATCCTATCACTGCTGCATTTATGCTGCTGTAGACATGCTTGATTCTCTTTCGGAGACATGTAAATCCATAGGTTTTAAGATTCTTACTAGTCAGGTATATTCTTAGGCGTTTAATATGGGGTGTTGAGTCCACTTCGTTGAGGAAGGAGTAGCTCTTGTCTCTTACATATTTGGCTTATGGAACGGTATCTGTGCTAATTTCAATCTCTGGTTTTATGCAGCACCCCAACTCACCTTTCCCCTTAAGCAAGCATAAGTTGGTTTTCTACATTTGAGACCCTGTTCTGTTTTGTAATTCAGTTCCTGGGTAGCCAAGTTTTCATTCCGTGTATTAGTGATACCTTATGATATTTCTTTTTCTGTGTGACTTATTTCTCTTAGAATCATCGTACCTGAGTCCACTCATTATGCTGCTACGGGCCTGATGACATAGATTTCATTGCTGAGTGATATTGCATTGTACGTAAGTACCACAAATTCTTTATTCATTTTTCGCTTTCTGTGATATTGAACTTGTACCATAAACGAGGTTCTTGTAAACAGAGCCGTCCCAAACTTTGGGGTGGCTGTGTCTTTTTGATTTGAATTTCCCTAAGCTATAGGAGCATAAGTGGAAGTGCCCTAGGCTCTGTTGCTTTGTTTTTTAGTTGTTTCAGGAAACACCATACACTTCTCCAGAGTGGCTGTTGGCAATTTACATCCCGCCCATCAGCATAACAAGGCTGCCTGTTCTCCATGGCCTGTCCTGCCTTTCTGGATTTTACACTTTTTTCAGATGGCCCTTTTGCCCGTGGGGCAGTGAGACTTCATTGTAGTGCAGATTTCCTTTGCAAGCTTGCTTGGTTGGCCAAAAAGGGCGTATGCGTTTTTTCCTGAATATATTCAGGATAAAACGCATACGCCCTTTTTGGCCAAGTGCATCATTGTGGACGTTCTGCCTCTTTTCCTATGCTTTTCATGCAATTCCAGTCTACCTCCTGAAATCGGTTTCCTGCAATTCTGCCCCGCTTTCAAGTCCTCTTGGCAGCCTTACTTCCATATATTTTTGGACGATAGCTGTCATTTATAACTCTGCATGTTTGTGAATGACAGTGCCCCTGAGCTCCTTTCTTCAACTCTCTTTATTGTGAGCTGGCCGCAACACCGCAGGATTGCTTCACGCCCTAGTGTGGTTCCGGCACGGCAAGCTGAGCCTTTGGTTAATTCCTCTTCCTGGTGGGAAATGAGAGTTAAATTTGCCCGTCCAGACACCTCCAGCTAGTCTCTCATTGGTTCTCCCTATTCCTGTTCATTTCCCGCAGAAATTGCAAACTGGGCCAAACAGGACGTTAAAGGCACTGACTCTCCAAGTCGGGAGGATGTTAGTAAAGCGTCTGGAATGTTGCACCCGAGTACCAGGGGACTTAAACTGAGACATATTTGAACACGTTTCCCGATCACACGGTGGATCATACTCTGGGTTCCACATGCATGTTTTAGCTGAAGGAAGAATCCCTTAAACCTGGAGAGTTGAGACCCATGGAATGGGTACCATGCAATATGACTTCAAAGGGTCTGCATTTGCTCACCGAACCTCAACAATCCTATCACTGCTGCGTTTATGCTGCTGTACACACGCTTGATTCTCTTTCGGAGACATGTAAATCCATAGGTTTTAAGATTCTTACTAGTCAGGTATATTCTTAGGCGTTTAATATGGGGTGTTGAGTCCACTTCGTTGAGGAAGGAGTAGCTCTTGTCTATTACATATTTGGCTTATGGAACGGTATCTGTGCTAATTTCAATCTCTGGTTTTATGCAGCACCCCAACTCACCTTTCCCCTTAAGCAAGCATAAGTTGGTTTTCTACATTTGAGACCCTGTTCTGATTTGTAATTCAGTTCCTGGGTAGCCAGGTTTTCATTCCGTGTATTAGTGATACCTTATGATATTTCTTTTTCTGTGTGACTTATTTCTCTTAGAATCATCGTACCTGAGTCCACTCATTATGCTGCTACGGGCCTGATGACATAGATTTCATTGCTGAGTGATATTGCCTTGTATGTAAGTACCACAAATTCTTTATTCATTTTTCGCTTTCTGTGATAATGAACTTGTACCATAAACGAGGATCTTGTAAACAGAGCCGTCCCAAACTTTGGGGTGGCTGTGTCTTTTTGATTTTAATTTCCCTAAGCTATAGGAGCATAAGTGGAAGTGCCCTAGGCTCTGTTGCTTTGTTTTTTAGATGTTTCAGGAAACACCATACACTTCTCCAGAGTGGCTGTTGGCAATTTACATCCCGCCCATCAGCATAACAAGGCTCCCAGTTCTCCATGGCCTGTCTTGCCTTTCTGGATTTTACACTTTTTTCAGATGGCCCTTTTGCCCAGGGGGCAGTGAGACTTCATTGTAGTGCAGATTTCCTTTGCAAGCTTGCTTGGTTGGCCAAAAGGGGCGTATGCGTTTTTTGCTGAATATATTCAGGAAAAAACGCATACGCCCTTTTTGGCCAAGTGCATCATTGTGGACGTTCTGCCTCTTTTCCTATGCTTTTCATGCAATTCCAGTCTACCTCCTGAAATCAGTTTCCTGCAATTCTGCCCGCTTTCAAGTCCTCTTGGCAGCCTTACTTCAATATATTTTTGGACGGTAGCTGTCATTTATAACTCTGCAGGCTTGTGAATGACAGTGCCCCTGAGCTCCTTTGTTCAACTCGCTTTCTTGTGAGCTGGCCGCAACACCGCAAGATTGCTTCAGGCCCTAGTGTGGTTCCGTCACGGCAAGCTGAGTTTTTGGTTAACTCCTCTTCCTGGTGGGAAATGAGAGTTAAATTTGCCCGTCCAGACACCTCCAGCTAGTCTCTCATTGGTTCTCCCTATTCCTGTTCATTTCCCGCAGTAATTGCTAACTGGGCCAAACAGGAGGTTAAAGGCACTGACTCTCCAAGTGGGGAGAGTGTTAGTAAAGCGTCTGGAATGTTGCACCCGAGTACCAGGGGACGAAAACTGAGACACATTTGAACACGTTTCCCGATCACACGGTGGATCATACTCTGGGTTCAATATGCATGTTTTAGCTGAAGGAAGAATCCCTTAAACCTGGAGAGTTGAGACCCATGGAATGGGTACCATGCTATATGACTTCAAAGGGTCTGCATTTGCTCACCGAACCTCACCAATCCTATCACTGCTGCATTTATGCTGCTGTACACACGCTTGATTCTCTTTCAGAGACATGTAAATCCATAGGTTTTAAGATTCTTACTAGTCAGGTATATTCTTAGGCGTTTAATATGGGGTGCTGCGTCCACTTCGTTGAGCAAGGAGTAGCTCTTGTCTATTACATATTTGGCTTATGGAACGGTATCTGTGCTAATTTCAATCTCTGGTTTCATGCAGCAACCCAACTCACTTTTCCCCTTAAGCAAGCATAAGTTGGTTTTCTACATTTGAGACCCTGTTCTGTTTTGTAATTCAGTTCCTGGGTAGCCAAGTTTACATTCCGTGTATTAGTGATACCTTATGATATTTCTTTTTCTGTGTGACTTATTTCTCTTAGAATCATCGTACCTGAGTCCACTCATTATGCTGCTACGGACCTGATGACATAGATTTCATTGCTGACTGATATTGCATTGTACGTAAGTACCACAAATTCTTTATTCATTTTTCGCTTTCTGTGATATTGAACTTGTACCATAAACGAGGTTCTTGTAAACAGAGCCGTCCCAAACTTTGGGGTGGCTGTGTCTTTTTGATTTTAATTTCCCTAAGCTATAGGAGCATAAGTGGAAGTGCCCTAGGCTCTGTTGCTTTGTTTTTTAGATGTTTCAGGAAACACCATACACTTCTCCAGAGTGGCTGTTGGCAATTTACATCCCGCCCATCAGCATAACAAGGCTCCCAGTTCTCCATGGCCTGTCCTGCCTTTCTGGATTTTACACTTTTTTCAGATGGCCCTTTTGCCTGTGGGGCAGTGAGACTTCATTGTAGTGCAGATTTCCTTTGCAAGCTTGCTTGGTTGGCCAAAAAGGGCGTATGCGTTTTTTCCTGAATATATTCAGGAAAAAACGCATACGCCCTTTTTGGCCAAGTGCATCATTGTGGACGTTCTGCCTCTTTTCCTATGCTTTTCATGCAATTCCAGTCTACCTCCTGAAATCGGTTTCCTGCAATTCTGCCCCGCTTTCAAGTCCTTTTGGCAGCCTTACTTCAATATATTTTTGGACGATAGCTGTCATTTATAACTCTGCAGGTTTGTGAATGACAGTGCCCATGAGCTCCTTTCTTCAACTCGCTTTCTTGTGAATTGGCCGCAACACCACAAGATTGCTTCAGGCCCTAGTGTGGTTCCGGCACGGCAAGCTGAGCCTTTGGTTAATTCCTCTTCCTGGTGGGAAATGAGAGTTAAATTTGCCGGTCCAGACACCTCCAGCTAGTCTCTCATTGGTTCTCCCTATTCCTGTTCATTTCCCGCAGAAATTGCAAACTGAGCCAAACACGACGTTAAAGGCACTGACTCTCCAAGTGGGGAGAGTGTTAGTAAAGCGTCTGGAATGTTGCACCCGAGTACCAGGGGACGAAAACTGAGACACATTTGAACACGTTTCCCGATCACATGGTGGATCATACTCTGGGTTCCATATGCATGTTTTAGCTGAAGGAAGAATCCCTTAAGCCTGGAGATTTGAGACCCATGGAATGGGTACCATGCAATATGACTTCAAAGGGTCTGCATTTGCTCACCGAACCTCACCAATCCTATCACTGCTGCGTTTATGCTGCTGTACACACGCTTTTTTCTCTTTCAGAGACATGTAAATCCATAGGTTTTAAGATTCTTACTAGTCAGGTATATTCTTAGGCGTTTAATATGGTGTGCTGCGTCCACTTCGTTGAGCAAGGAGTAGCTCTTGTCTATTACATATTTGGCTTATGGAACGGTATCTGTTCTAATTTCAATCTCTGTTTTCATGCAGCAACCCAACTCACCTTTCTCCTTAAGCAAGCATAAGTTGGTTTTCTACATTTGAGACCCTGTTCTGTTTTGTAATTCAGTTCCTGGGTAGCCAAGTTTACATTCCGTGTATTAGTGATACCTTATGATATTTCTTTTTCTGTGTGACTTATTTCTCTTAGAATCATCGTACCTGAGTCCACTCATTATGCTGCTACGGATCTGATGACATAGATTTCATTGCTGACTGATATTGCATTGTACGTAAGTACCACAAATTCTTTATTCATTTTTCGCTTTCTGTGATATTGAACTTGTACCATAAACGAGGTTCTTGTAAACAGAGCCGTCCCAAACTTTGGGGTGGCTGTGTCTTTTTGATTTTAATTTCCCTAAGCTATAGGAGCATAAGTGGAAGTGCCCTAGGCTCTGTTGCTTTGTTTTTTAGATGTTTCAGGAAACACCATACACTTCTCCAGAGTGGCTGTTGGCAATTTACATCCCGCCCATCAGCATAACAAGGCTCCCAGTTCTCCATGGCCTGTCCTGCCTTTCTGGATTTTACACTTTTTTCAGATGGCCCTTTTGCCCCGGGGGCAGTGAGACTTCATTGTAGTGCAGATTTCCTTTGCAAGCTTGCTTGGTTGGCCAAAAAGTGCGTATGCGTTTTTTCCTGAATATATTCAGGAAAAAACGCATACGCCCTTTTTGGCCAAGTGCATCATTGTGGACGTTCTGCCTCTTTTCCTATGCTTTTCATGCAATTCCAGTCTACCTCCTGAAATCGGTTTCCTGCAATTCTGCCCCGCTTTCAAGTCCTCTTGGCAGCCTTACTTCAATATATTTTTGGACGATAGCTGTCATTTATAACTCTGCAGGTTTGTGAATGACAGTGACCCTGAGCTCCTTTGTTCAACTCGCTTTCTTGTAAGCAGGCCGCAACACAGCAAGATTGCTTCAGGCCCTAGTGTGGTTCCGGCACGGCAAGCTGAGCCTTTGGTTAATTCCTCTTCCTGGTGGGAAATGAGAGTTAAATTTGCCCGTCCAGACACCTCCAGCTAGTCTCTCATTGGTTCTCCCTATTCCTGTTCATTTCCCGCAGAAATTGCAAACTGGGCCAAACAGGAGGTTAAAGGCACTGACTCTCCAAGTGGGGAGAGTGTTAGTAAAGCGTCTGGAATGTTGCACCCGAGTACCAGGGGACAAAAACTGAGACACATTTGAACACGTTTCCCGATCACACGGTGGATCATACTCTGGGTTCCACATGCATGTTTTAGCTGAAGGAAGAATCCCTTAAACCTGGAGAGTTGAGACCCATGGAATGGGTACCATTCAATATGACTTCAAAGGGTCTGCATTTGCTCACCGAACCTCACCAATCCTATCACTGCTGCGTTTATGCTGCTGTACACATGCTTGATTCTCTTTCGGAGACATGTAAATCCATAGGTTTTAAGATTCTTACTAGTCAGGTATATTCTTACGCGTTTAATATGGGGTGTTGAGTCCACTTCGTTGAGGAAGGAGTAGCTCTGGTCTATTACATATTTGGCTTATGGAACGGTATCTGTGCTAATTTCAATCTCTGTTTTCATGCAGCAACCCAACTCACCTTTCCCCTTAAGCAAGCATAAGTTGGTTTTCTACATTTGAGACCCTGTTCTGTTTTGTAATTCAGTTCCTGGGTAGCCAAGTTTTCATTCCGTGTATTAGTGATACCTTATGATATTTCTTTTTCTGTGTGACTTATTTCTCTTAGAATCATCGTACCTGAGTCCACTCATTATGCTGCTACGGGCCTGATGACATAGATTTCATTGCTGAGTGATATTGCATTGTACGTAAGTACCACAAATTCTTTATTCATTTTTCGCTTTCTGTGATATTGAACTTGTACCATAAACGAGGTTCTTGTAAACAGAGCCGTCCCAAACTTTGGGGTGGCTGTGTCTTTTTGATTTGAATTTCCCTAAGCTATAGGAGCATAAGTGGAAGTGCCCTAGGCTCTGTTGCTTTGTTTTTTAGTTGTTTCAGGAAACACCATACACTTCTCCAGAGTGGCTGTTGGCAATTTACATCCCGCCCATCAGCATAACAAGGCTGCCTGTTCTCCATGGCCTGTCCTGCCTTTCTGGATTTTACACTTTTTTCAGATGGCCCTTTTGCCCGTGGGGCAGTGAGACTTCATTGTAGTGCAGATTTCCTTTGCAAGCTTGCTTGGTTGGCCAAAAAGGGCGTATGCGTTTTTTCCTGAATATATTCAGGATAAAACGCATACGCCCTTTTTGGCCAAGTGCATCATTGTGGACGTTCTGCCTCTTTTCCTATGCTTTTCATGCAATTCCAGTCTACCTCCTGAAATCGGTTTCCTGCAATTCTGCCCCGCTTTCAAGTCCTCTTGGCAGCCTTACTTCCATATATTTTTGGACGATAGCTGTCATTTATAACTCTGCATGTTTGTGAATGACAGTGCCCCTGAGCTCCTTTCTTCAACTCTCTTTATTGTGAGCTGGCCGCAACACCGCAGGATTGCTTCAGGCCCTAGTGTGGTTCCGGCACGGCAAGCTGAGCCTTTGGTTAATTCCTCTTCCTGGTGGGAAATGAGAGTTAAATTTGCCCGTCCAGACACCTCCAGCTAGTCTCTCATTGGTTCTCCCTATTCCTGTTCATTTCCCGCAGAAATTGCAAACTGGGCCAAACAGGACGTTAAAGGCACTGACTCTCCAAGTCGGGAGGATGTTAGTAAAGCGTCTGGAATGTTGCACCCGAGTACCAGGGGACTTAAACTGAGACATATTTGAACACGTTTCCCGATCACACGGTGGATCATACTCTGGGTTCCACATGCATGTTTTAGCTGAAGGAAGAATCCCTTAAACCTGGAGAGTTGAGACCCATGGAATGGGTACCATGCAATATGACTTCAAAGGGTCTGCATTTGCTCACCGAACCTCAACAATCCTATCACTGCTGCGTTTATGCTGCTGTACACACGCTTGATTCTCTTTCGGAGACATGTAAATCCATAGGTTTTAAGATTCTTACTAGTCAGGTATATTCTTAGGCGTTTAATATGGGGTGTTGAGTCCACTTCGTTGAGGAAGGAGTAGCTCTTGTCTATTACATATTTGGCTTATGGAACGGTATCTGTGCTAATTTCAATCTCTGGTTTTATGCAGCACCCCAACTCACCTTTCCCCTTAAGCAAGCATAAGTTGGTTTTCTACATTTGAGACCCTGTTCTGATTTGTAATTCAGTTCCTGGGTAGCCAGGTTTTCATTCCGTGTATTAGTGATACCTTATGATATTTCTTTTTCTGTGTGACTTATTTCTCTTAGAATCATCGTACCTGAGTCCACTCATTATGCTGCTACGGGCCTGATGACATAGATTTCATTGCTGAGTGATATTGCCTTGTATGTAAGTACCACAAATTCTTTATTCATTTTTCGCTTTCTGTGATAATGAACTTGTACCATAAACGAGGATCTTGTAAACAGAGCCGTCCCAAACTTTGGGGTGGCTGTGTCTTTTTGATTTTAATTTCCCTAAGCTATAGGAGCATAAGTGGAAGTGCCCTAGGCTCTGTTGCTTTGTTTTTTAGATGTTTCAGGAAACACCATACACTTCTCCAGAGTGGCTGTTGGCAATTTACATCCCGCCCATCAGCATAACAAGGCTCCCAGTTCTCCATGGCCTGTCTTGCCTTTCTGGATTTTACACTTTTTTCAGATGGCCCTTTTGCCCAGGGGGCAGTGAGACTTCATTGTAGTGCAGATTTCCTTTGCAAGCTTGCTTGGTTGGCCAAAAGGGGCGTATGCGTTTTTTGCTGAATATATTCAGGAAAAAACGCATACGCCCTTTTTGGCCAAGTGCATCATTGTGGACGTTCTGCCTCTTTTCCTATGCTTTTCATGCAATTCCAGTCTACCTCCTGAAATCAGTTTCCTGCAATTCTGCCCCGCTTTCAAGTCCTCTTGGCAGCCTTACTTCAATATATTTTTGGACGGTAGCTGTCATTTATAACTCTGCAGGCTTGTGAATGACAGTGCCCCTGAGCTCCTTTGTTCAACTCGCTTTCTTGTGAGCTGGCCGCAACACCGCAAGATTGCTTCAGGCCCTAGTGTGGTTCCGTCACGGCAAGCTGAGTTTTTGGTTAACTCCTCTTCCTGGTGGGAAATGAGAGTTAAATTTGCCCGTCCAGACACCTCCAGCTAGTCTCTCATTGGTTCTCCCTATTCCTGTTCATTTCCCGCAGTAATTGCTAACTGGGCCAAACAGGAGGTTAAAGGCACTGACTCTCCAAGTGGGGAGAGTGTTAGTAAAGCGTCTGGAATGTTGCACCCGAGTACCAGGGGACGAAAACTGAGACACATTTGAACACGTTTCCCGATCACACGGTGGATCATACTCTGGGTTCAATATGCATGTTTTAGCTGAAGGAAGAATCCCTTAAACCTGGAGAGTTGAGACCCATGGAATGGGTACCATGCTATATGACTTCAAAGGGTCTGCATTTGCTCACCGAACCTCACCAATCCTATCACTGCTGCATTTATGCTGCTGTACACACGCTTGATTCTCTTTCAGAGACATGTAAATCCATAGGTTTTAAGATTCTTACTAGTCAGGTATATTCTTAGGCGTTTAATATGGGGTGCTGCGTCCACTTCGTTGAGCAAGGAGTAGCTCTTGTCTATTACATATTTGGCTTATGGAACGGTATCTGTGCTAATTTCAATCTCTGGTTTCATGCAGCAACCCAACTCACTTTTCCCCTTAAGCAAGCATAAGTTGGTTTTCTACATTTGAGACCCTGTTCTGTTTTGTAATTCAGTTCCTGGGTAGCCAAGTTTACATTCCGTGTATTAGTGATACCTTATGATATTTCTTTTTCTGTGTGACTTATTTCTCTTAGAATCATCGTACCTGAGTCCACTCATTATGCTGCTACGGACCTGATGACATAGATTTCATTGCTGACTGATATTGCATTGTACGTAAGTACCACAAATTCTTTATTCATTTTTCGCTTTCTGTGATATTGAACTTGTACCATAAACGAGGTTCTTGTAAACAGAGCCGTCCCAAACTTTGGGGTGGCTGTGTCTTTTTGATTTTAATTTCCCTAAGCTATAGGAGCATAAGTGGAAGTGCCCTAGGCTCTGTTGCTTTGTTTTTTAGATGTTTCAGGAAACACCATACACTTCTCCAGAGTGGCTGTTGGCAATTTACATCCCGCCCATCAGCATAACAAGGCTCCCAGTTCTCCATGGCCTGTCCTGCCTTTCTGGATTTTACACTTTTTTCAGATGGCCCTTTTGCCTGTGGGGCAGTGAGACTTCATTGTAGTGCAGATTTCCTTTGCAAGCTTGCTTGGTTGGCCAAAAAGGGCGTATGCGTTTTTTCCTGAATATATTCAGGAAAAAACGCATACGCCCTTTTTGGCCAAGTGCATCATTGTGGACGTTCTGCCTCTTTTCCTATGCTTTTCATGCAATTCCAGTCTACCTCCTGAAATCGGTTTCCTGCAATTCTGCCCCGCTTTCAAGTCCTTTTGGCAGCCTTACTTCAATATATTTTTGGACGATAGCTGTCATTTATAACTCTGCAGGTTTGTGAATGACAGTGCCCATGAGCTCCTTTCTTCAACTCGCTTTCTTGTGAATTGGCCGCAACACCACAAGATTGCTTCAGGCCCTAGTGTGGTTCCGGCACGGCAAGCTGAGCCTTTGGTTAATTCCTCTTCCTGGTGGGAAATGAGAGTTAAATTTGCCGGTCCAGACACCTCCAGCTAGTCTCTCATTGGTTCTCCCTATTCCTGTTCATTTCCCGCAGAAATTGCAAACTGAGCCAAACACGACGTTAAAGGCACTGACTCTCCAAGTGGGGAGAGTGTTAGTAAAGCGTCTGGAATGTTGCACCCGAGTACCAGGGGACGAAAACTGAGACACATTTGAACACGTTTCCCGATCACATGGTGGATCATACTCTGGGTTCCATATGCATGTTTTAGCTGAAGGAAGAATCCCTTAAGCCTGGAGATTTGAGACCCATGGAATGGGTACCATGCAATATGACTTCAAAGGGTCTGCATTTGCTCACCGAACCTCACCAATCCTATCACTGCTGCGTTTATGCTGCTGTACACACGCTTTTTTCTCTTTCAGAGACATATAAATCCATAGGTTTTAAGATTCTTACTAGTCACGTATATTCTTAGGCGTTTAATATGGTGTGCTGCGTCCACTTCGTTGAGCAAGGAGTAGCTCTTGTCTATTACATATTTGGCTTATGGAACGGTATCTGTTCTAATTTCAATCTCTGTTTTCATGCAGCAACCCAACTCACCTTTCCCCTTAAGCAAGCATAAGTTGGTTTTCTACATTTGAGACCCTGTTCTGTTTTGTAATTCAGTTCCTGGGTAGCCAAGTTTACATTCCGTGTATTAGTGATACCTTATGATATTTCTTTTTCTGTGTGACTTATTTCTCTTAGAATCATCGTACCTGAGTCCACTCATTATGCTGCTACGGATCTGATGACATAGATTTCATTGCTGACTGATATTGCATTGTACGTAAGTACCACAAATTCTTTATTCATTTTTCGCTTTCTGTGATATTGAACTTGTACCATAAACGAGGTTCTTGTAAACAGAGCCATCCCAAACTTTGGGGTGGCTGTGTCTTTTTGATTTTAATTTCCCTAAGCTATAGGAGCATAAGTGGAAGTGCCCTAGGCTCTGTTGCTTTGTTTTTTAGATGTTTCAGGAAACACCATACACTTCTCCAGAGTGGCTGTTGGCAATTTACATCCCGCCCATCAGCATAACAAGGCTCCCAGTTCTCCATGGCCTGTCCTGCCTTTCTGGATTTTACACTTTTTTCAGATGGCCCTTTTGCCCCGGGGGCAGTGAGACTTCATTGTAGTGCAGATTTCCTTTGCAAGCTTGCTTGGTTGGCCAAAAAGGGCGTATGCGTTTTTTCCTGAATATATTCAGGAAAAAACGCATACGCCCTTTTTGGCCAAGTGCATCATTGTGGACGTTCTGCCTCTTTTCCTATGCTTTTCATGCAATTCCAGTCTACCTCCTGAAATCGGTTTCCTGCAATTCTGCCCCGCTTTCAAGTCCTCTTGGCAGCCTTACTTCAATATATTTTTGGACGATAGCTGTCATTTATAACTCTGCAGGTTTGTGAATGACAGTGACCCTGAGCTCCTTTGTTCAACTCGCTTTCTTGTAAGCAGGCCGCAACACAGCAAGATTGCTTCAGGCCCTAGTGTGGTTCCGGCACGGCAAGCTGAGCCTTTGGTTAATTCCTCTTCCTGGTGGGAAATGAGAGTTAAATTTGCCCGTCCAGACACCTCCAGCTAGTCTCTCATTGGTTCTCCCTATTCCTGTTCATTTCCCGCAGAAATTGCAAACTGGGCCAAACAGGAGGTTAAAGGCACTGACTCTCCAAGTGGGGAGAGTGTTAGTAAAGCGTCTGGAATGTTGCACCCGAGTACCAGGGGACAAAAACTGAGACACATTTGAACACGTTTCCCGATCACACGGTGGATCATACTCTGGGTTCCACATGCATGTTTTAGCTGAAGGAAGAATCCCTTAAACCTGGAGAGTTGAGACCCATGGAATGGGTACCATTCAATATGACTTCAAAGGGTCTGCATTTGCTCACCGAACCTCACCAATCCTATCACTGCTGCGTTTATGCTGCTGTACACATGCTTGATTCTCTTTCGGAGACATGTAAATCCATAGGTTTTAAGATTCTTACTAGTCAGGTATATTCTTACGCGTTTAATATGGGGTGTTGAGTCCACTTCGTTGAGGAAGGAGTAGCTCTTGTCTATTATATATTTGGCTTATGGAACGGTATCTGTGCTAATTTCAATCTCGGGTTTTATGCAGCACCCCAACTCACCTTTCCCCTTAAGCAAGCATAAGTTGGTTTTCTACATTTGAGACCCTGTTCTGTTTTGTAATTCAGTTCCTGGGTAGCCAAGTTTACATTCGGTGTATTAGTGATACCTTATGATATTTCTTTTTCTGTGTGACTTATTTCTCTTAGAATCATCGTACCTGAGTCCACTCATTATGCTGCTACGGGCCTAATGACATAGATTTCATTGCTGAGTGATATTGCATTGTACGTAAGTACCACAAATTCTTTATTCATCTTTCACTTTCTGTGATATTGAACTTGTACCATAAACGAGGTTCTTGTAAACAGAGCCGTCCCAAACTTTGGGGTGGCTGTGTCTTTTTGATTTGAATTTCCCTAAGCTATAGGAGCATAAGTGGAAGTGCCCTAGGCTCTGTTGCTTTGTTTTTTAGATGTTTCAGGAAACACCATATACTTCTCCAGAGTGGCTGTTGGCAATTTACATCCCGCCCATCAGCATAACAAGGCTCCCAGTTCTCCATGGCCTGTCCTGCCTTTCTGGATTTTACACTTTTTTCAGATGGCCCTTTTGCCCGGGGGGCAGTGAGACTTCATTGTAGTGCAGATTTCCTTTGCAAGCTTGCTTGGTTGGCCAAAAAGGGCGTATGCGTTTTTTCCTGAATATATTCAGGAAAAAACGCATACGCCCTTTTTGGCCAAGTGCATCATTGTGGACGTTCTGCCTCTTTTCCTATGCTTTTCATGCAATTCCAGTCTACCTCCTGAAATCGGTTTCCTGCAATTCTGCCCCGCTTTCAAGTCCTCTTGGCAGCCTTACTTCCATATATTTTTGGACGATAGCTGTCATTTATAACTCTGCATGTTTGTGAATGACAGTGCCCCTGAGCTCCTTTGTTCAACTCTCTTTATTGTGAGCTGGCCGCAACACCACAGAATTGCTTCAGGCCCTAGTGTGGTTCCGGCACGGCAAGCTGAGCCTTTGGTTAATTCCTCTTCCTGGTGGGAAATGAGAGTTAAATTTGCCCGTCCAGACACCTCCAGCTAGTCTCTCATTGGTTCTGCCTATTCCTGTTCATTTCCCGCAGAAATTGCAAACTGGGCCAAACAGGACGTTAAAGGCACTGACTCTCCAAGTGGGGAGAGTGTTAGTAAAGCGTCTGGAATGTTGCACCTGAGTACCAGGGGACGAAAACTGAGACACATTTGAACACGTTTCCCGATCACACGGTGGATCATACTCTGGGTTCCACATGCATGTTTTAGCTGAAGGAAGAATCCCTTAAACCTGGAGAGTTGAGACCCATGGAATGGGTACCATGCAATATGACTTCAAAGGGTCTGCATTTGCTCACCGAACCTCAACAGTCCTATCACTGCTGCATTTATGCTGCTGTAGACTTGCTTGATTCTCTTTCGGAGACATGTAAATCCATAGGTTTTAAGATTCTTACTAGTCAGGTATATTCTTAGGCGTTTAATATGGGGTGTTGAGTCCACTTCGTTGAGGAAGGAGTAGCTCTTGTCTATTACATATTTGGCTTATGGAACGGTATCTGTGCTAATTTCAATCTCTGGTTTTATGCAGCACCCCAACTCACCTTTCCCCTTAAGCAAGCATAAGTTGGTTTTCTACATTTGAGACCCTGTTCTGTTTTGTAATTCAGTTCCTGGGTAGCCAAGTTTTCATTCCGTGTATTAGTGATACCTTATGATATTTCTTCTTCTGTGTGACTTATTTCTCTTAGAATCATCGTACCTGAGTCCACTCATTATGCTGCTACGGTCCTGATGACATAGATTTCATTGCTGAGTGATATTGCATTGTACGTAAGTACCACAAATTCTTTATTCATTTTTCGCTTTCTGTGATATTGAACTTGTACCATAAACGAGGTTCTTGTAAACAGAGCCGTCCCAAACTTTGGGGTGGCTGTGTCTTTTTGATTTGAATTTCCCTAAGCTATAGGAGCATAAGTGGAAGTGCCCTAGGCTCTGTTGCTTTGTTTTTTAGTTGTTTCAGGAAACACCATACACTTCTCCAGAGTGGCTGTTGGCAATTTACATCCCGCCCATCAGCATAACAAGGCTGCCAGTTCTCCATGGCCTGTCCTGCCTTTCTGGATTTTACACTTTTTTCAGATGGCCCTTTTGCCCGTGGGGCAGTGAGACTTCATTGTAGTGCAGATTTCCTTTGCAAGCTTGCTTGGTTGGCCAAAAAGGGCGTATGCGTTTTTTCCTGAATATATTCAGAATAAAACGCATACGCCCTTTTTGGCCAAGTGCATCATTGTGGACCTTCTGCCTCTTTTCCTATGCTTTTCATGCAATTCCAGTCTACCTCCTGAAATCGGTTTCCTGCAATTCTGCCCCGCTTTCAAGTCCTCTTGGCAGCCTTACTTCCATATATTTTTGGACGATAGCTGTCATTTATAACTCTGCATGTTTGTGAATGACAGTGCCCCTGAGCTCCTTTGTTCAACTCTCTTTATTGTGAGCTGGCCGCAACACCGCAGGATTGCTTCAGGCCCTAGTGTGGTTCCGGCACGGCAAGCTGAGCCTTTGGTTAATTCCTCTTCCTGGTGGGAAATGAGAGTTAAATTTGCCCGTCCAGACACCTCCAGCTAGTCTCTCATTGGTTCTCCCTATTCCTGTTCATTTCCCGCAGAAATTGCAAACTGGGCCAAACAGGAGGTTAAAGGCACTGACTCTCCAAGTCGGGAGGGTGTTAGTAAAGCGTCTGGAATGTTGCACCCGAGTACCAGGGGACTTAAACTGAGACATATTTGAACACGTTTCCCGATCACACGGTGGATCATACTCTGGGTTCCACATGCATGTTTTAGCTGAAGGAAGAATCCCTTAAACCTGGAGACTTGAGACCCATGGAATGGGTACCATGCAATATGACTTCAAAGGGTCTGCATTTGCTCACCGAACCTCAACAATCCTATCACTGCTGCGTTTATGCTGCTGTACACACGCTTGATTCTCTTTCGGAGACATGTAAATCCATAGGTTTTAAGATTCTTACTAGTCAGGTATATTCTTAAGCGTTTAATATGGGGTGTTGAGTCCACTTCGTTGAGGAAGGAGTAGCTCTTGTCTATTACATATTTGGCTTATGGAACGGTATCTGTGCTAATTTCAATCTCTGGTTTTATGCAGCACCCCAACTCACCTTTCCCCTTAAGCAAGCATAAGTTGGTTTTCTACATTTGAGACCCTGTTCTGATTTGTAATTCAGTTCCTGGGTAGCCAAGTTTTCATTCCGTGTATTAGTGATACCTTATGATATTTCTTTTTCTGTGTGACTTATTTCTCTTAGAATCATCGTACCTGAATCCACTCATTATGCTGCTACTGGCCTGATGACATAGATTTCATTGCTGAGTGATATTGCCTTGTACGTAAGTACCACAAATTCTTTATTCATTTTTCGCTTTCTGTGATAATGAACTTGTACCATAAACGAGGATCTTGTAAACAGAGCCGTCCCAAACTTTGGGGTGGCTGTGTCTTTTTGATTTTAATTTCCCTAAGCTATAGGAACATAAGTGGAAGTGCCCTAGGCTCTGTTGCTTTGTTTTTTAGATGTTTCAGGAAACACCATACACTTCTCCAGAGTGGCTGTTGGCAATTTACATCCCGCCCATCAGCATAACAAGGCTCCCAGTTCTCCATGGCCTGTCTTGCCTTTCTGGATTTTACACTTTTTTCAGATGGCCCTTTTGCCCCGGGGGCAGTGAGACTTCATTGTAGTGCAGATTTCCTTTGCAAGCTTGCTTGGTTGGCCAAAAGGGGCGTATGCGTTTTTTCCTGAATATATTCAGGAAAAAACGCATACGCCCTTTTTGGCCAAGTGCATCATTGTGGACGTTCTGCCTCTTTTCCTATGCTTTTCATGCAATTCCAGTATACCTCCTGAAATCAGTTTCCTGCAATTCTGCCCCGCTTTCAAGTCCTCTTGGCAGCCTTACTTCAATATATTTTTGGACGGTAGCTGTCATTTATAACTCTGAAGGCTTGTGAATGACAGTGCCCCTGAGCTCCTTTGTTCAACTCGCTTTCTTGTGAACTGGCCGCAACACCGCAAGATTGCTTCAGGCCCTAGTGTGGTTCCGTCACGGCAAGCTGAGTCTTTGGGTAACTCCTCTTCCTGGTGGGAAATGAGAGTTAAATTTGCACGTCCAGACACCTCCAGCTAGTCTCTCATTGGTTCTCCCTATTCCTGTTCATTTCCCGCAGAAATTGCAAACTGGGCCAAACAGGACGTTAAAGGCACTGACTCTCCAAGTGGGGAGAGTGTTAGTAAAGCGTCTGGAATGTTGCACCCGAGTACCAGGGGACGAAAACTGAGACACATTTGAACACGTTTCCCGATCACACGGTGGATCATACTCTGGGTTCCATATGCATGTTTTAGCTGAAGGAAGAATCCCTTAAACCTGGAGAGTTGAGACCCATGGAATGGGTACCATGCTATATGACTTCAAAGGGTCTGCATTTGCTCACCGAACCTCACCAATCCTATCACTGCTGCATTTATGCTGCTGTACACACGCTTGATTCTCTTTCAGAGACATATAAATCCATAGGTTTTAAGATTCTTACTAGTCAGGTATATTCTTAGGCGTTTAATATGGGGTGCTGCGTCCACTTCGTTGAGCAAGGAGTAGCTCTTGTCTATTACATATTTGGCTTATGGAACGGTATCTGTGCTAATTTCAATCTCTGGTTTCATGCAGCAACCCAACTCACTTTTCCCCTTAAGCAAGCATAAGTTGGTTTTCTACATTTGAGACCCTGTTCTGTTTTGTAATTCAGTTCCTGGGTAGCCAAGTTTACATTCCGTGTATTAGTGATACCTTATGATATTTCTTTTTCTGTGTGACTTATTTCTCTTAGAATCATCGTACCTGAGTCCACTCATTATGCTGCTACGGACCTGATGACATAGATTTCATTGCTGACTGATATTGCATTGTACGTAAGTACCACAAATTCTTTATTCATTTTTCGCTTTCTGTGATATTGAACTTGTACCATAAACGAGGTTCTTGTAAACAGAGCCGTCCCAAACTTTGGGGTGGCTGTGTCTTTTTGATTTTAATTTCCCTAAGCTATAGGAGCATAAGTGGAAGTGCCCTAGGCTCTGTTGCTTTGTTTTTTAGATGTTTCAGGAAACACCATACACTTCTCCAGAGTGGCTGTTGGCAATTTACATCCCGCCCATCAGCATAACAAGGCTCCCAGTTCTCCATGGCCTGTCCTGCCTTTCTGGATTTTACACTTTTTTCAGATGGCCCTTTTGCCTGTGGGGCAGTGAGACTTCATTGTAGTGCAGATTTCCTTTGCAAGCTTGCTTGGTTGGCCAAAAAGGGCGTATGCGTTTTTTCCTGAATATATTCAGGAAAAAACGCATACGCCCTTTTTGGCCAAGTGCATCATTGTGGACGTTCTGCCTCTTTTCCTATGCTTTTCATGCAATTCCAGTCTACCTCCTGAAATCGGTTTCCTGCAATTCTGCCCCGCTTTCAAGTCCTTTTGGCAGCCTTACTTCAATATATTTTTGGACGATAGCTGTCATTTATAACTCTGCAGGTTTGTGAATGACAGTGCCCATGAGCTCCTTTGTTCAACTCGCTTTCTTGTGAGGTGGCCGCAACACCACAAGATTGCTTCAGGCCCTAGTGTGGTTCCGGCACGGCAAGCTGAGCCTTTGGTTAATTCCTCTTCCTGGTGGGAAATGAGAGTTAAATTTGCCCGTCCAGACACCTCCAGCTAGTCTCTCATTGGTTCTCCCTATTCCTGTTCATTTCCCGCAGAAATTGCAAACTGAGCCAAACACGACGTTAAAGGCACTGACTCTCCAAGTGGGGAGAGTGTTAGTAAAGCGTCTGGAATGTTGCACCCGAGTACCAGGGGACGAAAACTGAGACACATTTGAACACGTTTCCCGAGCACATGGTGTATCATACTCTGGGTTCCATATGCATGTTTTAGCTGAAGGAAGAATCCCTTAAGCCTGGAGAGTTGAGACCCATGGAATGGGTACCATGCAATATGACTTCAAAGGTTCTGCATTTGCTCACCGAACCTCAACAATCCTATCACTGCTGCGTTTATGCTGCTGTACACACGCTTTTTTCTCTTTCGGAGACATGTAAATCCATAGGTTTTAAGATTCTTACTAGTCAGGTATATTCTTAGGCGTTTAATATGGGGTGCTGCGTCCACTTCGTTGAGCAAGGAGTAGCTCTGGTCTATTACATATTTGGCTTATGGAACGGTATCTGTGCTAATTTCAATCTCTGTTTTCATGCAGCAACCCAACTCACCTTTCCCCTTAAGCAAGCATAAGTTGGTTTTCTACATTTGAGACCCTGTTCTGTTTTGTAATTCAGTTCCTGGGTAGCCAAGTTTACATTCCGTGTATTAGTGATACCTTATGATATTTCTTTTTCTGTGTGACTTATTTCTCTTAGAATCATCGTACCTGAGTCCACTCATTATGCTGCTACGGACCTGATGACATAGATTTCATTGCTGAGTGATATTGCATTGTACGTAAGTACCACAAATTCTTTATTCATTTTTCGCTTTCTGTGATATTGAACTTGTACCATAAACGAGGTTCTTGTAAACAGAGCCGTCCCAAACTTTGGGGTGGCTGTGTCTTTTTGATTTGAATTACCCTAAGCTATAGGAGCATAAGTGGAAGTGCCCTAGGCTCTGTTGCTTTGTTTTTTAGATGTTTCAGGAAACACCATACACTTCTCCAGAGTGGCTGTTGGCAATTTACATCCCGCCCATCAGCATAACAAGGCTCCCAGTTCTCCATGGCCTGTCCTGCCTTTCTGGATTTTACACTTTTTTCAGATGGCCCTTTTGCCCCGGGGGCAGTGAGACTTCATTGTAGTGCAGATTTCCTTTGCAAGCTTGCTTGGTTGGCCAAAAAGGGCGTATGCGTTTTTTCCTGAATATATTCAGGAAAAAACGCATACGCCCTTTTTGGCCAAGTGCATCATTGTGGACCTTCTGCCTCTTTTCCTATGCTTTTCATGCAATTCCAGTCTACCTCCTGAAATCGGTGTCCTGCAATTCTGCCCCGCTTTCAAGTCCTCTTGGCAGCCTTACTTCAATATATTTTTGGACGATAGCTGTCATTTATAACTCTGCAGGTTTGTGAATGACAGTGACCCTGAGCTCCTTTGTTCAACTCGCTTTCTTGTGAGCAGGCCGCAACACAGCAAGATTGCTTCAGGCCCTAGTGTGGTTCCGGCACGGCAAGCTGAGCCTTTGGTTAATTCCTCTTCCTGGTGGGAAATGAGAGTTAAATTTGCCCGTCCAGACACCTCCAGCTAGTCTCTCATTGGTTCTCCCTATTCCTGTTCATTTCCCGCAGAAATTGCAAACTGGGCCAAACAGGACGTTAAAGGCACTGACTCTCCAAGTCGGGAGGATGTTAGTAAAGCGTCTGGAATGTGGCACCCGAGTACCAGGGGACTTAAACTGAGATACATTTGAACACGTTTCCCGATCACACGGTGGATCATACTCTGGGTTCCACATGCATGTTTTAGCTGAAGGAAGAATCCCTTAAACCTGGAGAGTTGAGACCCATGGAATGGGTACCATTCAATATGACTTCAAAGGGTCTGCATTTGCTCACCGAACCTCACCAATCCTATCACTGCTGCGTTTATGCTGCTGTACACATGCTTGATTCTCTTTCGGAGACATGTAAATCCATAGGTTTTAAGATTCTTACTAGTCAGGTATATTCTTAGGCGTTTAATATGGGGTGTTGAGTCCACTTCGTTGAGGAAGGAGTAGCTCTTGTCTATTACATATTTGGCTTATGGAACGGTATCTGTGCTAATTTCAATCTCTGGTTTTATGCAGCACCCCAACTCACCTTTCCCCTTAAGCAAGCATAAGTTGGTTTTCTACATTTGAGACCCTGTTCTGTTTTGTAATTCAGTTCCTGGGTAGCCAAGTTTACATTCCGTGTATTAGTGATACCTTATGATATTTCTTTTTCTGTGTGACTTATTTCTCTTAGAATCATCGTACCTGAGTCCACTCATTATGCTGCTACGGGCCTGATGACATAGATTTCATTGCTGAGTGATATTGCCTTGTACGTAAGTACCACAAATTCTTTATTCATTTTTCGCTTTCTGTGATATTGAACTTGTACCATAAACGAGGTTCTTGTAAACAGAGCCGTCCCAAACTTTGGGGTGGCTGTGTCTTTTTGATTTGAATTTCCCTAAGCTATAGGAGCATAAGTGGAAGTGCCCTAGGCTCTGTTGCTTTGTTTTTTAGATGTTTCAGGAAACACCATACACTTCTCCAGAGTGGCTGTTGGCAATTTACATCCCGCCCATCAGCATAACAAGGCTCCCAGTTCTCCATGGCCTGTCCTGCCTTTCTGGATTTTACACTTTTTTCAGATGGCCCTTTTGCCTGTGGGGCAGTGAGACTTCATTGTAGTGCAGATTTCCTTTGCAAGCTTGCTTGGTTGGCCAAAAAGGGCGTATGCGTTTTTTCCTGAATATATTCAGGAAAAAACGCATACGCCCTTTTTGGCCAAGTGCATCATTGTGGACGTTCTGCCTCTTTTCCTATGCTTTTCATGCAATTCCAGTCTACCTCCTGAAATCGGTTTCCTGCAATTCTGCCCCGGTTTCAAGTCCTCTTGGCAGCCTTACTTCAATATATTTTTGGACGATAGCTGTCATTTATAACTCTGCAGGTTTGTGAATGACAGTGCCCCTGAGCTCCTTTCTTCAACTCTCTTTATTGTGAGCTGGCCGCAACAGCGCAGGATTGCTTCAGGCCCTAGTGTGGTTCCGGCACGGCAAGCTGAGCCTTTGGTTAATTCCTCTTCCTGGTGGGAAATGAGAGTTAAATTTGCCCGTCCAGACACCTCCAGCTAGTCTCTCATTGGTTCTCCCTATTCCTGTTCATTTCCCGCAGAAATTGCAAACTGGGCCAAACAGGAGGTTAAAGGCACTGACTCTCCAAGTGGGGAGAGTGTTAGTAAAGCGTCTGGAATGTTGCACCCGAGTACCAGGGGACGAAAACTGAGACACATTTGAACACGTTTCCCGATCACACGGTGGATCATACTCTGGGTTCCACATGCATGTTTTAGCTGAAGGAGGAATCCCTTAAACCTGCAGATTTGTGACCCATGGAATGGGTACCATGCAATATGACTGCAAAGGGTCTGCATTTGCTCACCGAACCTCACCAATCCTATCACTGCTGCGTTTATGCTGCTGTACACATGCTTGATTCCCTTTCGGAGACATGTAAATCCATAGGTTTTAAGATTCTTACTAGTCAGGTATATTCTTAGGCGTTTAATATGTGGTGTTGAGTCCACTTCGTTGAGGAAGGAGTAGCTCTTGTCTATTACATATTTGGCTTATGGAATGGTATCTGTGCTAATTTCAATCTCTGGTTTTATGCAGCACCCCAACTCACCTTTCCCCTTAAGCAAGCATAAGTTGGTTTTCTACATTTGAGACCCTGTTCTGTTTTGTAATTCAGTTCCTGGGTAGCCAAGTTTACATTCCGTGTATTAGTGGTACCTTATGATATTTCTTTTTCTGTGTGAGTTATTTCTCTTAGAATCATCGTACCTGAGTCCACTCATTATGCTGCTACAGGCCTGATGACATAGATTTCATTGCTGAGTGATATTGCATTGTACGTAAGTACCACAAATTCTTTATTCATTTTTCGCTTTCTGTGATATTGAACTTGTACCATAAACGAGGTTCTTGTAAACAGAGCCGTCCCAAACTTTGGGGTGGCTGTGTCTTTTTGATTTTAATTTCCCTAAGCTATAGGAGCATAAGTGGAAGTGCCCTAGGCTCTGTTGCTTTGTTTTTTAGATGTTTCAGGAAACACCATACACTTCTCCAGAGTGGCTGTTGGCAATTTACATCCCGCCCATCAGCATAACAAGGCTCCCAGTTCTCCATGGCCTGTCCCGCCTTTCTGGATTTTACACTTTTTTCAGATGGCCCTTTTGCCCGGGGGGCAGTGAGACTTCAGTGTAGTGCAGATTTCCTTTGCAAGCTTGCTTGGTTGGCCAAAAAGGGCGTATGCGTTTTTTCCTGAATATATTCAGGAAAAAACGCATACGCACTATTTGGCCAAGTGCATCATTGTGGACGTTCTGCCTCTTTTCCTATGCTTTTCATGCAATTCCAGTCTACCTCCTGAAATCGGTTTCCTACAATTCTGCCCCGCTTTCAAGTGCTCTTGGCAGCCTTACTTCAATATATTTTTGGACGATAGCTGTCATTTATAACTCTGCAGGTTTGTGAATTACAGTGCCCCTGAGCTCCTTTGTTCAACTCGCTTTCTTGTGAGCTGGCCGCAACACCGCAAGATTGCTTCAGGCCCTAGTGTGGTTCCGGCACGGCAAGCTGAGCCTTTGGTTAATTCCTCTTCCTGGTGGGAAATGAGAGTTAAATTTGCCCGTCCAGACACCTCCAGCTAGTCTCTCATTGGTTCTCCCTATTCCTGTTCATTTCCCGCAGAAATTGCCAACTGGGCCAAACAGGACGTTAAAGGCACTGACTCTCCAAGTGGGGAGAGTGTTAGTAAAGCGTCTGGAATATTGCACCCGAGTACCAGGGGACTTAAACTGAGACATATTTGAACACGTTTCCCGATCACACGGTGGATCATACTCTGGGTTCCACATGCATGTTTTAGCTGAAGGAAGAATCCCTTAAACCTGGAGAGTTGAGACCCATGGAATGGGTACCATGCAATATGACTTCAAAGGGTCTGCATTTGCTCACCGAACCTCACCAATCCTATCACTGCTGCGGTTATACTTCTGTACACACGCTTGATTCTCTTTCAGAGACATGTAAATCCATAGGTTTTAAGATTCTTACTAGTCAGGTATACTCTTAGGCGTTTAATATGGGGTGTTGAGTCCACTTCGTTGATCAAGGAGTAGCTCTTGTCTATTACATATTTGGCTTATGGAACGGTATCTGTGCTAATTTCAATCTCTGGTTTTATGCAGCACCCCAACTCACCTTTCCCCTTAAGCAAGCATAAGTTGGTTTTCTACATTTGAGACCCTGTTCTGTTTTGTAATTCAGTTCCTGGGTAGCCAAGTTTACATTCCGTGTATTAGTGATACCTTATGATATTTCTTTTTCTCTGTGAGTTATTTCTCTTAGAATCATCGTACCTGAGTCCACTCATTATGCTGCTACGGGCCTGATGACATAGATTTCATTGCTGAGTGATATTGCATTGTACGTAAGTACCACAAATTCTTTATTCATTTTTCGCTTTCTGTGATATTGAACTTGTACCATAAACGAGGATCTTGTAAACAGAGCCGTCCCAAACTTTGGGGTGGCTGTGTCTTTTTGATTTGAATTTCCCTAAGCTATAGGAGCATAAGTGGAAGTGCCCTAGGCTCTGTTGCTTTGTTTTTTAGATGTTTCAGGAAACACCATACACTTCTCCAGAGTGGCTGTTGGCAATTTACATCCCGCCCATCAGCATAACAAGGCTCCCAGTTCTCCATGGCCTGTCCTGCCTTTCTGGATTTTACACTTTTTTCAGATGGCCCTTTTGCCCGTGGGGCAGTGAGACTTCATTGTAGTGCAGATTTCCTTTGCAAGCTTGCTTGGTTGGCCAAAAAGGGCGTATGCGTTTTTTCCTGAATATATTCAGGAAAAAACGCATACGCCCTTTTTGGCCAAGTGCATCATTGTGGACGTTCTGCCTCTTTTCCTATGCTTTTCATGCAATTCCAGTCTACCTCCTGAAATTGGTTTCCTGCAATTCTGCCCCGCTTTCAAGTCCTCTTGGCAGCCTTACTTCAATATATTTTTGGACGATAGCTGTCATTTATAACTCTGCAGGTTTGTGAATGACAGTGCCCCTGAGCTCCTTTGTTCAACTCGCTTTCTTGTGACCTGGCCGCAACACCGCAAGATTGCTTCAGGCCCTAGTGTAGTTCCGGCACGGCAAGCTGAGCCTTTGGTTAATTCCTCTTCCTGGTGGGAAATGAGAGTTAAATTTGCCCGTCCAGACACCTCCAGCTAGTCTCTCATTGGTTCTCCCTATTCCTGTTCATTTCCCGCAGAAATTGCAAACTGGGCCAAACAGGAGGTTAAAGGCACTGACTCTCCAAGTGGGGAGAGTGTTAGTAAAGCGTCTGGAATGTTGCACCCGAGTACCAGGGGACGAAAACTGAGACATATTTGAACACGTTTCCCGATCACACGGTGGATCATACTCTAGGTTCCACATGCATGTTTTAGCTGAAGGAAGAATCCCTTAAACCTGGAGAGTTGAGACCCATGGAATGGGTACCATGCAATATGACTTCAAAGGGTCTGCATTTGCTCACCGAACCTCACCAATCCTATCACTGCTGCGTTTATGCTTCTGTACACACGCTTGATTCTCTTTCGGAGACATGTAAATCCATAGGTTTTAAGATTCTTACTAGTCAGGTATATTCTTAGGCGTTTAATATGGGGTGTTGAGTCCACTTCGTTGAGCAAGGAGTAGCTCTTGTCTATTACATATTTGGCTTATGGAACGGTATCTGTGCTAATTTCAATCTCTGGTTTTATGCAGCACCCCAACTCACCTTTCCCCTTAAGCAAGCATAAGTTGGTTTTCTACATTTGAGACACTGTTCTGTTTTGTAATTCAGTTCCTGGGTAGCCAAGTTTACATTCCGTGTATTAGTGATACCTTATGATATTTCTTTTTCTGTGTGAGTTATTTCTCTTAGAATCATCGTACCTGAGTCCACTCATTATGCTGCTACGGGCCTGATGATATAGATTTCATTGCTGAGTGATATTGCATTGTACGTAAGTACCACAAATTCTTTATTCATTTTTCGCTTTCTGTGATATTGAACTTGTACCATAAACGAGGTTCTTGTAAACAGAGCCATCCCAAACTTTGGGGTGGCTGTGTCTTTTTGATTTTAATTTCCCTAAGCTATAGGAGCATAAGTGGAAGTGCCCTAGGCTCTGTTGCTTTGTTTTTTAGATGTTTCAGGAAACACCATACACTTCTCCAGAGTGGCTGTTGGCAATTTACATCCCGCCCATCAGCATAACAAGGCTCCCAGTTCTCCATGGCCTGTCCTGCCTTTCTGGATTTTACACTTTTTTCAGATGGCCCTTTTGCCCGGGGGGCAGTGAGACTTCATTGTAGTGCAGATTTCCTTTGCAAGCTTGCTTGGTTGGCCAAAAAGGGCGTATGCGTTTTTTCCTGAATATATTCAGGAAAAAACGCATACGCCCTTTTTGGCCAAGTGCATCATTGTGGACGTTCTGCCTCTTTTCCTATGCTTTTCATGCAATTCCAGTCTACCTCCTGAAATTGGTTTCCTGCAATTCTGCCCCGCTTTCAAGTCCTCTTGGCAGCCTTACTTCAATATATTTTTGGACGATAGCTGTCATTTATAACTCTGCAGGTTTGTGAATGACAGTGCCCCTGAGCTCCTTTGTTCAACTCGCTTTCTTGTGACCTGGCCGCAACACCGCAAGATTGCTTCAGGCCCTAGTGTAGTTCCGGCACGGCAAGCTGAGCCTTTGGTTAATTCCTCTTCCTGGTGGGAAATGAGAGTTAAATTTGCCCGTCCAGACACCTCCAGCTAGTCTCTCATTGGTTCTCCCTATTCCTGTTCATTTCCCGCAGAAATTGCAAACTGGGCCAAACAGGAGGTTAAAGGCACTGACTCTCCAAGTGGGGAGAGTGTTAGTAAAGCGTCTGGAATGTTGCACCCGAGTACCAGGGGACGAAAACTGAGACACATTTGAACACGTTTCCCGATCACACGGTGGATCATACTCTGGGTTCCACATGCATGTTTTAGCTGAAGGAAGAATCCCTTAAACCTGGAGACTTGAGACCCATGGAATGGGTACCATGCAATATGACTTCAAAGGGTCTGCATTTGCTCACCGAACCTCAACAATCCTATCACTGCTGCGTTTATGCTGCTGTACACATGCTTGATTCTCTTTCGGAGACATGTAAATCCATAGGTTTTAAGATTCTTACTAGTCAGGTATATTCTTAGGCGTTTAATATGGGGTGTTGAGTCCACTTCGTTGAGCAAGGAGTAGCTCTTGTCTATTACATATTTGGCTTATGGAACGGTATCTGTGCTAATTTCAATCTCTGGTTTTATGCAGCACCCCAACTCACCTTTCCCCTTTAGCAACCATAAGTTGGTTTTCTACATTTGAGAACCTGTTCTGTTTTGTAATTCAGTTCCTGGGTAGCCAAGTTTACATTCCGTGTATTAGTGATACCTTATGATATTTCTTTTTCTGTGTGACTTATTTCTCTTAGAATCATCGTACCTGAGTCCACTCATTATGCTGCTACGGGCCTGATGACATAGATTTCATTGCTGAGTGATATTGCCTTGTACGTAAGTACCACAAATTCTTTATTCATTTTTCGCTTTCTGTGATATTGAACTTGTACCATAAACGAGGTTCTTGTAAACAGAGCCGTCCCAAACTTTGGGGTGGCTGTGTCTTTTTGATTTTAATTTCCCTAAGCTATAGGAGCATAAGTGGAAGTGCCCTAGGCTCTGTTGCTTTGTTTTTTAGATGTTTCAGGAAACACCATACACTTCTCCAGAGTGGCTGTTGGCAATTTACATCCCGCCCATCAGCATAACAAGGCTCCCAGTTCTCCATGGCCTGTCCTGCCTTTCTGGATTTTACACTTTTTTCAGATGGCCCTTTTGCCCGGGGGGCAGTGAGAGTTCAGTGTAGTGCAGATTTCCTTTGCAAGCTTGCTTGGTTGGCCAAAAAGGGCGTATGCGTTTTTTCCTGAATATATTCAGGAAAAAACGCATACGCCCTTTTTGGCCAAGTGCATCATTGTGGACGTTCTGCCTCTTTTCCTATGCTTTTCATGCAATTCCAGTCTACCTCCTGAAATCTGTGTCCTGCAATTCTGCCCCGCTTTCAAGTGCTCTTGGCAGCCTTACTTCAATATATTTTTGGACGATAGCTGTCATTTATAACTCTGCAGGTTTGTGAATGACAGTGCCCCTGAGCTCCTTTCTTCAACTCTCTTTATTGTGAGCTGGCCGCAACACCGCAGGATTGCTTCAGGCCCTAGTGTGGTTCCGGCACGGCAAGCTGAGCCTTTGGTTAATTCCTCTTCCTGGTGGGAAATGAGAGTTAAATTTGCCCGTCCAGATACCTCCAGCTAGTCTCTCATTGGTTCTCCCTATTCCTGTTCATTTCCCGCAGTAATTGCTAACTGGGCCAAACAGGAGGTTAAAGGCACTGACTCTCCAAGTGGGGAGAGTGTTAGTAAAGCGTCTGGAATGTTGCACCCGAGTACCAGGGGACTTAAACTGAGACATATTTGAACACGTTTCCCGATCACACGGTGGATCATACTCTGGGTTCCACATGCATGTTTTAGCTGAAGGAAGAATCCCTTAAACCTGGAGACTTGAGACCCATGGAATGGGTACCATGCAATATGACTTCAAAGGGTCTGCATTTGCTCACCGAACCTCAACAATCCTATCACTGCTGCGTTTATGCTGCTGTACACACGCTTGATTCTCTTTCGGAGACATGTAAATCCATAGGTTTTAAGATTCTTACTAGTCAGGTATATTCTTAGGCGTTTAATATGGGGTGTTGAGTCCACTTCGTTGAGCAAGGAGTAGCTCTTGTCTATTACATATTTGGCTTATGGAACTGTATCTGTGCTAATTTCAATCTCTGGTTTTATGCAGCACCCCAACTCACCTTTCCCCTTTAGCAAGCATAAGTTGGTTTTCTACATTTGAGACCCTGTTCTGTTTTGTAATTCAGTTCCTGGGTAGCCAAGTTTACATTCCGTGTATTAGTGATACCTTATGATATTTCTTTTTCTGTGTGACTTATTTCTCTTAGAATCATCGTACCTGAGTCCACTCATTATGCTGCTACAGGCCTGATGACATAGATTTCATTGCTGAGTGATATTGCATTGTACGTAAGTACCACAAATTCTTTATTCATTTTTCGCTTTCTGTGATATTGAACTTGTACCATAAACGAGGATCTTGTAAACAGAGCCGTCCCAAATTTTGGGGTGGCTGTGTCTTTTTGATTTTAATTTCCCTAAGCTATAGGAGCATAAGTGGAAGTGCCCTAGGCTCTGTTGCTTTGTTTTTTAGATGTTTCAGGAAACACCATACACTTCTCCAGAGTGGCTGTTGGCAATTTACATCCCGCCCATCAGCATAACAAGGCTCCCAGTTCTCCAAGGCCTGTCCTGCCTTTCTGGATTTTACACTTTTTTCAGATGGCCCTTTTGCCCGGGGGGCAGTGAGACTTCATTGTAGTGCAGATTTCCTTTGCAAGCTTGCTTGGTTGGCCAAAAAGGGCGTATGCGTTTTTTCCTGAATATATTCAGGAAAAAACGCATACGCCCTTTTTGGCCAAGTGCATCATTGTGGACGTTCTGCCTCTTTTCCTATTCTTTTCATGCAATTCCAGTCTACCTCCTGAAATAGGTTTCCGGCAATTCTGCCCCGCTTTCAAGTGCTCTTGGCAGCCTTACTTCAATATATTTTTGGACGATAGCTGTCATTTATAACTCTGCAGGTTTGTGAATGACAGTGCCCCTGAGCTCCTTTCTTCAACTCTCTTTATTGTGAGCTGGCCGCAACACCGCAGGATTGCTTCAGGCCCTAGTGTGGTTCCGGCACGGCAAGCTGAGCCTTTGGTTAATTCCTCTTCCTGGTGGGAAATGAGAGTTAAATTTGCCCGTCCAGACACCTCCAGCTAGTCTCTCATTGGTTCTCCCTATTCCTGTTCATTTCCCGCAGAAATTGCAAACTGGGCCAAACAGGAGGTTAAAGGCACTGACTCTCCAAGTCGGGAGGGTGTTAGTAAAGCGTCTGGAATGTTGCACCCGAGTACCAGGGGACTTAAACTGAGACATATTTGAACACGTTTCCCGATCACACGGTGGATCATACTCTGGGTTCCACATGCATGTTTTAGCTGAAGGAGGAATCCATTAAACCTGGAGAGTTGTGACCCATGGAATGGGTACCATGCAATATGACTTCAAAGGGTCTGCATTTGCTCACCGAACCTCAACAATCCTATCACTGCTGCGTTTATGCTGCTGTACACACGCTTGATTCTCTTTCGGAGACATGTAAATCCATAGGTTTTAAGATTCTTACTAGTCAGGTATATTCTTAAGCGTTTAATATGGGGTGTTGAGTCCACTTCGTTGAGGAAGGAGTAGCTCTTGTCTATTACATATTTGGTTTATGGAACGGTATCTGTGCTAATTTCAATCTCTGGTTTTATACAGCACCCCAACTCACCTTTCCCCTTAAGCAAGCATAAGTTGGTTTTCTACATTTGAGACCCTGTTCTGATTTGTAATTCAGTTCCTGGGTAGCCAAGTTTTCATTCCGTGTATTAGTGATACCTTATGATATTTCTTTTTCTGTGTGACTTATTTCTCTTAGAATCATCGTACCTGAGTCCACTCATTATGCTGCTACGGGCCTGATGACATAGATTTCATTGCTGAGTGATATTGCCTTGTACGTAAGTACCACAAATTCTTTATTCATTTTTCGCTTTCTGTGATAATGAACTTGTACCATAAACGAGGATCTTGTAAACAGAGCCGTCCCAAACTTTGGGGTGGCTGTGTCTTTTTGATTTTAATTTCCCTAAGCTATAGGAACATAAGTGGAAGTGCCCTAGGCTCTGTTGCTTTGTTTTTTAGATGTTTCAGGAAACACCATACACTTCTCCAGAGTGGCTGTTGGCAATTTACATCCCGCCCATCAGCATAACAAGGCTCCCAGTTCTCCATGGCCTGTCTTGCCTTCCTGGATTTTACACTTTTTTCAGATGGCCCTTTTGCCCCGGGGGCAGTGAGACTTCATTGTAGTGCAGATTTCCTTTGCAAGCTTGCTTGGTTGGCCAAAAGGGGCGTATGCGTTTTTTCCTGAATATATTCAGGAAAAAACGCATACGCCCTTTTTGGCCAAGTGCATCATTGTGGACGTTTTGCCTCTTTTCCTATGCTTTTCATGCAATTCCAGTCTACCTCCTGAAATCAGTTTCCTGCAATTCTGCCCCGCTTTCAAGTCCTCTTGGCAGCCTTACTTCAATATATTTTTGGACGGTAGCTGTCATTTATAACTCTGAAGGCTTGTGAATGACAGTGCCCCTGAGCTCCTTTGTTCAACTCGCTTTCTTGTGAACTGGCCGCAACACCGCAAGATTGCTTCAGGCCCTAGTGTGGTTCCGTCACGGCAAGCTGAGTCTTTGGTTAACTCCTCTTCCTGGTGGGAAATGAGAGTTAAATTTGCACGTCCAGACACCTCCAGCTAGTCTCTCATTGGTTCTCCCTATTCCTGTTCATTTCCCGCAGAATTTGCAAACTGGGCCAAACAGGACGTTAAAGGCACTGACTCTCCAAGTGGGGAGAGTGTTAGTAAAGCGTCTGGAATGTTGCACCCGAGTACCAGGGGACGAAAACTGAGACACATTTGAACACGTTTCCCGATCACACGGTGGATCATACTCTGGGTTCCATATGCATGTTTTAGCTGAAGGAAGAATCCCTTAAACCTGGAGAGTTGAGACCCATGGAATGGGTACCATGCTATATGACTTCAAAGGGTCTGCATTTGCTCACCGAACCTCAACAATCCTATCACTGCTGCATTTATGCTGCTGTACAAACGCTTGATTCTCTTTCAGAGACATGTAAATCCATAGGTTTTAAGATTCTTACTAGTCAGGTATATTCTTAGGCGTTTAATATGGGGTGCTGCGTCCACTTCGTTGAGCAAGGAGTAGCTCTTGTCTATTACATATTTGGCTTATGGAACGGTATCTGTGCTAATTTCAATCTCCGGTTTCATGCAGCAACCCAACTCACTTTTCCCCTTAAGCAAGCATAAGTTGGTTTTCTACATTTGAGACCCTGTTCTGTTTTGTAATTCAGTTCCTGGGTAGCCAAGTTTACATTCCGTGTATTAGTGATACCTTATGATATTTCTTTTTCTGTGTGACTTATTTCTCTTAGAATCATCGTACCTGAGTCCACTCATTATGCTGCTACGGACCTGATGACATAGATTTCATTGCTGACTGATATTGCATTGTACGTAAGTACCACAAATTCTTTATTCATTTTTCGCTTTCTGTGATATTGAACTTGTACCATAAACGAGGTTCTTGTAAACAGAGCCGTCCCAAACTTTGGGGTGGCTGTGTCTTTTTGATTTTAATTTCCCTAAGCTATAGGAGCATAAGTGGAAGTGCCCTAGGCTCTGTTGCTTTGTTTTTTAGATGTTTCAGGAAACACCATACACTTCTCCAGAGTGGCTGTTGGCAATTTACATCCCGCCCATCAGCATAACAAGGCTCCCAGTTCTCCATGGCCTGTCCTGCCTTTCTGGATTTTACACTTTTTTCAGATGGCCCTTTTGCCCGGGGGGCAGTGAGACTTCAGTGTAGTGCAGATTTCCTTTGCAAGCTTGCTTGGTTGGCCAAAAAGGGCGTATGCGTTTTTTCCTGAATATATTCAGGAAAAAACGCATACGCCCTTTTTGGCCAAGTGCATCATTGTGGACGTTCTGCCTCTTTTCCTATGCTTTTCATGCAATTCCAGTCTACCTCCTGAAATCTGTGTCCTGCAATTCTGCCCCGCTTTCAAGTGCTCTTGGCAGCCTTACTTCAATATATTTTTGGACGATAGCTGTCATTTATAACTCTGCAGGTTTGTGAATGACAGTGCCCCTGAGCTCCTTTCTTCAACTCTCTTTATTGTGAGCTGGCCGCAACACCGCAGGATTGCTTCAGGCCCTAGTGTGGTTCCGGCACGGCAAGCTGAGCCTTTGGTTAATTCCTCTTCCTGGTGGGAAATGAGAGTTAAATTTGCCCGTCCAGATACCTCCAGCTAGTCTCTCATTGGTTCTCCCTATTCCTGTTCATTTCCCGCAGTAATTGCTAACTGGGCCAAACAGGAGGTTAAAGGCACTGACTCTCCAAGTGGGGAGAGTGTTAGTAAAGCGTCTGGAATGTTGCACCCGAGTACCAGGGGACTTAAACTGAGACATATTTGAACACGTTTCCCGATCACACGGTGGATCATACTCTGTGTTCCACATGCATGTTTTAGCTGAAGGAAGAATCCCTTAAACCTGGAGACTTGAGACCCATGGAATGGGTACCATGCAATATGACTTCAAAGGGTCTGCATTTGCTCACCGAACCTCAACAATCCTATCACTGCTGCGTTTATGCTGCTGTACACACGCTTGATTCTCTTTCGGAGACATGTAAATCCATAGGTTTTAAGATTCTTACTAGTCAGGTATATTCTTAGGCGTTTAATATGGGGTGTTGAGTCCACTTCGTTGAGCAAGGAGTAGCTCTTGTCTATTACATATTTGGCTTATGGAACGGTATCTGTGCTAATTTCAATCTCTGGTTTTATGCAGCACCCCAACTCACCTTTCCCCTTTAGCAAGCATAAGTTGGTTTTCTACATTTGAGACCCTGTTCTGTTTTGTAATTCAGTTCCTGGGTAGCCAAGTTTACATTCCGTGTATTAGTGATACCTTATGATATTTCTTTTTCTGTGTGACTTATTTCTCTTAGAATCATCGTACCTGAGTCCACTCATTATGCTGCTACAGGCCTGATGACATAGATTTCATTGCTGAGTGATATTGCATTGTACGTAAGTACCACAAATTCTTTATTCATTTTTCGCTTTCTGTGATATTGAACTTGTACCATAAACGAGGATCTTGTAAACAGAGCCGTCCCAAATTTTGGGGTGGCTGTGTCTTTTTGATTTTAATTTCCCTAAGCTATAGGAGCATAAGTGGAAGTGCCCTAGGCTCTGTTGCTTTGTTTTTTAGATGTTTCAGGAAACACCATACACTTCTCCAGAGTGGCTGTTGGCAATTTACATCCCGCCCATCAGCATAACAAGGCTCCCAGTTCTCCAAGGCCTGTCCTGCCTTTCTGGATTTTACACTTTTTTCAGATGGCCCTTTTGCCCGGGGGGCAGTGAGACTTCATTGTAGTGCAGATTTCCTTTGCAAGCTTGCTTGGTTGGCCAAAAAGGGCGTATGCGTTTTTTCCTGAATATATTCAGGAAAAAACGCATATGCCCTTTTTGGCCAAGTGCATCATTGTGGACGTTCTGCCTCTTTTCCTATTCTTTTCATGCAATTCCAGTCTACCTCCTGAAATAGGTTTCCGGCAATTCTGCCCCGCTTTCAAGTGCTCTTGGCAGCCTTACTTCAATATATTTTTGGACGATAGCTGTCATTTATAACTCTGCAGGTTTGTGAATGACAGTGCCCCTGAGCTCCTTTCTTCAACTCTCTTTATTGTGAGCTGGCCGCAACACCGCAGGATTGCTTCAGGCCCTAGTGTGGTTCCGGCACGGCAAGCTGAGCCTTTGGTTAATTCCTCTTCCTGGTGGGAAATGAGAGTTAAATTTGCCCGTCCAGACACCTCCAGCTAGTCTCTCATTGGTTCTCCCTATTCCTGTTCATTTCCCGCAGAAATTGCAAACTGGGCCAAACAGGAGGTTAAAGGCACTGACTCTCCAAGTCGGGAGGGTGTTAGTAAAGCGTCTGGAATGTTGCACCCGAGTACCAGGGGACTTAAACTGAGACATATTTGAACACGTTTCCCGATCACACGGTGGATCATACTCTGGGTTCCACATGCATGTTTTAGCTGAAGGAGGAATCCCTTAAACCTGGAGAGTTGTGACCCATGGAATGGGTACCATGCAATATGACTTCAAAGGGTCTGCATTTGCTCACCGAACCTCACCAATCCTATCACTGCTGCGTTTATGCTGCTGTACACACGCTTGATTCTCTTTTGGAGACATGTAACTCCATAGGTTTTAAGATTCTTACTAGTCAGGTATATTCCTAGGCGTTTAATATGGGGTGTTGAGTCCACTTCGTTGAGGCAGGAGTAGCTCTTGTTTATTACATATTTGGCTTATGGAACGGTATCTGTGCTAATTTCAATCTCTTGTTTTATGCAGCACCCCAACTCACCTTTCCCCTTAAGCAAGCATAAGTTGGTTTTCTACATTTGAGACCCTGTTCTGTTTTGTAATTCAGTTCCTGGATAGCCAAGCTTACATTCCGTGTATTAGTGATACGTTATGATATTGCTTTTTCTGTGTGACTTATTTCTCTTAGAATCATCGTACCTGAGTCCACTCATTATGCTGCTACGGGCCTGATGACATAGATTTCATTGCTGAGTGATATTGCATTGTACGTAAGTACCACAAATTCTTTATTCATTTTTCGCTTTCTGTGATATTGAACTTGTACCATAAACGAGGTTCTTGTAAACAGAGCCGTCCCAAACTTTGGGGTGGCTGTGTCTTTTTGATTTTAATTTCCCTAAGCTATAGGAGCATAAGTGGAAGTGCCCTAGGCTCTGTTGCTTTGTTTTTTAGATGTTTCAGGAAACACCATACACTTCTCCAGAGTGGCTGTTGGCAATTTACATCCCGCCCATCAGCATAACAAGGCTCCCAGTTCTCCATGGCCTGTCCTGCCTTTCTGGATTTTACACTTTTTTCAGATGGCCCTTTTGCCCGGGGGCAGTGAGACTTCATTGTAGTGCAGATTTCCTTTGCAAGCTTGCTTGGTTGGCCAAAAAGGGCGTATGCGTTTTTTCCTGAATATATTCAGGATAAAACGCATACGCCCTATTTGGCCAAGTGCATCATTGTGGACGTTCTGCCTCTTTTCCTATGCTTTTCATGCAATTCCAGTCTACCTCCTGAAATCGGTTTCCTGCAATTCTGCCCCGCTTTCAAGTCCTCTTGGCAGCCTTACTTCCATATATTTTTGGACGATAGCTGTCATTTATAACTCTGCATGTTTGTGAATGACAGTGCCCCTGAGCTCCTTTGTTCAACTCTCTTTATTGTGAGCTGGCCGCAACACCGCAGGATTGCTTCAGGCCCTAGTGTGGTTCCGGCACGGCAAGCTGAGCCTTTGGTTAATTCCTCTTCCTGGTGGGAAATGAGAGTTAAATTTGCCCGTCCAGACACCTCCAGCTAGTCTCTCATTGGTTCTCCCTATTCCTGTTCATTTCCCGCAGAAATTGCAAACTGGGCCAAACAGGAGGTTAAAGGCACTGACTCTCCAAGTCGGGAGGGTGTTAGTAAAGCGTCTGGAATGTTGCACCCGAGTACCAGGGGACTTAAACTGAGACATATTTGAACACGTTTCCCGATCACACGGTGGATCATACTCTGGGTTCCGTATGGATGTTTTAGCTGAAGGAAGAATCCCTTAAACCTGGAGAGTTGAGACCCATGGAATGGGTACCATGCAATATGACTTCAAAGGGTCTGCATTTGCTCACCGAACCTCAACAATCCTATCACTGCTGCGTTTATGCTGCTGTACACACGCTTGATTCTCTTTCGGAGACATGTAAATCCATAGGTTTTAAGATTCTTACTAGTCAGGTATATTCTTAAGCGTTTAATATGGGGTGTTGAGTCCACTTCGTTGAGGAAGGAGTAGCTCTTGTCTATTACATATTTGGCTTATGGAACGGTATCTGTGCTAATTTCAATCTCTGGTTTTATACAGCACCCCAACTCACCTTTCCCCTTAAGCAAGCATAAGTTGGTTTTCTACATTTGAGACCCTGTTCTGATTTGTAATTCAGTTCCTGGGTAGCCAAGTTTTCATTCCGTGTATTAGTGATACCTTATGATATTTCTTTTTCTGTGTGACTTATTTCTCTTAGAATCATCGTACCTGAGTCCACTCATTATGCTGCTACGGGCCTGATGACATAGATTTCATTGCTGAGTGATATTGCCTTGTACGTAAGTACCACAAATTCTTTATTCATTTTTCGCTTTCTGTGATAATGAACTTGTACCATAAACGAGGATCTTGTAAACAGAGCCGTCCCAAACTTTGGGGTGGCTGTGTCTTTTTGATTTTAATTTCCCTAAGCTATAGGAACATAAGTGGAAGTGCCCTAGGCTCTGTTGCTTTGTTTTTTAGATGTTTCAGGAAACACCATACACTTCTCCAGAGTGGCTGTTGGCAATTTACATCCCGCCCATCAGCATAACAAGGCTCCCAGTTCTCCATGGCCTGTCTTGCCTTCCTGGATTTTACACTTTTTTCAGATGGCCCTTTTGCCCCGGGGGCAGTGAGACTTCATTGTAGTGCAGATTTCCTTTGCAAGCTTGCTTGGTTGGCCAAAAGGGGCGTATGCGTTTTTTCCTGAATATATTCAGGAAAAAACGCATACGCCCTTTTTGGCCAAGTGCATCATTGTGGACGTTTTGCCTCTTTTCCTATGCTTTTCATGCAATTCCAGTCTACCTCCTGAAATCAGTTTCCTGCAATTCTGCCCCGCTTTCAAGTCCTCTTGGCAGCCTTACTTCAATATATTTTTGGACGGTAGCTGTCATTTATAACTCTGAAGGCTTGTGAATGACAGTGCCCCTGAGCTCCTTTGTTCAACTCGCTTTCTTGTGAACTGGCCGCAACACCGCAAGATTGCTTCAGGCCCTAGTGTGGTTCCGTCACGGCAAGCTGAGTCTTTGGTTAACTCCTCTTCCTGGTGGGAAATGAGAGTTAAATTTGCACGTCCAGACACCTCCAGCTAGTCTCTCATTGGTTCTCCCTATTCCTGTTCATTTCCCGCAGAATTTGCAAACTGGGCCAAACAGGAGGTTAAAGGCACTGACTCTCCAAGTGGGGAGAGTGTTAGTAAAGCGTCTGGAATGTTGCACCCGAGTACCAGGGGACGAAAACTGAGACACATTTGAACACGTTTCCCGATCACATGGTGGATTATACTCTGGGTTCCATATGCATGTTTTAGCTGAAGGAAGAATCCCTTAAGCCTGGAGAGTTGAGACCCATGGAATGGGTACCATGCAATATGACTTCAAAGGGTCTGCATTTGCTCACCGAACCTCAACAATCCTATCACTGCTGCGTTTATGCTGCTGTACACACGCTTTTTTCTGTTTCGGAGACATGTAAATCCATAGGTTTTAAGATTCTTACTAGTCAGGTATATTCTTAGGCGTTTAATATGGGGTGCTGCGTCCACTTCGTTGAGCAAGGAGTAGCTCTGGTCTATTACATATTTGGCTTATGGAACGGTATCTGTGCTAATTTCAATCTCTGTTTTCATGCAGCAACCCAACTCACCTTTCCCCTTAAGCAAGCATAAGTTGGTTTTCTACATTTGAGACCCTGTTCTGTTTTGTAATTCAGTTCCTGGGTAGCCAAGTTTACATTCCGTGTATTAGTGATACCTTATGATATTTCTTTTTCTGTGTGACTTATTTCTCTTAGAATCATCGTACCTGAGTCCACTCATTATGCTGCTACGGACCTGATGACATAGATTTCATTGCTGACTGATATTGCATTGTACGTAAGTACCACAAATTCTTTATTCATTTTTCGCTTTCTGTGATATTGAACTTGTACCATAAACGAGGTTCTTGTAAACAGAGCCGTCCCAAATTTTGGGGTGGCTGTGTCTTTTTGATTTGAATTTCCCTAAGCTATAGGAGCATAAGTGGAAGTGCCCTAGGCTCTGTTGCTTTGTTTTTTAGATGTTTCAGGAAACACCATACACTTCTCCAGAGTGGCTGTTGGCAATTTACATCCCGCCCATCAGCATAACAAGGCTCCCAGTTCTCCATGGCCTGTCCTGCCTTTCTGGATTTTACACTTTTTTCAGATGGCCCTTTTGCCCCGGGGGCAGTGAGACTTCATTGTAGTGCAGATTTCCTTTGCAAGCTTGCTTGGTTGGCCAAAAAGGGCATATGCGTTTTTTCCTGAATATATTCAGGAAAAAACGCATACGCCCTTTTTGGCCAAGTGCATCATTGTGGACGTTCTGCCTCTTTTCCTATGCTTTTCATGCAATTCCAGTCTACCTCCTGAAATCGGTGTCCTGCAATTCTGCCCCGCTTTCAAGTCCTCTTGGCAGCCTTACTTCAATATATTTTTGGACGATAGCTGTCATTTATAACTCTGCAGGTTTGTGAATGACAGTGACCCTGAGCTCCTTTGTTGAACTCGCTTTCTTGTGAGCAGGCCGCAACACAGCAAGATTGCTTCAGTCCCTAGTGTGGTTCCGGCACGGCAAGCTGAGCCTTTGGTTAATTCCTCTTCCTGGTGGGAAATGAGAGTTAAATTTGCCCGTCCAGACACCTCCAGCTAGTCTCTCATTGGTTCTCCCTATTCCTGTTCATTTCCCGCAGAAATTGCAAACTGGGCCAAACAGGAGGTTAAAGGCACTGACTCTCCAAGTGGGGAGAGTGTTAGTAAAGCGTCTGGAATGTTGCACCCGAGTACCAGGGGACAAAAACTGAGACATATTTGAACACGTTTCCCGATCACACGGTGGATCATACTCTGGGTTCCACATGCATGTTTTAGCTGAAGGAAGAATCCCTTAAACATGGAGAGTTGAGACCCATGGAATGGGTACCATGCAATATGACTTCAAAGGGTCTGCATTTGCTCACCGAACCTCAACAATCCTATCACTGCTGCGTTTGTGCTGCTGTACACAAGCTTGATTCTCTTTCGGAGACATGTAAATCCATAGGTTTTAAGATTCTTACTAGTCAGGTATATTCTTACGCGTTTAATATGGGGTGTTGAGTCCACTTCGTTGAGGAAGGAGTAGCTCTTGTCTATTACATATTTGGCTTATGGAACGGTATCTGTGCTAATTTCAATCTCGGGTTTTATGCAGCACCCCAACTCACCTTTCCCCTTAAGCAAGCATAAGTTGGTTTTCTACATTTGAGACCCTGTTCTGTTTTGTAATTCAGTTCCTGGGTAGCCAAGTTTACATTCGGTGTATTAGTGATACCTTATGATATTTCTTTTTCTGTGTGACTTATTTCTCTTAGAATCATCGTACCTGAGTCCACTCATTATGCTGCTACGGGCCTGATGACATAGATTTCATTGCTGAGTGATATTGCATTGTACGTAAGTACCACAAATTCTTTATTCATTTTTCGCTTTCTGTGATATTGAACTTGTACCATAAACGAGGTACTTGTAAACAAAGCCGTCCCAAACTTTGGGGTGGCTGTGTCTTTTTGATTTTAATTTCCCTAAGCTATAGGAGCATAAGTGGAAGTGCCCTAGGCTCTGTTGCTTTGTTTTTTAGATGTTTCAGGAAACACCATACACTTCTCCAGAGTGGCTGTTGGCAATTTACATCCCGCCCATCAGCATAACAAGGCTCCCAGTTCTCCATGGCCTGTCCTGCCTTTCTGGATTTTACACTTTTTTCTGATGGCCCTTTTGCCCGGGGGGCAGTGAGACTTCATTGTAGTGCAGATTTCCTTTGCAAGCTTGCTTGGTTGGCCAAAAAGGGCGTATGCGTTTTTTCCTGAATATATTCAGGAAAAAACGCATACGCCCTTTTTGGCCAAGTGCATCATTGTGGACTTTCTGCCTCTTTTCCTATGCTTTTCATGCAATTCCAGTCTACCTCCTGAAATCGGTTTCCTGCAATTCTGCCCCGCTTTCAAGTCCTCTTGGCAACCTAACTTCAATATATTTTTGGACGATAGCTGTCATTTATAACTCTGCAGGTTTGTGAATGACAGTGCCCCTGAGCTCCTTTGTTCAACTCGCTTTCTTGTGAGCTGGCCGCAACACCGCCAGATTGCTTCAGGCCCTAGTGTGGTTCCGGCACGGCAAGCTGAGCCTTTGGTTAATTCCTCTTCCTGGTGGGAAATGAGAGTTAAATTTGCCCGTCGAGACACCTCCAGCTAGTCTCTCATTGGTTCTCCCTATTCCTGTTCATTTCCCGCAGAAATTGCAAACTGGGCCAAACAGGAGGTTAAAGGCACTGACTCTCCAAGTGGGGAGAGTGTTAGTAAAACGTCTGGAATGTTGCACCCGAGTACCAGGGGACTTAAACTGAGACATATTTGAACACGTTTCCCGATCACACGGTGGATCATACTCTGGGTTCCACATGCATGTTTTAGCTGAAGGAAGAATCCCTTAAACCTGGAGAGTTGAGACCCATGGAATGGGTACCATGCAATATGACTTCAAAGGGTCTGCATTTGCTCACCGAACCTCAACAATCCTATCACTGCTGCGTTTATGCTGCTGTACACACGCTTGATTCTCTTTCGGAGACATGTAAATCCATAGGTTTTAAGATTCTTACTAGTCAGGTATATTCTTAGGCGTTTAATATGGGGTGTTGAGTCCACTTCGTTGAGCAAGGAGTAGCTCTTGTCTATTACATATTTGGCTTATGGAACGGTATCTGTGCTAATTTCAATCTCTGGTTTTATGCAGCACCCCAACTCACCTTTCCCCTTAAGCAAGCATAAGTTGGTTTTCTACATTTGAGACCCTGTTCTGTTTTGTAATTCAGTTCCTGTGTAGCCAAGTTTACATTCCGTGTATTAGTGATACCTTATGATATTTCTTTTTCTGTGTGACTTATTTCTCTTAGAATCATCGTACCTGAGTCCACTCATTATGCTGCTACGGGCCTGATGACATAGATTTCATTGCTGAGTGATATTGCATTGTACGTAAGTACCACAAATTCTTTATTCATTTTTCGCTTTCTGTGATATTGAACTTGTACCATAAACGAGGTTCTTGTAAACAGAGCCATCCCAAACTTTGGGGTGGCTGTGTCTTTTTGATTTGAATTTCCCTAAGCTATAGGAGCATAAGTGGAAGTGCCCTAGGCTCTGTTGCTTTGTTTTTTAGATGTTTCAGGAAACACCATACACTTCTCCAGAGTGGCTGTTGGCAATTTACATCCCGCCCATCAGCATAACAAGTCTGCCAGTTCTCCATGGCCTGTCCTGCCTTTCTGGATTTTACACTTTTTTCAGATGGCCCTTTTGCCCGGGGGGCAGTGAGACTTCATTGTAGTGCAGATTTCCTTTGCAAGCTTGCTTGGTTGGCCAAAAAGGGCGTATGCGTTTTTTCCTGAATATATTCAGGAAAAAACGCATACGCCCTTTTTGGCCAAGTGCATCATTGTTGACGTTCTGCCTCTTTTCCTATGCTTTTCATGCAATTCCAGTCTACCTCCTGAAATCGGTTTCCTGCAATTCTGCCCCGCTTTCAAGTCCTCTTGGCAGCCTTACTTCAATATATTTTTGGACGGTAGCTGTCATTTATAACTCTGCAGGCTTGTGAATGACAGTACCCCTGAGCTCCTTTGTTCAACTCGCTTTCTTGTGAGCTGGCCGCAACACCGCAAGATTGCTTCAGGCCCTAGTGTGGTTCCGGCACGGCAAGCTGAGCCTTTGGTTAACTCCTCTTCCTGGTGGGAAATGAGAGTTAAATTTGCCCGTCCAGACACCTCCAGCTAGTCTCTCATTGGTTCTCCCTATTCCTGTTCATTTCCCGCAGAAATTGCCAACTGGGCCAAACAGGAGGTTAAAGGCACTGACTCTCCAAGTGGGGAGAGTGTTAGTAAAGCGTCTGGAATGTTGCACCCGAGTACCAGGGGACTTAAACTGAGACATATTTGAACACGTTTCCCGATCACACGGTGGATCATACTCTGGGTTCCACATGCATGTTTTAGCTGAAGGAAGAATCCCTTAAACCTGGAGAGTTGAGACCCATGGAATGGGTACCATGCAATATGACTTCAAAGGGTCTGCATTTGCTCACCGAACCTCAACAATCCTATCACTGCTGCGTTTATGCTGCTGTACACACGCTTGATTCTCTTTCGGAGACATGTAAATCCATAGGTTTTAAGATTCTTACTAGTCAGGTATATTCTTAGGCGTTTAATATGGGGTGTTGAGTCCACTTCGTTGAGCAAGGAGTAGCTCTTGTCTATTACATATTTGGCTTATGGAACGGTATCTGTGCTAATTTCAATCTCGGGTTTTATGCAGCACCCCAACTCACCTTTCCCCTTAAGCAAGCATAAGTTGGTTTTCTACATTTGAGACCCTGTTCTGTTTTGTAATTCAGTTCCTGGGTAGCCAAGTTTACATTCCGTGTATTAGTGATACCTTATGATATTTCTTTTTCTCTGTGACTTATTTCTCTTAGAATCATCGTACCTGAGTCCACTCATTATGCTGCTACGGACCTGATGACATAGATTTCATTGCTGACTGATATTGCATTGTACGTAAGTACCACAAATTCTTTATTCATTTTTCGCTTTCTGTGATATTGAACTTGTACCATAAACGAGGTTCTTGTAAACAGAGCCGTCCCAAACTTTGGGGTGGCTGTGTCTTTTTGATTTGAATTTCCCTAAGCTATAGGAGCATAAGTGGAAGTGCCCTAGGCTCTGTTGCTTTGTTTTTTAGATGTTTCAGGAAACACCATACACTTCTCCAGAGTGGCTGTTGGCAATTTACCTCCCGCCCATCAGCATAACAAGGCTCCCAGTTCTCCATGGCCTGTCCTGCCTTTCTGGATTTTACACTTTTTTCAGATGGCCCTTTTGCCTGTGGGGCAGTGAGACTTCATTGTAGTGCAGATTTCCTTTGCATGCTTACTTGGTTGGCCAAAAAGGGCGTATGCCTTTTTTCCTGAATATATTCAGGAAAAAACGCATACGCCCTTTTTGGCCAAGTGCATCATTGTGGACGTTTTGCCTCTTTTCCTATGCTTTTCATGCAATTCCAGTCTACCTCCTGAAATCGGTTTCCTGCAATTCTCATTGGTTCTCCCTATTCCTGTTCATTTCCCGCAGAAGTTGCAAACTGGGCCAAACAGGAGGTTAAATGCACTGACTCTCCAAGTGGGGAGAGTGTTAGTAAAGCGTCTGGAATGTTGCACCCGAGTACCAGGGGACGAAAACTGAGACACATTTGTACACGTTTCCCGATCACACGGTGGATCATACTCTGGGTTCCACATGCATGTTTTAGCTGAAGGAGGAATCCCTTAAACCTGCAGATTTGTGACCCATGGAATGGGTACCATGCAATATGACTGCAAAGGGTCTGCATTTGCTCACCGAACCTCACCAATCCTATCACTGCTGCGTTTATGCTGCTGTACACATGCTTGATTCCCTTTCGGAGACATGTAAATCCATAGGTTTTAAGATTCTTACTAGTCAGGTATATTCTTACGCGTTTAATATGTGGTGTTGAGTCCACTTCGTTGAGGAAGGAGTAGCTCTTGTCTATTACATATTTGGCTTATGGAATGGTATCTGTGCTAATTTCAATCTCTTGTTTTATGCAGCACCCCAACTCACCTTTCCCCTTAAGCAAGCATAAGTTGGTTTTCTACATTTGAGACCCTGTTCTGTTTTGTAATTCAGTTCCTGGGTAGCCAAGTTTACATTCCGTGTATTAGTGATACCTTATGATATTTCTTTTTCTGTGTGACTTATTTCTCTTAGAATCATCGTACGTGAGGCCACTCATTATGCTGCTACGGGCCTGATGACATAGATTTCATTGCTGAGTGATATTGCCTTGTACGTAAGTACCACAAATTCTTTATTCATTTTTCGCTTTCTGTGATATTGAACTTGTACCATAAACGAGGTTCTTGTAAACAGAGCCGTCCCAAACTTTGGGGTGGCTGTTTCTTTTTGATTTGAATTTCCCTAAGCTATAGGAGCATAAGTGGAAGTGCCCTAGGCTCTGTTGCTTTGTTTTTTAGATGTTTCAGGAAACACCATACACTTCTCCAGAGTGGCTGTTGGCAATTTACATCCCGCCCATCAGCATAACAAGGCTCCCAGTTCTCCATGGCCTGTCCTGCCTTTCTGGATTTTACACTTTTTTCAGATGACCCTTTTGCCCGGGGGGCAGTGAGACTTCATTGTAGTGCAGATTTCCTTTGCAAGCTTGCTTGGTTGGCCAAAAAGGGCGTATGCGTTTTTTCCTGAATATATTCAGGAAAAAACGCATACGCCCTTTTTGGCCAAGTGCATCATTGTGGACGTTCTGCCTCTTTTCCTATGCTTTTCATGCAATTCCAGTCTACCTCCTGAAATCTGTGTCCTGCAATTCTGCCCCGCTTTCAAGTGCTCTTGGCAGCCTTACTTCAATATATTTTTGGACGATAGCTGTCATTTATAACTCTGCAGGTTTGTGAATGACAGTGCCCCTGAGCTCCTTTCTTCAACTCTCTTTATTGTGAGCTGGCCGCAACACCGCAGGATTGCTTCAGGCCCTAGTGTGGTTCCGGCACGGCAAGCTGAGCCTTTGGTTAATTCCTCTTCCTGGTGGGAAATGAGAGTTAAATTTGCCCGTCCAGACACCTCCAGCTAGTCTCTCATTGGTTCTCCCTATTCCTGTTCATTTCCTGCAGTAATTGCTAACTGGGCCAACAGGAGGTTAAAGGCACTAACTCTCCAAGTAGGGAGAGTGTTAGTAAAGCGTCTGGAATGTTGCACCCGAGTACCAGGGGACTTAAACTGAGACATATTTGAACACGTTTCCCGATCACACGGTGGATCATACTCTGGGTTCCACATGCATGTTTTAGCTGAAGGAAGAATCCCTTAAACCTGGAGACTTGAGACCCATGGAATGGGTACCATGCAATATGACTTCAAAGGGTCTGCATTTGCTCACCGAACCTCAACAATCCTATCACTGCTGCGTTTATGCTGCTGTACACACGCTTGATTCTCTTTCGGAGACATGTAAATCCATAGGTTTTAAGATTCTTACTAGTCAGGTATATTCTTAGGCGTTTAATATGGGGTGTTGAGTCCACTTCGTTGAGCAAGGAGTAGCTCTTGTCTATTACATATTTGGCTTATGGAACGGTATCTGTGCTAATTTCAATCTCTGGTTTTATGCAGCACCCCAACTCACCTTTCCCCTTAAGCAAGCATAAGTTGGTTTTCTACATTTGAGACCCTGTTCTGATTTGTAATTCAGTTCCTGGGTAGCCAAGTTTTCATTCCGTGTATTAGTGATACCTTATGATATTTCTTTTTCTGTGTGACTTATTTCTCTTAGAATCATCGTACCTGAGTCCACTCATTATGCTGCTATGGGCCTGATGACATAGATTTCATTGCTGAGTGATATTGCATTGTACGTAAGTACCACAAATTCTTTATTCATTTTTCGCTTTCTGTGATATTGAACTTGTACCATAAACGAGGTTCTTGTAAACAGAGCCGTCCCAAACTTTGGGGTGGCTGTGTCTTTTTGATTTGAATTTCCCTAAGCTATAGGAGCATAAGTGGAAGTGCCCTAGGCTCTGTTGCTTTGTTTTTTAGATGTTTCAGGAAACACCATACACTTCTCCAGAGTGGCTGTTGGCAATTTACATCCCACCCATCAGCATAACAAGGCTCCCAGTTCTCCATGGCCTGTCCTGCCTTTCTGGATTTTACACTTTTTTCAGATGGCCCTTTTGCCCGGGGGGCAGTGAGACTTCATTGTAGTGCAGATTTCCTTTGCAAGCTTGCTTGGTTGGCCAAAAAGGGCGTATGCGTTTTTTCCTGAATATATTCAGGAAAAAACGCATACGCCCTTTTTGGCCAAGTGCATCATTGTGGACGTTCTGCCTCTTTTCCTATGCTTTTCATGCAATTCCAGTCTACCTCCTGAAATCGGTTTCCTGCAATTCTGCCCCGCTTTCAAGTGCTCTTGGCAGCCTTACTTCAATATATTTTTGGACGATAGGTGTCATTTACAACTCTGCAGGTTTGTGAATGACAGTGCCCCTGAGATCCTTTCTTCAACTCTCTTTATTGTGAGCTGGCCGCAACACCGCAGGATTGCTTCAGGCCCTAGAGTGGTTCCGGCATGGCAAGCTGAGCCTTTGGTTAATTCCTCTTCCTGGTGGGAAATGAGAGTTAAATTTGCCCGTCCAGACACCTCCAGCTAGTCTCTCATTGGTTCTCCCTATTCCTGTTCATTTCCCGCAGAAATTGCAAACTGGGCCAAACAGAAGGTTAAAGGCACTGACTCTCCAAGTGGGGAGAGTGTTAGTAAAGCGTCTGGAATGTGGCACCCGTGTACCAGGGGACAAAAACTGAGATACATTTGAACACGTTTCCCGATCACACGGTGGATCATACTCTGGGTTCCACATGCATGTTTTAGCTGAAGGAGGAATCCCTTAAACCTGGAGGGTTGTGACCCATGGAATGGGTACCATGCAATATGACTTCAAAGGGTCTGCATTTGCTCACCGAACCTCACCAATCCTATCACTGCTGCGTTTATGCTGCTGTACACACGCTTGATTCTCTTTTGGAGACATGTAACTCCATAGGTTTTAAGATTCTTACTAGTCAGGTATATTCCTAGGCGTTTAATATGGGGTGTTGAGTCCACTTCGTTGAGGCAGGAGTAGCTCTAGTTTATTACATATTTGGCTTATGGAATGGTATCTGTGCTAATTTCAATCTCTTGTTTTATGCAACACCCCAACTCACCTTTCCCCTTAAGCAAGCATAAGTTGGTTTTCTACATTTGAGACCCTGTTCTGTTTTGTAATTCAGTTCCTGGGTAGCCAAGTTTACATTCCGTGTATTAGTGATATCTTATGATGTTTCTTTTTCTGTGTGACTTATTTCACTTACAATCATCGTATCTGAATCCACTCATTATGGTGCTACGGGCCTGATGACATAGATTTCATTGCTGAGTGATATTGCATTGTACGTAAATACCACATATTCTTTATTCATTTTTCGCTTTCTGTGATATTGAACTTGTACCATAAACGAGGATCTTGTAAACAGAGCCGTCCCAAACTTTGGGGTGGCTGTGTCTTTTTGATTTTAATTTCCCTAAGCTATAGGAGCATAAGTGGAAGTGCCCTAGGCTCCGTTGCTTTTTTTTTTTAGATGTTTCAGGAAACACCATACACTTCTCCAGAGTGGCTGTTGGCAATTTACATCCCGCCCATCAGCATAACAAGGCTCCCAGTTCTCCATGGCCTGTCCTGCCTTTCTGGATTTTACACTTTTTTCAGATGGCCCTTTTGCCCGGGGGGCAGTGAGACTTCATTGTAGTGCAGATTTCCTTTGCAAGCTTGCTTGGTTGGCCAAAAAGGGCGTATGCGTTTTTTCCTGAATATATTCAGGAAAAAATGCATACGCCCTTTTTGGCCAAGTGCATCATTGTGGACGTTCTGCCTCTTTTCCTATGCTTTTCATGCAATTCCAGTCTACCTCCTGAAATCGGTTTCCTGCAATTCTGCCCCGCTTTCAACTGCTCTTGGCAGCCTTACTTCAATATATTTTTGGACGATAGCTGTCATTTATAACTCTGCAGGTTTGTGAATGACAGTGCCCCTGAGGTCCTTTCTTCAACTCTCTTTATTGTGAGCTGGCCGCAAAACCGCAGGATTGCTTCATGCCCTAGGGTGGTTCCGGCACGGCAAGCTGAGCCTTTGGTTAATTCCTCTTCCTGGTGGGAAATGAGAGTTAAATTTGCCCGTCCAGACACCTCCAGCTAGTCTCTCATTGGTTCTCCCTATTCCTGTTCATTTCCCGCAGAAATTGCAAACTGGGCCAAACAGGAGGTTAAAGGCACTGACTCTCCAAGTGGGGAGAGTGTTAGTAAAGCGTCTGGAATGTTGCATCCGAGTACCAGGGGACGAAAACTGAGACACATTTGAACACGTTTCCCGATCACACGGTGGATCATACTCTGGGTTCCACATGCATGTTTTAGCTGAAGGAAGAATCCCTTAAACCTGGAGAGTTGAGACCCATGGAATGGGTACCATGCAATATGACTTCAAAGGGTCTGCATTTGCTCACCGAACCTCAACAATCCTATCACTGCTGCATTTATGCTGCTGTACACATGCTTGATTCTCTTTCAGAGACATGTAAATCCGTAGGTTTTAAGATTCTTACTAGTCAGGTATATTCTTAGGCGTTTAATATGGGGTGTTGAGTCCACTTCGTTGAGCAAGGAGTAGCTCTTGTCTATTACATATTTGGCTTATGGAACGGTATCTGTGCTAATTTCAATCTCTGGTTTTATGCAGCACCCCAACTCACCTTTCCCCTTAAGCAAGCATAAGTTGGTTTTCTACATTTGAGACCCTGTTCTGATTTGTAATTCAGTTCCTGGGTAGCCAAGTTTACATTCCGTGTATTAGTGATACCTTATGATATTTCTTTTTCTGTGTGACTTATTTCTCTTAGAATCATCGTACCTGAGTCCACTCATTATGCTGCTACAGGCCTGATGACATAGATTTCATTGCTGAGTGATATTGCATTGCACGTAAGTACCACAAATTCTTTATTCATTTTTCGCTTTCTGTGATATTGAACTTGTACCATAAACGAGGTTCTTGTAAACAGAGCCGTCCCAAACTTTGGGGTGGCTGTGTCTTTTTGATTTGAATTTCCCTAAGCTATAGGAGCATAAGTGGAAGTGCCCTAGGCTCTGTTGCTTTGTTTTTTAGATGTTTCAGGAAACACCATACATTTCTCCAGAGTGGCTGTTGGCAATTTACATCCCGCCCATCAGCATAACAAGGCTCCCCGTTTTCCATGGCCTGTCCTGCCTTTCTGGATTTTACACTTTTTTCAGATGGCCCTTTTGCCCGTGGGGCAGTGAGACTTCATTGTAGTGCAGATTTCCTTTGCAAGCTTGCTTGGTTGGCCAAAAAGGGCGTATGCGTTTTTTCCTGAATATATTCAGGAAAAAACGCATACGCCCTTTTTGGCCAAGTGCATCATTGTGGACGTTCTGCCTCTTTTCCTATGCTTTTCATGCAATTCCAGTCTACCTCCTGAAATAGGTTTCCGGCAATTCTGCCCCGCTTTCAAGTCCTCTTGGCACCCTTACTTCAATATATTTTTGGACGATAGCTGTCATTTATAACTCTGCATGTTTGTGAATGACAGTGCCCCTGAGCTCCTTTCTTCAACTCTCTTTATTGTGAGCTGGCCACAACACCGCAGGATTGCTTCAGGCCCTAGTGTGGTTTTGGCATGGCAAGCTGAGCCTTTGGTTAATTCCTCTTCCTGGTGGGAAATGAGAGTTAAATTTGCCCGTCCAGACACCTCCAGCTAGTCTCTCATTGGTTCTCCCTATTCCTGTTCATTTCCCGCAGAAATTGCAAACTGGGCCAAACAGGAGGTTAAAGGCACTGACTCTCCAAGTGGGGAGAGTGTTAGTAAAGCGTCTGGAATGTTGCACCCGAGTACCAGGGGACGAAAACTGAGACACATTTGAACACGTTTCCCGATCACACGGTGGATCATACTCTGGGTTCCGTATGGATGTTTTAGCTGAAGGAAGAATCCCTTAAACCTGGAGAGTTGAGACCCATGGAATGGGTACCATGCAATATGACTTCAAAGGGTCTGCATTTGCTCACCGAACCTCAACAATCCTATCACTGCTGCATTTATGCTGCTGTACACACGCTTGATTCTCTTTCGGAGACATGTAAATCCATAGGTTTTAAGATTCTTACTAGTCAGCTATATTCTTAGGCGTTTAATATGGGGTGTTGAGTCCACTTCGTTGAGCAAGGAGTAGCTCTTGTCTATTACATATTTGGCTTATGGAACGGTATCTGTGCTAATTTCAATCTCGGGTTTTATTCAGCACCCCAACTCACCTTTCCCCTTAAGCAAGCATAAGTTGGTTTTCTACATTTGAGACCCTGTTCTGTTTTGTAATTCAGTTCCTGGGTAGCCAAGTTTACATTCCGTGTATTAGTGATACCTTATGATATTTCTTTTTCTGTGTGACATATTTCACTTAGAATCATCGTATCTGAATCCACTCATTATGCTGCTACGGGCCTGATGACATAGATTTCATTGCTGAGTGATATTGCATTGTACGTAAGTACCACAAATTCTTTATTCATTTTTCGCTTTCTGTGATATTGAACTTGTACCATACACGAGGTTCTTGTAAACAGAGCCGTCCCAAACTTTGGGGTGGCTGTGTCTTTTTGATTTGAATTTCCCTAAGCTATAGGAGCATAAGTGGAAGTGCCCTAGGCTCTGTTGCTTTGTTTTTTAGATGTTTCAGGAAACACCATACACTTCTCCAGAGTGGCTGTTGGCAATTTACATCCCGCCCATCAGCATAACAAGGCTCCCAGTTCTCCATGGCCTGTCCTGCCTTTCTGGATTTTACACTTTTTTCAGATGGCCCTTTTGCCTGTGGGGCAGTGAGACTTCATAGTAGTGCAGATTTCCTTTGCAAGCTTGCTTGGTTGGCCAAAAAGGGCGTATGCGTTTATTCCTGAATATATTCAGGAAAAAACGCATACGCCCTTTTTGGCCAAGTGCATCATTGTGGACGTTCTGCCTCTTTTCCTATGCTTTTCATGCAATTCCAGTCTACCTCCTGAAATCAGTTTCCTGCAATTCTGCCCCGCTTTCAAGTCCTCTTGGCAGCCTTACTTCAATATATTTTTGGACGATAGCTGTCATTTATAACTCTGCAGGTTTGTGAATGACAGTGCCCCTGAGCTCCTTTGTTCAACTCGCTTTCTTGTGAGCTGGCCGCAACACCGCAAGATTGCTTCAGGCCCTAGTGTGGTTCCGGCACGGCAAGCTGAGCCTTTGGTTAACTCCTCTTCCTGGTGGGAAATGAGAGTTAAATTTGCCCGTCCAGACACCTCCAGCTAGTCTCTCATTGGTTCTCCCTATTCCTGTTCATTTCCCGCAGAAATTGCAAACTGGGCCAAACACGACGTTAAAGGCACTGACTCTCCAAGTGGGGAGAGTGTTAGTAAAGCGTCTGGAATGTTGCACCCGAGTACCAGGGGACTTAAACTGAGACATATTTGAACACGTTTCCCGATCACACGGTGGATCATACTCTGGGTTCCACATGCATGTTTTAGCTGAAGGAAGAATCCCTTAAACCTGGAGACTTGAGACCCATGGAATGGGTACCATGCAATATGACTTCAAAGGGTCTTCATTTGCTCACCGAACCTCAACAATCCTATCACTGCTGCGTTTATGCTGCTGTACACATGCTTGATTCTCTTTCGGAGACATGTAAATCCATAGGTTTTAAGATTCTTACTAGTCAGGTATATTCTTAGGCGTTTAATATGGGGTGTTGAGTCCACTTCGTTGAGCAAGGAGTAGCTCTTGTCTATTACATATTTGGCTTATGGAACGGTATCTGTGCTAATTTCAATCTCTGGTTTTATGCAGCACCCCAACTCACCTTTCCCCTTAAGCAAGCATAAGTTGGTTTTCTACATTTGAGACCCTGTTCTGTTTTGTAATTCAGTTCCTGGGTAGCCAAGTTTACATTCCGTGTATTAGTGATACCTTATGATATTTCTTTTTCTGTGTGACTTATTTCTCTTAGAATCATCGTACCTGAGTCCACTCATTATGCTGCTACAGGCCTGATGACATAGATTTCATTGCTGAGTGATATTGCCTTGTACGTAAGTACCACAAATTCTTTATTCATTTTTCGCTTTCTGTGATATTGAACTTGTACCATAAACGAGGTTCTTGTAAACAGAGCCGTCCCAAACTTTGGGGTGGCTGTGTCTTTTTGATTTTAATTTCCCTAAGCTATAGGAGCATAAGTGGAAGTGCCCTAGGCTCTGTTGCTTTGTTTTTTAGATGTTTCAGGAAACACCATACACTTCTCCAGAGTGGCTGTTGGCAATTTACATCCCGCCCATCAGCATAACAAGGCTCCCAGTTCTCCATGGCCTGTCCTGCCTTTCTGGATTTTACACTTTTTTCAGATGGCCCTTTTGCCCGTGGGGCAGTGAGACTTCAGTGTAGTGCAGATTTCCTTTGCAAGCTTTCTTGGTTGGCCAAAAAGGGCGTATGCGTTTTTTCCTGAATATATTCAGGAAAAAACGCATACGCCCTTTTTGGCCAAGTGCATCATTGTGGACGTTCTGCCTCTTTTCCTATGCTTTTCATGCAATTCCAGTCTACCTCCTGAAATCGGTTTCCTGCAATTCTGCCCCGCTTTCAAGTCCTCTTGGCAGCCTTACTTCAATATATTTTTAGACGATAGCTGTCATTTATAACTCTGCAGGTTTGTGAATGACAGTGCCCCTGAGCTCCTTTCTTCAACTCTCTTTATTGTGAGCTGGCCGCAACAGCGCAGGATTGCTTCAGGCCCTAGTGTGGTTTTGGCATGGCAAGCTGAGCCTTTGGTTAATTCCTCTTCCTGGTGGGAAATGAGAGTTAAATTTGCCCGTCCAGACACCTCCAGCTAGTCTCTCATTGGTTCTCCCTATTCCTGTTCATTTCCCGCAGAAATTGCAAACTGGGCCAAACAGGAGTTTAAAGGCACTGACTCTCCAAGTGGGTAGAGTGTTAGTAAAGCGTCTGGAATGTGGCACCCGTGTACCAGGGGACAAAAACTGAGATACATTTGAACACGTTTCCCGATCACACGGTGGATCATACTCTGGGTTCCACATGCATGTTTTAGCTGAAGGAGGAATCCCTTAAACCTGGAGAGTTGTGACCCATGGAATGGGTACCATGCAATATGACTTCAAAGGGTCTGCATTTGCTCACCGAACCTCACCAATCCTATCACTGCTGCGTTTATGCTTCTGTACACACGCTTGATTCTCTTTTGGAGACATGTAACTCCATAGGTTTTAAGATTCTTACTAGTCAGGTATATTCCTAGGCGTTTAATATGGGGTGTTGAGTCCACTTCGTTGAGGCAGGAGTAGCTCTTGTTTATTACATATTTGGCTTATGGAATGGTATCTGTGCTAATTTCAATCTCTTGTTTTATGCAGCACCCCAACTCACCTTTCCCCTTAAGCAAGCATAAGTTGGTTTTCTACATTTGAGACCCTGTTCTGTTTTGTAATTCAGTTCCTGGGTAGCCAAGTTTACATTCCGTGTATTAGTGATATCTTATGATGTTTCTTTTTCTGTGTGACTTATTTCACTTACAATCATCGTATCTGAATCCACTCATTATGGTGCTACGGGCCTGATGACATAGATTTCATTGCTGAGTGATATTGCATTGTACGTAAATACCACAAATTCTTTATTCATTTTTCGCTTTCTGTGATATTGAACTTGTACCATAAACGAGGATCTTGTAAACAGAGCCGTCCCAAACTTTGGGGTGGCTGTGTCTTTTTGATTTGAATTTCCCTAAGCTATAGGAGCATAAGTGGAAGTGCCCTAGGCTCCGTTGCTTTTTTTTTTTTAGATGTTTCAGGAAACACCATACACTTCTCCAGAGTGGCTGTTGGCAATTTACATCCCGCCCATCAGCATAACAAGGCTGCCAGTTCTCCATGGCCTGTCCTGCCTTTCTGGATTTTACACTTTTTTCAGATGGCCCTTTTGCCCGTGGGGCAGTGAGACTTCATTGTAGTGCAGATTTCCTTTGCAAGCTTGCTTGGTTGGCCAAAAAGGGCGTATGCGTTTTTTCCTGAATATATTCAGGAAAAAACGCATACGCCCTTTTTGGCCAAGTGCATCATTGTGGACGTTCTGCCTCTTTTCCTATGCTTTTCATGCAATTCCAGTCTACCTCCTGAAATCGGTTTCCTGCAATTCTGCCCCGCTTTCAAGTGCTCTTGGCAGCCTTACTTCAATATATTTTTGGACGATAGCTGTCATTTATAACTCTGCATGTTTGTGAATGACAGTGCCCCTGAGGTCCTTTCTTCAACTCTCTTTATTGTGAGCTGGCCGCAAAACCGCAGGATTGCTTCATGCCCTAGGGTGGTTCCGGCACGGCAAGCTGAGCCTTTGGTTAATTCCTCTTCCTGGTGGGAAATGAGAGTTAAATTTGCCCGTCCAGACACCTCCAGCTAGTCTCTCATTGGTTCTCCCTATTCCTGTTCATTTCCCGCAGAAATTGCAAACTGGGCCAAACAGGAGGTTAAAGGCACTGACTCTCCAAGTGGGGAGAGTGTTAGTAAAGCGTCTGGAATTTTGCACCCGAGTACCAGGGGACGAAAACTGAGACACATTTGAACACGTTTCCCGATCACACGGTGGATCATACTCTGGGTTCCACATGCATGTTTTAGCTGAAGGAAGAATCCCTTAAACCTGGAGAGTTGAGACCCATGGAATGGGTACCATGCAATATGACTTCAAAGGGTCTGCATTTGCTCACCGAACCTCAACAATCCTATCACTGCTGCATTTATGCTGCTGTACACACGCTTGATTCTCTTTTGGAGACATGTAAATCCATAGGTTTTAAGATTCTTACTAGTCAGCTATATTCTTAGGCGTTTAATATGGGGTGTTGAGTGCACTTCGTTGAGCAAGGAGTAGCTCTTGTCTATTACATATTTGGCTTATGGAACGGTATCTGTGCTAATTTCAATCTCTGGTTTTATGCAGCACCCCAACTCACCTTTCCCCTTAAGCAAGCATAAGTTGGTTTTCTACATTTGAGACCCTGTTCTGTTTTGTAATTCAGTTCCTGGGTAGCCAAGTTTACATTCCGTGTATTAGTGATACCTTATGAAATTTCTTTTTCTGTGTGACTTATTTCTCTTAGAATCATCGTACCTGAGTCCACTCATTATGCTGCTACAGGCCTGATGACATAGATTTCATTGCTGAATGATATTGCATTGTACGTAAGTACCACAAATTCTTTATTCATTTTTCGCTTTCTGTGATATTGAACTTGTACCATAAACGAGGTTCTTGTAAACAGAGCCGTCCCAAACTTTGGGGTGGCTGTGTCTTTTTGATTTGAATTTCCCTAAGCTATAGGAGCATAAGTGGAAGTGCCCTAGGCTCTGTTGCTTTGTTTTTTAGATGTTTCAGGAAACACCATACACTTCTCCAGAGTGGCTGTTGGCAATTTACATCCCGCCCATCAGCATAACAAGGCTCCCAGTTCTCCATGGCCTGTCCTGCCTTTCTGGATTTTACACTTTTCTCAGATGGCCCTTTTGCCCGGGGGGCAGTGAGACTTCATTGTAGTGCAGATATCCTTTGCAAGCTTGCTTGGTTGGCCAAAAAGTGCGTATGCGTTTTTTCCTGAATATATTCAGGAAAAAACGCATACGCACTTTTTGGCCAAGTGCATCATTGTGGACGTTCTGCCTCTTTTCCTATGCTTTTCATGCAATTCCAGTCTACCTCCTGAAATCGGTTTCCTGCAATTCTGCCCCACTTTCAAGTGCTCTTGGCAGCCTTACTTCAATATATTTTTGGACGATAGCTGTCATTTATAACTCTGCAGGTTTGTGAATGACAGTGCCCCTGAGGTCCTTTCTTCAACTCTCTTTATTGTGAGCTGGCCGCAACACCGCAGGATTGCTTCAGGCCCTAGAGTGGTTCCGGCATGGCAAGCTGAGCCTTTGGTTAATTCCTCTTCCTGGTGGGAAATGAGAGTTAAATTTGCCCGTCCAGACACCTCCAGCTAGTCTCTCATTGGTTCTCCCTATTCCTGTTCATTTCCCGCAGAAATTGCAAACTGGGCCAAACAGGAGGTTAAAGGCACTGACTCTCCAAGTGGGGAGAGTGTTACTAAAGCGTCTGGAATGTGGCACCCGAGTACCAGGGGACAAAAACTGAGATACATTTGAACACGTTTCCCGATCACACGGTGGATCATACTCTGGGTTCCACATGCATGTTTTAGCTGAAGGAGGAATCCCTTAAACCTGGAGAGTTGAGACCCATGGAATGGGTACCATGCAATATGACTTCAAAGGGTCTGCATTTGCTCACCGAACCTCACCAATCCTATCACTGCTGCGTTTATGCTGCTGTACACACGCTTGATTCTCTTTTGGAGACATGTAACTACATAGGTTTTAAGATTCTTACTAGACAGGTATATTCTTAGGCGTTTAATATGGGGTGTTGAGTCCACTTCGTTGAGGCAGGAGTAGCTCTTGTTTATTATATATTTGGCTTATGGAACGGTATCTGTGCTAATTTCAATCTCTTGTTTTATGCAGCACCCCAACTCACCTTTCCCCTTAAGCAAGCATAAGTTGGTTTTCTACATTTGAGACCCTGTTCTGTTTTGTAATTCAGTTCCTGGGTAGCCAAGTTTACATTCCGTGTATTAGTGATATCTTATGATGTTTCTTTTTCTGTGTGACTTATTTCACTTACAATCATCGTATCTGAATCCACTCATTATGGTGCTACGGGCCTGATGACATAGATTTCATTGCTGAGTGATATTGCATTGTACGTAAATACCACAAATTCTTTATTCATTTTTCGCTTTCTGTGATATTGAACTTGTACCATAAACGAGGATCTTGTAAACAGAGCCGTCCCAAACTTTGGGGTGGCTATGTCTTTTTGATTTGAATTTCCCTAAGCTATAGGAGCATAAGTGGAAGTGCCCTAGGCTCTGTTGCTTTTTTTTTTTTAGATGTTTCAGGAAACACCATACACTTCTCCAGAGTGGCTGTTGGCAGTTTACATCCCGCCCATCAGCATAACAAGGCTCCCAGTTCTCCATGGCCTGTCCTGCCTTTCTGGATTTTACACTTTTTTCAGATGGCCCTTTTGCCCGTGGGGCAGTGAGACTTCAGTGTAGTGCAGATTTCCTTTGCAAGCTTGCTTGGTTGGCCAAAAAGGGCGTATGCGTTTTTTCCTGAATATATTCAGGAAAAAACGCATACGCCCTTTTTGGCCAAGTGCATCATTGTGGACGTTCTGCCTCTTTTCCTATGCTTTTCATGCAATTCCAGTCTACCTCCTGAAATCAGTTTCCTGCAATTCTGCCCCGCGTTCAAGTCCTCTTGGCAGCCTTACTTCAGTATATTTTTAGACGATAGCTGTCATTTATAACTCTGCATGTTTGTGAATGACAGTGCCCCTGAGCTCCTTTCTTCAACTCTCTTTATTGTGAGCTGGCCGCAACACCGCAGGATTGCTTCACGCCCTAGTGTGGTTTTGGCATGGCAAGCTGAGCCTTTGGTTAATTCCTCTTCCTGGTGGGAAATGAGAGTTAAATTTGCCCGTCCAGACACCTCCAGCTAGTCTCTCATTGGTTCTCCCTATTCCTGTTCATTTCCCGCAGAAATTGCAAACTGGGCCAAACAGGAGGTTAAAGGCACTGACTCTCCAAGTGGGGAGAGTGTTAGTAAAGCGTCTGGAATGTTGCACCCAAGTACCAGGGGACGAAAACTGAGACACATTTGAACACGTTTCCCGATCACACGGTGGATCATACTCTGGGTTCCACATGCATGTTTTAGCTGAAGGAAGAATCCCTTAAACCTGGAGAGTTGAGACCCATGGAATGGGTACCATGCAATATGACTTCAAAGGGTCTGCATTTGCTCACCGAACCTCACCAATCCTATCACTGCTGCGTTTATGCTGCTGTACACACGCTTGATTCTCTTTTGGAGACATGTAAATCCATAGGTTTTAAGATTCTTACTAGTCAGCTATATTCTTAGGCGTTTAATATGGGGTGTTGAGTCCACTTCGTTGAGCAAGGAGTAGCTCTTGTCTATTACATATTTGGCTTATGGAACGGTATCTGTGCTAATTTCAATCTCTGGTTTTATGCAGCACCCCAACTCACCTTTCCCCTTAAGCAAGCATAAGTTGGTTTTCTACATTTGAGACCCTGTTCTGTTTTGTAATTCAGTTCCTGGGTAGCCAAGTTTACATTCCGTGTATTAGTGATACCTTATGATATTTCTTTTTCTGTGTGACTTATTTCTCTTAGAATCATCGTACCTGAGTCCACTCATTATGCTGCTACAGGCCTGATGACATAGATTTCATTGCTGAGTGATATTGCATTGTACGTAAGTACCACAAATTCTTTATTCATTTTTCGCTTTCTGTGATATTGAACTTGTACCATAAACGAGGATCTTGTAAACAGAGCCGTCCCAAACTTTGGGGTGGCTGTGTCTTTTTGATTTGAATTTCCCTAAGCTATAGGAGCATAAGTGGAAGTGCCCTAGGCTCTGTTGCTTTGTTTTTTAGATGTTTCAGGAAACACCATACACTTCTCCAGAGTGGCTGTTGGCAATTTACATCCCGCCCATCAGCATAACAAGGCTCCCAGTTCTCCATGGCCTGTCCTGCCTTTCTGGATTTTACACTTTTTTCAGATGGCCCTTTTGCCCGGGGGGCAGTGAGACTTCATTGTAGTGCAGATTTCCTTTGCAAGCTTGCTTGGTTGGCCAAAAAGGGCGTATGCGTTTTTTCCTGAATATATTCAGGAAAAAAACGCATACGCCCTTTTTGGCCAAGTGCATCATTGTGGACGTTCTGCCTCTTTTCCTATGCTTTTCATGCAATTCCAGCCTACCTCCTGAAATCGGTTTCCTGCAATTCTGCCCCGCTTTCAAGTCCTCTTGGCAGCCTTACTTCAATATATTTTTAGACGATAGCTGTCATTTATAACTCTGCATGTTTGTGAATGACAGTGCCCCTGAGCTCCTTTCTTCAACTCTCTTTATTGTGAGCTGGCCGCAACAGCGCAGGATTGCTTCACGCCCTAGTGTGGTTTTGGCATGGCAAGCTGAGCCTTTGGTTAATTCCTCTTCCTGGTGGGAAATGAGAGTTAAATTTGCCCGTCCAGACACCTCCAGCTAGTCTCTCATTGGTTCTCCCTATTCCTGTTCATTTCCCGCAGAAATTGCAAACTGGGCCAAACAGGAGGTTAAAGGCACTGACTCTCCAAGTGGGGAGAGTGTTAGTAAAGCGTCTGGAATGTTGCACCCGAGTACCAGGGGACGAAAACTGAGACACATTTGAACACGTTTCCCGATCACACGGTGGATCATACTCTGGGTTCCACATGCATGTTTTAGCTGAAGGAAGAATCCCTTAAACCTGGAGAGTTGAGACCCATGGAATGGGTACCATGCAATATGACTTCAAAGGGTCTGCATTTGCTCACCGAACCTCACCAATCCTATCACTGCTGCGTTTATGCTGCTGTACACACGCTTGATTCTCTTTTGGAGACATGTAAATCCATAGGTTTTAAGATTCTTACTAGTCAGCTATATTCTTAGGCGTTTAATATGGGGTGTTGAGTCCACTTCGTTGAGCAAGGAGTAGCTCTTGTCTATTACATATTTGGCTTATGGAACGGTATCTGTGCTAATTTCAATCTCTGGTTTTATGCAGCACCCCAACTCACCTTTCCCCTTAAGCAAGCATAAGTTGGTTTTCTACATTTGAGACCCTGTTCTGTTTTGTAATTCAGTTCCTGGGTAGCCAAGTTTACATTCCGTGTATTAGTGATACCTTATGATATTTCTTTTTCTGTGTGACTTGTTTCTCTTAGAATCATCGTACCTGAGTCCACTCATTATGCTGCTACAGGCCTGATGACATAGATTTCATTGCTGACTGATATTGCATTGTACGTAAGTACCACAAATTCTTTATTCATTTTTCGCTTTCTGTGATATTGAACTTGTACCATAAACGAGGTTCTTGTAAACAGAGCCGTCCCAAACTTTGGGGTGGCTGTGTCTTTTTGATTTGAATTTCCCTAAGCTATAGGAGCATAAGTGGAAGTGCCCTAGGCTCTGTTGCTTTGTTTTTTAGATGTTTCAGGAAACACCATACACTTCTCCAGAGTGGCTGTTGGCAATTTACATCCCGCCCATCAGCATAACAAGGCTCCCAGTTCTCCATGGCCTGTCCTGCCTTTCTGGATTTTACACTTTTTTCAGATGGCCCTTTTGCCCGGGGGGCAGTGAGACTTCATTGTAGTGCAGATATCCTTTGCAAGCTTGCTTGGTTGGCCAAAAAGGGCGTATGCGTTTTTTCCTGAATATATTCAGGAAAAAACGCATACGCCCTTTTTGGCCAAGTGCATCATTGTGGACGTTCTGCCTCTTTTCCTATGCTTTTCATGCAATTCCAGTCTACCTCCTGAAATCGGTTTCCTGCAATTCTGCCCCGCTTTCAAGTGCTCTTGGCAGCCTTACTTCAATATATTTTTGGACGATAGCTGTCATTTATAACTCTGCAGGTTTGTGAATGACAGTGCCCCTGAGGTCCTTTCTTCAACTCTCTTTATTGTGAGCTGGCCGCAACACCGCAGGATTGCTTCAGGCCCTAGAGTGGTTCCGGCATGGCAAGCTGAGCCTTTGGTTAATTCCTCTTCCTGGTGGGAAATGAGAGTTAAATTTGCCCGTCCAGACACCTCCAGCTAGTCTCTCATTGGTTCTCCCTATTCCTGTTCATTTCCCGCAGATTGCAAACTGGGCCAAACAGGAGGTTAAAGGCACTGACTCTCCAAGTGGGGAGAGTGTTACTAAAGCGTCTGGAATGTGGCACCCGAGTACCAGGGGACAAAAACTGAGATACATTTGAACACGTTTCCCGATCACACGGTGGATCATACTCTGGGTTCCACATGCATGTTTTAGCTGAAGGAGGAATCCCTTAAACCTGGAGAGTTGTGACCCATGGAATGGGTACCATGCAATATGACTTCAAAGGGTCTGCATTTGCTCACCGAACCTCACCAATCCTATCACTGCTGCGTTTATGCTGCTGTACACACGCTTGATTCTCTTTTGGAGACATGTAACTCCATAGGTTTTAAGATTCTTACTAGACAGGTATATTCTTAGGCGTTTAATATGGGGTGTTGAGTCCACTTCGTTGAGGAAGGAGTAGCTCTTGTTTATTACATATTTGGCTTATGGAACGGTATCTGTGCTAATTTCAATCTCTTGTTTTATGCAGCACCCCAACTCACCTTTCCCCTTAAGCAAGCATAAGTTGGTTTTCTACATTTGAGACCCTGTTCTGTTTTGTAATTCAGTTCCTGGGTAGCCAAGTTTACATTCCGTGTATTAGTGATATCTTATGATGTTTCTTTTTCTGTGTGACTTATTTCACTTACAATCATCGTATCTGAATCCACTCATTATGGTGCTACGGGCCTGATGACATAGATTTCATTGCTGAGTGATATTGCATTGTACGTAAATACCACAAATTCTTTATTCATTTTTCGCTTTCTGTGATATTGAACTTGTACCATAAACGAGAATCTTGTAAACAGAGCCGTCCCAAACTTTGGGGTGGCTCTGTCTTTTTGATTTGACTTTCCCTAAGCTATAGGAGCATAAGTGGAAGTGCCCTAGGCTCTGTTGCTTTTTTTTTTTTAGATGTTTCAGGAAACACCATACACTTCTCCAGAGTGGCTGTTGGCAGTTTACATCCCGCCCATCAGCATAACAAGGCTCCCAGTTCTCCATGGCCTGTCCTGCCTTTCTGGATTTTACACTTTTTTCAGATGGCCCTTTTGCCCGGGGGGCAGTGAGACTTCATTGTAGTGCAGATTTCCTTTGCAAGCTTGCTTGGTTGGCCAAAAAGGGCGTATGCGTTTTTTCCTGAATATATTCAGGAAAAAACGCATACGCCCTTTTTGGCCAAGTGCATCATTGTGGACGTTCTGCCTCTTTTCCTATGCTTTTCATGCAATTCCAGTCTACCTCCTGAAATCGGTTTCCTGCAATTCTGCCCCGCTTTCAAGTCCTCTTGGCAGCCTTACTTCAATATATTTTTAGACGATAGCTGTCATTTATAACTCTGCATGTTTGTGAATGACAGTGCCCCTGAGCTCCTTTCTTCAACTCTCTTTATTGTGAGCTGGCCGCAACAGCGCAGGATTGCTTCAGGCCCTAGTGTGGTTTTGGCATGGCAAGCTGAGCCTTTGGTTAATTCCTCTTCCTGGTGGGAAATGAGAGTTAAATTTGCCCGTCCAGACACCTCCAGCTAGTCTCTCATTGGTTCTCCCTATTCCTGTTCATTTCCCGCAGAAATTGCAAACTGGGCCAAACAGGAGGTTAAAGGCACTGACTCTCCAAGTGGGGAGAGTGTTAGTAAAGCGTCTGGAATGTTGCACCCGAGTACCAGGGGACGAAAACTGAGACACATTTGAACACGTTTCCCGATCACACGGTGGATCATACTCTGGGTTCCACATGCATGTTTTAGCTGAAGGAAGAATCCCTTAAACCTGGAGAGTTGAGACCCATGGAATGGGTACCATGCAATATGACTTCAAAGGGTCTGCATTTGCTCACCGAACCTCACCAATCCTATCACTGCTGCGTTTATGCTGCTGTACACACGCTTGATTCTCTTTTGGAGACATGTAAATCCATAGGTTTTAAGATTCTTACTAGTCAGCTATATTCTTAGGCGTTTAATATGGGGTGTTGAGTCCACTTCGTTGAGCAAGGAGTAGCTCTTGTCTATTACATATTTGGCTTATGGAACGGTATCTGTGCTAATTTCAATCTCTGGTTTTATGCAGCACCCCAACTCACCTTTCCCCTTAAGCAAGCATAAGTTGGTTTTCTACATTTGAGACCCTGTTCTGTTTTGTAATTCAGTTCCTGGGTAGCCAAGTTTACATTCCGTGTATTAGTGATACCTTATGATATTTCTTTTTCTGTGTGACTTATTTCTCTTAGAATCATCGTACCTGAGTCCACTCATTATGCTGCTACAGGCCTGATGACATAGATTTCATTGCTGAGTGATATTGCATTGTACGTAAGTACCACAAATTCTTTATTCATTTTTCGCTTTCTGTGATATTGAACTTGTACCATAAACGAGGTTCTTGTAAACAGAGCCGTCCCAAACTTTGGGGTGGCTGTGTCTTTTTGATTTGAATTTCCCTAAGCTATAGGAGCATAAGTGGAAGTGCCCTAGGCTCTGTTGCTTTGTTTTTTAGATGTTTCAGGAAACACCATACACTTCTCCAGAGTGGCTGTTGGCAATTTACATCCCGCCCATCAGCATAACAAGGCTCCCAGTTCTCCATGGCCTGTCCTGCCTTTCTGGATTTTACACTTTTTTCAGATGGCCCTTTTGCCCGGGGGGCAGTGAGACTTCATTGTAGTGCAGATTTCCTTTGCAAGCTTGCTTGGTTGGCCAAAAAGGGCGTATGCGTTTTTTCCTGAATATATTCAGGAAAAAAACGCATACGCCCTTTTTGGCCAAGTGCATCATTGTGGACGTTCTGCCTCTTTTCCTATGCTTTTCATGCAATTCCAGTCTACCTCCTGAAATCGGTTTCCTGCAATTCTGCCCCGCTTTCAAGTCCTCTTGGCAGCCTTACTTCAATATATTTTTAGACGATAGCTGTCATTTATAACTCTGCATGTTTGTGAATGACAGTGCCCCTGAGCTCCTTTCTTCAACTCTCTTTATTGTGAGCTGGCCGCAACACCGCAGGATTGCTTCACGCCCTAGTGTGGTTTTGGCATGGCAAGCTGAGCCTTTGGTTAATTCCTCTTCCTGGTGGGAAATGAGAGTTAAATTTGCCCGTCCAGACACCTCCAGCTAGTCTCTCATTGGTTCTCCCTATTCCTGTTCATTTCCCGCAGAAATTGCAAACTGGGCCAAACAGGAGGTTAAAGGCACTGACTCTCCAAGTGGGGAGAGTGTTAGTAAAGCGTCTGGAATGTTGCACCCGAGTACCAGGGGACGAAAACTGAGACACATTTGAAAACGTTTCCCGATCACATGGTGGATCATACTCTGGGTTCCACATGCATGTTTTAGCTGAAGGAAGAATCCCTTAAACCTGGAGAGTTGAGACCCATGGAATGGGTACCATGCAATATGACTTCAAAGGGTCTGCATTTGCTCACCGAACCTCACCAATCCTATCACTGCTGCGTTTATGCTGCTGTACACACGCTTGATTCTCTTTTGGAGACATGTAAATCCATAGGTTTTAAGATTCTTACTAGTCAGCTATATTCTTAGGCGTTTAATATGGGGTGTTGAGTCCACTTCGTTGAGCAAGGAGTAGCTCTTGTTTATTACATATTTGGCTTATGGAACGGTATCTGTGCTAATTTCAATCTCTTGTTTTATGCAGCACCCCAACTCACCTTTCCCCTTAAGCAAGCATAAGTTGGTTTTCTACATTTGAGACCCTGTTCTGTTTTGTAATTCAGTTCCTGGGTAGCCAAGTTTACATTCCGTGTATTAGTGATACCTTATGATGTTTCTTTTTCTGTGTGACTTATTTCACTTACAATCATCGTATCTGAATCCACTCATTATGGTGCTACGGGCCTGATGACATAGATTTCATTGCTGAGTGATATTGCATTGTACGTAAATACCACAAATTCTTTATTCATTTTTCGCTTTCTGTGATATTGAACTTGTACCATAAACGAGGATCTTGTAAACAGAGCCGTCCCAAACTTTGGGGTGGCTATGTCTTTTTGATTTGACTTTCCCTAAGCTATAGGAGCATAAGTGGAAGTGCCCTAGGCTCTGTTGCTTTTTTTTTTTTAGATGTTTCAGGAAACACCATACACTTCTCCAGAGTGGCTGTTGGCAGTTTACATCCCGCCCATCAGCATAACAAGGCTGCCAGTTCTCCATGGCCTGTCCTGCCTTTCTGGATTTTACACTTTTTTCAGATGGCCCTTTTGCCCGTGGGGCAGTGAGACTTCAGTGTAGTGCAGATTTCCTTTGCAAGCTTGCTTGGTTGGCCAAAAAGGGCGTATGCGTTTTTTCCTGAATATATTCAGGAAAAAACGCATACGCCCTTTTTGGCCAAGTGCATCATTGTGGACGTTCTGCCTCTTTTCCTATGCTTTTCATGCAATTCCAGTCTACCTCCTGAAATCGGTTTCCTGCAATTCTGCCCCGCTTTCAAGTCCTCTTGGCAGCCTTACTTCAATATATTTTTAGACGATAGCTGTCATTTATAACTCTGCATGTTTGTGAATGACAGTGCCCCTGAGCTCCTTTCTTCAACTCTCTTTATTGTGAGCTGGCCGCAACAGCGCAGGATTGCTTCAGGCCCTAGTGTGGTTTTGGCATGGCAAGCTGAGCCTTTGGTTAATTCCTCTTCCTGGTGGGAAATGAGAGTTAAATTTGCCCGTCCAGACACCTCCAGCTAGTCTCTCATTGGTTCTCCCTATTCCTGTTCATTTCCCGCAGAAATTGCAAACTGGGCCAAACAGGAGGTTAAAGGCACTGACTCTCCAAGTGGGGAGAGTGTTAGTAAAGCGTCTGGAATGTTGCACCCGAGTACCAGGGGACGAAAACTGAGACACATTTGAACACGTTTCCCGATCACACGGTGGATCATACTCTGGGTTCCACATGCATGTTTTAGCTGAAGGAAGAATCCCTTAAACCTGGAGAGTTGAGACCCATGGAATGGGTACCATGCAATATGACTTCAAAGGGTCTGCATTTGCTCACCGAACCTCACCAATCCTATCACTGCTGCGTTTATGCTGCTGTACACACGCTTGATTCTCTTTTGGAGACATGTAAATCCATAGGTTTTAAGATTCTTACTAGTCAGCTATATTCTTAGGCGTTTAATATGGGGTGTTGAGTCCACTTCGTTGAGCAAGGAGTAGCTCTTGTCTATTACATATTTGGCTTATGGAACGGTATCTGTGCTAATTTCAATCTCTGGTTTTATGCAGCACCCCAACTCACCTTTCCCCTTAAGCAAGCATAAGTTGGTTTTCTACATTTGAGACCCTGTTCTGTTTTGTAATTCAGTTCCTGGGTAGCCAAGTTTACATTCCGTGTATTAGTGATACCTTATGATATTTCTTTTTCTGTGTGACTTATTTCTCTTAGAATCATCGTACCTGAGTCCACTCATTATGCTGCTACAGGCCTGATGACATAGATTTCATTGCTGAGTGATATTGCATTGTACGTAAGTACCACAAATTCTTTATTCATTTTTCGCTTTCTGTGATATTGAACTTGTACGATAAACGAGGTTCTTGTAAACAGAGCCGTCCCAAACTTTGGGGTGGCTGTGTCTTTTTGATTTGAATTTCCCTAAGCTATAGGAGCATAAGTGGAAGTGCCCTAGGCTCTGTTGCTTTGTTTTTTAGATGTTTCAGGAAACACCATACACTTCTCCAGAGTGGCTGTTGGCAATTTACATCCCGCCCATCAGCATAACAAGGCTCCCAGTTCTCCATGGCCTGTCCTGCCTTTCTGGATTTTACACTTTTTTCAGATGGCCCTTTTGCCCGGGGGGCAGTGAGACTTCATTGTAGTGCAGATTTCCTTTGCAAGCTTGCTTGGTTGGCCAAAAAGGGCGTATGCGTTTTTTCCTGAATATATTCAGGAAAAAAACGCATACGCCCTTTTTGGCCAAGTGCATCATTGTGGACGTTCTGCCTCTTTTCCTATGCTTTTCATGCAATTCCAGTCTACCTCCTGAAATCGGTTTCCTGCAATTCTGCCCCGCTTTCAAGTCCTCTTGGCAGCCTTACTTCAATATATTTTTAGACGATAGCTGTCATTTATAACTCTGCATGTTTGTGAATGACAGTGCCCCTGAGCTCCTTTCTTCAACTCTCTTTATTGTGAGCTGGCCGCAACACCGCAGGATTGCTTCACGCCCTAGTGTGGTTTTGGCATGTCAAGCTGAGCCTTTGGTTAATTCCTCTTCCTGGTGGGAAATGAGAGTTAAATTTGCCCGTCCAGACACCTCCAGCTAGTCTCTCATTGGTTCTCCCTATTCCTGTTCATTTCCCGCAGAAATTGCAAACTGGGCCAAACAGGAGGTTAAAGGCACTGACTCTCCAAGTGGGGAGAGTGTTAGTAAAGCGTCTGGAATGTTGCACCCGAGTACCAGGGGACGAAAACTGAGACACATTTGAAAACGTTTCCCGATCACACGGTGGATCATACTCTGGGTTCCACATGCATGTTTTAGCTGAAGGAAGAATCCCTTAAACCTGGAGAGTTGAGACCCATGGAATGGGTACCATGCAATATGACTTCAAAGGGTCTGCATTTGCTCACCGAACCTCAACAATCCTATCACTGCTGCGTTTATGCTGCTGTACACACGCTTGATTCTCTTTTGGAGACATGTAAATCCATAGGTTTTAAGATTCTTACTAGTCAGCTATATTCTTAGGCGTTTAATATGGGGTGTTGAGTCCACTTCGTTGAGCAAGGAGTAGCTCTTGTCTATTACATATTTGGCTTATGGAACGGTATCTGTGCTAATTTCAATCTCTGGTTTTATGCAGCACCCCAACTCACCTTTCCCCTTAAGCAAGCATAAGTTGGTTTTCTACATTTGAGACCCTGTTCTGTTTTGTAATTCAGTTCCTGGGTAGCCAAGTTTACATTCCGTGTATTAGTGATACCTTATGATATTTCTTTTTCTGTGTGACTTATTTCTCTTAGAATCATCGTACCTGAGTCCACTCATTATGCTGCTACAGGCCTGATGACATAGATTTCATTGCTGAGTGATATTGCATTGTACGTAAGTACCACAAATTCTTTATTCATTTTTCGCTTTCTGTGATATTGAACTTGTACCATAAACGAGGTTCTTGTAAACAGAGCCGTCCCAAACTTTGGGGTGGCTGTGTCTTTTTGATTTTAATTTCCCTAAGCTATAGGAGCATAAGTGGAAGTGCCCTAGGCTCTGTTGCTTTGTTTTTTAGATGTTTCAGGAAACACCATACACTTCTCCAGAGTGGCTGTTGGCAATTTACATCCCGCCCATCAGCATAACAAGGCTCCCAGTTCTCCATGGCCTGTCCTGCCTTTCTGGATTTTACACTTTTTTCAGATGGCCCTTTTGCCCGGGGGGCAGTGAGACTTCATTGTAGTGCAGATTTCCTTTGCAAGCTTGCTTGGTTGGCCAAAAAGGGCGTATGCGTTTTTTCCTGAATATATTCAGGAAAAAAACGCATACGCACTTTTTGGCCAAGTGCATCATTGTGGACGTTCTGCCTCTTTTCCTATGCTTTTCATGCAATTCCAGTCTACCTCCTGAAATCGGTGTCCTGAAATTCTGCCCCGCTTTCAAGTCCTCTTGGCAGCATTACTTCAATATATTTTTGGACGATAGCTGTCATTTATAACTCTGCATGTTTGTGAATGACAGTGCCCCTGAGCTCCTTTCTTCAACTCTCTTTATTGTGAGCTGGCCGCAACAGCGCAGGATTGCTTCAGGCCCTAGTGTGGTTTTGGCATGGCAAGCTGAGCCTTTGGTTAATTCCTCTTCCTGGTGGGAAATGAGAGTTAAATTTGCCCGTCCAGACACCTCCAGCTAGTCTCTCATTGGTTCTCCCTATTCCTGTTCATTTCCCGCAGAAATTGCAAACTGGGCCAAACAGGAGGTTAAAGGCACTGACTCTCCAAGTGGGGAGAGTGTTAGTAAAGCGTCTGGAATGTTGCACCCGAGTACCAGGGGACGAAAACTGAGACACATTTGAACACGTTTCCCGATCACACGGTGGATCATACTCTGGGTTCCACATGCATGTTTTAGCTGAAGGAAGAATCCCTTAAACCTGGAGAGTTGAGACCCATGGAATGGGTACCATGCAATATGACTTCAAAGGGTCTGCATTTGCTCACCGAACCTCACCAATCCTATCACTGCTGCGTTTATGCTGCTGTACACACGCTTGATTCTCTTTTGGAGACATGTAAATCCATAGGTTTTAAGATTCTTACTAGTCAGCTATATTCTTAGGCGTTTAATATGGGGTGTTGAGTCCACTTCGTTGAGCAAGGAGTAGCTCTTGTCTATTACATATTTGGCTTATGGAACGGTATCTGTGCTAATTTCAATCTCTGGTTTTATGCAGCACCCCAACTCACCTTTCCCCTTAAGCAAGCATAAGTTGGTTTTCTACATTTGAGACCCTGTTCTGTTTTGTAATTCAGTTCCTGGGTAGCCAAGTTTACATTCCGTGTATTAGTGATACCTTATGATATTTCTTTTTCTGTGTGACTTATTTCTCTTAGAATCATCGTACCTGAGTCCACTCATTATGCTGCTACAGGCCTGATGACATAGATTTCATTGCTGAGTGATATTGCATTGTACGTAAGTACCACAAATTCTTTATTCATTTATCGCTTTCTGTGATATTGAACTTGTACGATAAACGAGGTTCTTGTAAACAGAGCCGTCCCAAACTTTGGGGTGGCTGTGTCTTTTTGATTTGAATTTCCCTAAGCTATAGGAGCATAAGTGGAAGTGCCCTAGGCTCTGTTGCTTTGTTTTTTAGATGTTTCAGGAAACACCATACACTTCTCCAGAGTGGCTGTTGGCAATTTACATCCCGCCCATCAGCATAACAAGGCTCCCAGTTCTCCATGGCCTGTCCTGCCTTTCTGGATTTTACACTTTTTTCAGATGGCCCTTTTGCCCGGGGGGCAGTGAGACTTCATTGTAGTGCAGATTTCCTTTGAAGCTTGCTTGGTTGGCCAAAAAGGGCGTATGCGTTTTTTCCTGAATATATTCAGGAAAAAAACGCATACGCCCTTTTTGGCCAAGTGCATCATTGTGGACGTTCTGCCTCTTTTCCTATGCTTTTCATGCAATTCCAGTCTACCTCCTGAAATCGGTTTCCTGCAATTCTGCCCCGCTTTCAAGTCCTCTTGGCAGCCTTACTTCAATATATTTTTAGACGATAGCTGTCATTTATAACTCTGCATGTTTGTGAATGACAGTGCCCCTGAGCTCCTTTCTTCAACTCTCTTTATTGTGAGCTGGCCGCAACAGCGCAGGATTGCTTCAGGCCCTAGTGTGGTTTTGGCATGGCAAGCTGAGCCTTTGGTTAATTCCTCTTCCTGGTGGGAAATGAGAGTTAAATTTGCCCGTCCAGACACCTCCAGCTAGTCTCTCATTGGTTCTCCCTATTCCTGTTCATTTCCCGCAGAAATTGCAAACTGGGCCAAACAGGAGGTTAAAGGCACTGACTCTCCAAGTGGGGAGAGTGTTAGTAAAGCGTCTGGAATGTTGCACCCGAGTACCAGGGGACGAAAACTGAGACACATTTGAACACGTTTCCCGATCACACGGTGGATCATACTCTGGGTTCCACATGCATGTTTTAGCTGAAGGAAGAATCCCTTAAACCTGGAGAGTTGAGACCCATGGAATGGGTACCATGCAATATGACTTCAAAGGGTCTGCATTTGCTCACCGAACCTCAACAATCCTATCACTGCTGCGTTTATGCTGCTGTACACACGCTTGATTCTCTTTTGGAGACATGTAAATCCATAGGTTTTAAGATTCTTACTAGTCAGCTATATTCTTAGGCGTTTAATATGGGGTGTTGAGTCCACTTCGTTGAGCAAGGAGTAGCTCTTGTCTATTACATATTTGGCTTATGGAACGGTATCTGTGCTAATTTCAATCTCTGGTTTTATGCAGCACCCCAACTCACCTTTCCCCTTAAGCAAGCATAAGTTGGTTTTCTACATTTGAGACCCTGTTCTGTTTTGTAATTCAGTTCCTGGGTAGCCAAGTTTACATTCCGTGTATTAGTGATACCTTATGATATTTCTTTTTCTGTGTGACTTATTTCTCTTAGAATCATCGTACCTGAGTCCACTCATTATGCTGCTACAGGCCTGATGACATAGATTTCATTGCTGAGTGATATTGCATTGTACGTAAGTACCACAAATTCTTTATTCATTTATCGCTTTCTGTGATATTGAACTTGTACCATAAACGAGGTTCTTGTAAACAGAGCCGTCCCAAACTTTGGGGTGGCTGTGTCTTTTTGATTTGAATTTCCCTAAGCTATAGGAGCATAAGTGGAAGTGCCCTAGGCTCTGTTGCTTTGTTTTTTAGATGTTTCAGGAAACACCATACACTTCTCCAGAGTGGCTGTTGGCAATTTACATCCCGCCCATCAGCATAACAAGGCTCCCAGTTCTCCATGGCCTGTCCTGCCTTTCTGGATTTTACACTTTTTTCAGATGGCCCTTTTGCCCGGGGGGCAGTGAGACTTCATTGTAGTGCAGATATCCTTTGCAAGCTTGCTTGGTTGGCCAAAAAGTGCGTATGCGTTTTTTCCTGAATATATTCAGGAAAAAACGCATACGCCCTTTTTGGCCAAGTGCATCATTGTGGACGTTCTGCCTCTTTTCCTATGCTTTTCATGCAATTCCAGTCTACCTCCTGAAATCGGTTTCCTGCAATTCTGCCCCGCTTTCAAGTCCTCTTGGCAGCCTTACTTCAATATATTTTTGGACGATAGCTGTCATTTATAACTCTGCAGGTTTGTGAATGACAGTGCCCCTGAGGTCCTTTCTTCAACTCTCTTTATTGTGAGCTGGCCGCAACACCGCAGGATTGCTTCAGGCCCTAGAGTGGTTCCGGCATGGCAAGCTGAGCCTTTGGTTAATTCCTCTTCCTGGTGGGAAATGAGAGTTAAATTTGCCCGTCCAGACACCTCCAGCTAGTCTCTCATTGGTTCTCCCTATTCCTGTTCATTTCCCGCAGAAATTGCAAACTGGGCCAAACAGGAGGTTAAAGGCACTGACTCTCCAAGTGGGGAGAGTGTTACTAAAGCGTCTGGAATGTGGCACCCGAGTACCAGGGGACAAAAACTGAGATACATTTGAACACGTTTCCCGATCACACGGTGGATCATACTCTGGGTTCCACATGCATGTTTTAGCTGAAGGAGGAATCCCTTAAACCTGGAGAGTTGTGACCCATGGAATGGGTACCATGCAATATGACTTCAAAGGGTCTGCATTTGCTCACCGAACCTCACCAATCCTATCACTGCTGCGTTTATGCTGCTGTACACACGCTTGATTCTCTTTTGGAGACATGTAACTCCATAGGTTTTAAGATTCTTACTAGTCAGCTATATTCTTAGGCGTTTAATATGGGGTGTTGAGTCCACTTCGTTGAGGCAGGAGTAGCTCTTGTTTATTACATATTTGGCTTATGGAACGGTATCTGTGCTAATTTCAATCTCTTGTTTTATGCAGCACCCCAACTCACCTTTCCCCTTAAGCAAGCATAAGTTGGTTTTCTACATTTGAGACCCTGTTCTGTTTTGTAATTCAGTTCCTGGGTAGCCAAGTTTACATTCCGTGTATTAGTGATATCTTATGATGTTTCTTTTTCTGTGTGACTTATTTCACTTACAATCATCGTATCTGAATCCACTCATTATGGTGCTACGGGCCTGATGACATAGATTTCATTGCTGAGTGATATTGCATTGTACGTAAATACCACAAATTCTTTATTCATTTTTCGCTTTCTGTGATATTGAACTTGTACCATAAACGAGGATCTTGTAAACAGAGCCGTCCCAAACTTTGGGGTGGCTCTGTCTTTTTGATTTGACTTTCCCTAAGCTATAGGAGCATAAGTGGAAGTGCCCTAGGCTCTGTTGCTTTTTTTTTTTTAGATGTTTCAGGAAACACCATACACTTCTCCAGAGTGGCTGTTGGCAGTTTACATCCCGCCCATCAGCATAACAAGGCTGCCAGTTCTCCATGGCCTGTCCTGCCTTTCTGGATTTTACACTTTTTTCAGATGGCCCTTTTGCCCGTGGGGCAGTGAGACTTCAGTGTAGTGCAGATTTCCTTTGCAAGCTTGCTTGGTTGGCCAAAAAGGGCGTATGCGTTTTTTCCTGAATATATTCAGGAAAAAACGCATACGCCCTTTTTGGCCAAGTGCATCATTGTGGACGTTCTGCCTCTTTTCCTATGCTTTTCATGCAATTCCAGTCTACCTCCTGAAATCGGTGTCCTGAAATTCTGCCCCGCTTTCAAGTCCTCTTGGCAGCCTTACTTCAATATATTTTTAGACGATAGCTGTCATTTATAACTCTGCATGTTTGTGAATGACAGTGCCCCTGAGCTCCTTTCTTCAACTCTCTTTATTGTGAGCTGGCCGCAACAGCGCAGGATTGCTTCAGGCCCTAGTGTGGTTTTGGCATGGCAAGCTGAGCCTTTGGTTAATTCCTCTTCCTGGTGGGAAATGAGAGTTAAATTTGCCCGTCCAGACACCTCCAGCTAGTCTCTCATTGGTTCTCCCTATTCCTGTTCATTTCCCGCAGAAATTGCAAACTGGGCCAAACAGGAGGTTAAAGGCACTGACTCTCCAAGTGGGGAGAGTGTTAGTAAAGCGTCTGGAATGTTGCACCCGAGTACCAGGGGACGAAAACTGAGACACATTTGAACACGTTTCCCGATCACACGGTGGATCATACTCTGGGTTCCACATGCATGTTTTAGCTGAAGGAAGAATCCCTTAAACCTGGAGAGTTGAGACCCATGGAATGGGTACCATGCAATATGACTTCAAAGGGTCTGCATTTGCTCACCGAACCTCACCAATCCTATCACTGCTGCGTTTATGCTGCTGTACACACGCTTGATTCTCTTTTGGAGACATGTAAATCCATAGGTTTTAAGATTCTTACTAGTCAGGTATATTCTTAGGCGTTTAATATGGGGTGTTGAGTCCACTTCGTTGAGCAAGGAGTAGCTCTTGTCTATTACATATTTGGCTTATGGAACGGTATCTGTGCTAATTTCAATCTCTGGTTTTATGCAGCACCCCAACTCACCTTTCCCCTTAAGCAAGCATAAGTTGGTTTTCTACATTTGAGACCCTGTTCTGTTTTGTAATTCAGTTCCTGGGTAGCCAAGTTTACATTCCGTGTATTAGTGATACCTTATGATATTTCTTTTTCTGTGTGACTTATTTCTCTTAGAATCATCGTACCTGAGTCCACTCATTATGCTGCTACAGGCCTGATGACATAGATTTCATTGCTGAGTGATATTGCATTGTACGTAAGTACCACAAATTCTTTATTCATTTTTCGCTTTCTGTGATATTGAACTTGTACCATAAACGAGGTTCTTGTAAACAGAGCCGTCCCAAACTTTGGGGTGGCTGTGTCTTTTTGATTTGAATTTCCCTAAGCTATAGGAGCATAAGTGGAAGTGCCCTAGGCTCTGTTGCTTTGTTTTTTAGATGTTTCAGGAAACACCATACACTTCTCCAGAGTGGCTGTTGGCAATTTACATCCCGCCCATCAGCATAACAAGGCTCCCAGTTCTCCATGGCCTGTCCTGCCTTTCTGGATTTTACACTTTTTTCAGATGGCCCGTTTGCCCGGGGGGCAGTGAGACTTCATTGTAGTGCAGATTTCCTTTGCAAGCTTGCTTGGTTGGCCAAAAAGGGCGTATGCGTTTTTTCCTGAATATATTCAGGAAAAAACGCATACGCCCTTTTTGGCCAAGTGCATCATTGTGGACGTTCTGCCTCTTTTCCTATGCTTTTCATGCAATTCCAGTCTACCTCCTGAAATCGGTTTCCTGCAATTCTGCCCCGCTTTCAAGTCCTCTTGGCAGCCTTACTTCAATATATTTTTAGACGATAGCTGTCATTTATAACTCTGCATGTTTGTGAATGACAGTGCCCCTGAGCTCCTTTCTTCAACTCTCTTTATTGTGAGCTGGCCGCAACAGCGCAGGATTGCTTCACGCCCTAGTGTGGTTTTGGCATGGCAAGCTGAGCCTTTGGTTAATTCCTCTTCCTGGTGGGAAATGAGAGTTAAATTTGCCCGTCCAGACACCTCCAGCTAGTCTCTCATTGGTTCTCCCTATTCCTGTTCATTTCCCGCAGAAATTGCAAACTGGGCCAAACAGGAGGTTAAAGGCACTGACTCTCCAAGTGGGGAGAGTGTTACTAAAGCGTCTGGAATGTGGCACCCGAGTACCAGGGGACAAAAACTGAGATACATTTGAACACGTTTCCCGATCACACGGTGGATCATACTCTGGGTTCCACATGCATGTTTTAGCTGAAGGAGGAATCCCTTAAACCTGGAGAGTTGTGACCCATGGAATGGGTACCATGCAATATGACTTCAAAGGGTCTGCATTTGCTCACCGAACCTCACCAATCCTATCACTGCTGCGTTTATGCTGCTGTACACACGCTTGATTCTCTTTTGGAGACATGTAACTCCATAGGTTTTAAGATTCTTACTAGTCAGCTATATTCTTAGGCGTTTAATATGGGGTGTTGAGTCCACTTCGTTGAGGCAGGAGTAGCTCTTGTTTATTACATATTTGGCTTATGGAACGGTATCTGTGCTAATTTCAATCTCTTGTTTTATGCAGCACCCCAACTCACCTTTCCCCTTAAGCAAGCATAAGTTGGTTTTCTACATTTGAGACCCTGTTCTGTTTTGTAATTCAGTTCCTGGGTAGCCAAGTTTACATTCCGTGTATTAGTGATATCTTATGATGTTTCTTTTTCTGTGTCACTTATTTCACTTACAATCATCATATCTGAATCCACTCATTATGGTGCTACGTGCCTGATGACATAGATTTCATTGCTGAGTGATATTGCATTGTACGTAAATACCACAAATTCTTTATTCATTTTTCGCTTTCTGTGATATTGAACTTGTACCATAAACGAGGATCTTGTAAACAGAGCCGTCCCAAACTTTGGGGTGGCTCTGTCTTTTTGATTTGACTTTCCCTAAGCTATAGGAGCATAAGTGGAAGTGCCCTAGGCTCTGTTGCTTTTTTTTTTTTAGATGTTTCAGGAAACACCATACACTTCTCCAGAGTGGCTGTTGGCAGTTTACATCCCGCCCATCAGCATAACAAGGCTGCCAGTTCTCCATGGCCTGTCCTGCCTTTCTGGATTTTACACTTTTTTCAGATGGCCCTTTTGCCCGTGGGGCAGTGAGACTTCAGTGTAGTGCAGATTTCCTTTGCAAGCTTGCTTGGTTGGCCAAAAAGGGCGTATGCGTTTTTTCCTGAATATATTCAGGAAAAAACGCATACGCCCTTTTTGGCCAAGTGCATCATTGTGGACGTTCTGCCTCTTTTCCTATGCTTTTCATGCAATTCCAGTCTACCTCCTGAAATCGGTTTCCTGCAATTCTGCCCCGCTTTCAAGTCCTCTTGGCAGCCTTACTTCAATATATTTTTAGACGATAGCTGTCATTTATAACTCTGCATGTTTGTGAATGACAGTGCCCCTGAGCTCCTTTCTTCAACTCTCTTTATTGTGAGCTGGCCGCAACAGCGCAGGATTGCTTCAGGCCCTAGTGTGGTTTTGGCATGGCAAGCTGAGCCTTTGGTTAATTCCTCTTCCTGGTGGGAAATGAGAGTTAAATTTGCCCGTCCAGACACCTCCAGCTAGTCTCTCATTGGTTCTCCCTATTCCTGTTCATTTCCCGCAGAAATTGCAAACTGGGCCAAACAGGAGGTTAAAGGCACTGACTCTCCAAGTGGGGAGAGTGTTAGTAAAGCGTCTGGAATGTTGCACCCGAGTACCAGGGGACGAAAACTGAGACACATTTGAACACGTTTCCCGATCACACGGTGGATCATACTCTGGGTTCCACATGCATGTTTTAGCTGAAGGAAGAATCCCTTAAACCTGGAGAGTTGAGACCCATGGAATGGGTACCATGCAATATGACTTCAAAGGGTCTGCATTTGCTCACCGAACCTCAACAATCCTATCACTGCTGCGTTTATGCTGCTGTACACACGCTTGATTCTCTTTTGGAGACATGTAAATCCATAGGTTTTAAGATTCTTACTAGTCAGGTATATTCTTAGGCGTTTAATATGGGGTGTTGAGTCCACTTCGTTGAGCAAGGAGTAGCTCTTGTCTATTACATATTTGGCTTATGGAACGGTATCTGTGCTAATTTCAATCTCTGGTTTTATGCAGCACCCCAACTCACCTTTCCCCTTAAGCAAGCATAAGTTGGTTTTCTACATTTGAGACCCTGTTCTGTTTTGTAATTCAGTTCCTGGGTAGCCAAGTTTACATTCCGTGTATTAGTGATACCTTATGATATTTCTTTTTCTGTGTGACTTATTTCTCTTAGAATCATCGTACCTGAGTCCACTCATTATGCTGCTACAGGCCTGATGACATAGATTTCATTGCTGAGTGATATTGCATTGTACGTAAGTACCACAAATTCTTTATTCATTTTTCGCTTTCTGTGATATTGAACTTGTACCATAAACGAGGTTCTTGTAAACAGAGCCGTCCCAAACTTTGGGGTGGCTGTGTCTTTTTGATTTGAATTTCCCTAAGCTATAGGAGCATAAGTGGAAGTGCCCTAGGCTCTGTTGCTTTGTTTTTTAGATGTTTCAGGAAACACCATACACTTCTCCAGAGTGGCTGTTGGCAATTTACATCCCGCCCATCAGCATAACAAGGCTCCCAGTTCTCCATGGCCTGTCCTGCCTTTCTGGATTTTACACTTTTTTCAGATGGCCCTTTTGCCCGGGGGGCAGTGAGACTTCATTGTAGTGCAGATTTCCTTTGCAAGCTTGCTTGGTTGGCCAAAAAGGGCGTATGCGTTTTTTCCTGAATATATTCAGGAAAAAACGCATACGCCCTTTTTGGCCAAGTGCATCATTGTGGACGTTCTGCCTCTTTTCCTATGCTTTTCATGCAATTCCAGTCTACCTCCTGAAATCGGTTTCCTGCAATTCTGCCCCGCTTTCAAGTCCTCTTGGCAGCCTTACTTCAATATATTTTTAGACGATAGCTGTCATTTATAACTCTGCATGTTTGTGAATGACAGTGCCCCTGAGCTCCTTTCTTCAACTCTCTTTATTGTGAGCTGGCCGCAACAGCGCAGGATTGCTTCACGCCCTAGTGTGGTTTTGGCATGGCAAGCTGAGCCTTTGGTTAATTCCTCTTCCTGGTGGGAAATGAGAGTTAAATTTGCCCGTCCAGACACCTCCAGCTAGTCTCTCATTGGTTCTCCCTATTCCTGTTCATTTCCCGCAGAAATTGCAAACTGGGCCAAACAGGAGGTTAAAGGCACTGACTCTCCAAGTGGGGAGAGTGTTAGTAAAGCGTCTGGAATGTTGCACCCGAGTACCAGGGGACGAAAACTGAGACACATTTGAAAACGTTTCCCGATCACACGGTGGATCATACTCTGGGTTCCACATGCATGTTTTAGCTGAAGGAAGAATCCCTTAAACCTGGAGAGTTGAGACCCATGGAATGGGTACCATGCAATATGACTTCAAAGGGTCTGCATTTGCTCACCGAACCTCACCAATCCTATCACTGCTGCGTTTATGCTGCTGTACACACGCTTGATTCTCTTTTGGAGACATGTAAATCCATAGGTTTTAAGATTCTTACTAGTCAGCTATATTCTTAGGCGTTTAATATGGGGTGTTGAGTCCACTTCGTTGAGCAAGGAGTAGCTCTTGTCTATTACATATTTGGCTTATGGAACGGTATCTGTGCTAATTTCAATCTCTGGTTTTATGCAGCACCCCAACTCACCTTTCCCCTTAAGCAAGCATAAGTTGGTTTTCTACATTTGAGACCCTGTTCTGTTTTGTAATTCAGTTCCTGGGTAGCCAAGTTTACATTCCGTGTATTAGTGATACCTTATGATATTTCTTTTTCTGTGTGACTTATTTCTCTTAGAATCATCGTACCTGAGTCCACTCATTATGCTGCTACAGGCCTGATGACATAGATTTCATTGCTGAGTGATATTGCATTGTACGTAAGTACCACAAATTCTTTATTCATTTTTCGCTTTCTGTGATATTGAACTTGTACCATAAACGAGGTTCTTGTAAACAGAGCCGTCCCAAACTTTGGGGTGGCTGTGTCTTTTTGATTTTAATTTCCCTAAGCTATAGGAGCATAAGTGGAAGTGCCCTAGGCTCTGTTGCTTTGTTTTTTAGATGTTTCAGGAAACACCATACACTTCTCCAGAGTGGCTGTTGGCAATTTACATCCCGCCCATCAGCATAACAAGGCTCCCAGTTCTCCATGGCCTGTCCTGCCTTTCTGGATTTTACACTTTTTTCAGATGGCCCTTTTGCCCGGGGGGCAGTGAGACTTCATTGTAGTGCAGATTTCCTTTGCAAGCTTGCTTGGTTGGCCAAAAAGGGCGTATGCGTTTTTTCCTGAATATATTCAGGAAAAAAACGCATACGCACTTTTTGGCCAAGTGCATCATTGTGGACGTTCTGCCTCTTTTCCTATGCTTTTCATGCAATTCCAGTCTACCTCCTGAAATCGGTGTCCTGAAATTCTGCCCCGCTTTCAAGTCCTCTTGGCAGCATTACTTCAATATATTTTTGGACGATAGCTGTCATTTATAACTCTGCATGTTTGTGAATGACAGTGCCCCTGAGCTCCTTTCTTCAACTCTCTTTATTGTGAGCTGGCCGCAACACCGCAGGATTGCTTCAGGCCCTAGTGTGGTTTTGGCATGGCAAGCTGAGCCTTTGGTTAATTCCTCTTCCTGGTGGGAAATGAGAGTTAAATTTGCCCGTCCAGACACCTCCAGCTAGTCTCTCATTGGTTCTCCCTATTCCTGTTCATTTCCCGCAGAAATTGCAAACTGGGCCAAACAGGAGGTTAAAGGCACTGACTCTCCAAGTGGGGAGAGTGTTAGTAAAGCGTCTGGAATGTTGCACCCGAGTACCAGGGGACGAAAACTGAGACACATTTGAACACGTTTCCCGATCACACGGTGGATCATACTCTGGGTTCCACATGCATGTTTTAGCTGAAGGAAGAATCCCTTAAACCTGGAGAGTTGAGACCCATGGAATGGGTACCATGCAATATGACTTCAAAGGGTCTGCATTTGCTCACCGAACCTCAACAATCCTATCACTGCTGCGTTTATGCTGCTGTACACACGCTTGATTCTCTTTTGGAGACATGTAAATCCATAGGTTTTAAGATTCTTACTAGTCAGCTATATTCTTAGGCGTTTAATATGGGGTGTTGAGTCCACTTCGTTGAGCAAGGAGTAGCTCTTGTCTATTACATATTTGGCTTATGGAACGGTATCTGTGCTAATTTCAATCTCTGGTTTCATGCAGCAACCCAACTCACCTTTCCCCTTAAGCAAGCATAAGTTGGTTTTCTACATTTGAGACCCTGTTCTGTTTTGTAATTCAGTTCCTGGGTAGCCAAGTTTACATTCCGTGTATTAGTGATACCTTATGATATTTCTTTTTCTGTGTGACTTATTTCTCTTAGAATCATCGTACCTGAGTCCACTCATTATGCTGCTACAGGCCTGATGACATAGATTTCATTGCTGAGTGATATTGCATTGTACGTAAGTACCACAAATTCTTTATTCATTTTTCGCTTTCTGTGATATTGAACTTGTACGATAAACGAGGTTCTTGTAAACAGAGCCGTCCCAAACTTTGGGGTGGCTGTGTCTTTTTGATTTGAATTTCCCTAAGCTATAGGAGCATAAGTGGAAGTGCCCTAGGCTCTGTTGCTTTGTTTTTTAGATGTTTCAGGAAACACCATACACTTCTCCAGAGTGGCTGTTGGCAATTTACATCCCGCCCATCAGCATAACAAGGCTCCCAGTTCTCCATGGCCTGTCCTGCCTTTCTGGATTTTACACTTTTTTCAGATGGCCCTTTTGCCCGGGGGGCAGTGAGACTTCATTGTAGTGCAGATTTCCTTTGCAAGCTTGCTTGGTTGGCCAAAAAGGGCGTATGCGTTTTTTCCTGAATATATTCAGGAAAAAAACGCATACGCCCTTTTTGGCCAAGTGCATCATTGTGGACGTTCTGCCTCTTTTCCTATGCTTTTCATGCAATTCCAGTCTACCTCCTGAAATCGGTGTCCTGCAATTCTGCCCCGCTTTCAAGTGCTCTTGGCAGCCTTACTTCAATATATTTTTGGACGATAGCTGTCATTTATAACTCTGCATGTTTGTGAATGACAGTGCCCCTGAGCTCCTTTCTTCAACTCTCTTTATTGTGAGCTGGCCGCAACACCGCAGGATTGCTTCAGGCCCTAGTGTGGTTTTGGCATGGCAAGCTGAGCCTTTGGTTAATTCCTCTTCCTGGTGGGAAATGAGAGTTAAATTTGCCCGTCCAGACACCTCCAGCTAGTCTCTCATTGGTTCTCCCTATTCCTGTTCATTTCCCGCAGAAATTGCAAACTGGGCCAAACAGGAGGTTAAAGGCACTGACTCTCCAAGTGGGGAGAGTGTTAGTAAAGCGTCTGGAATGTTGCACCCAAGTACCAGGGGACGAAAACTGAGACACATTTGAAAACGTTTCCCGATCACACGGTGGATCATACTCTGGGTTCCACATGCATGTTTTAGCTGAAGGAAGAATCCCTTAAACCTGGAGAGTTGAGACCCATGGAATGGGTACCATGCAATATGACTTCAAAGGGTCTGCATTTGCTCACCGAACCTCACTAATCCTATCACTGCTGCGTTTATGCTGCTGTACACACGCTTGATTCTCTTTCGGAAACATGTAAATCCATAGGTTTTAAGATTCTTACTAGTCAGGTATATTCTTAGGCGTTTAATATGGGGTGCTGCGTCCACTTCGTTGAGGAAGGAGTAGCTCTTGTCTATTACATATTTGGCTTATGGAACGGTATCTGTGCTAATTTCAATCTCTGGTTTCATGCAGCAACCCAACTCACTTTTCCCCTTAAGCAAGCATAAGTTGGTTTTCTACATTTGAGACCCTGTTCTGTTTTGTAATTCAGTTCCTGGGTAGCCAAGTTTACATTCCGTGTATTAGTGATACCTTATGATATTTCTTTTTCTGTGTGACTTATTTCTCTTAGAATCATCGTACCTGAGTCCACTAATTATGCTGCTACGGACCTGATGACATAGATTTCATTGCTGACTGATATTGCATTGTACATAAGTACCACAAATTCTTTATTCATTTTTCGCTTTCTGTGATATTGAACTTGTACCATAAACGAGGTTCTTGTAAACAGAGCCGTCCCAAACTTTGGGGTGGCTGTGTCTTTTTTATTTTAATTTCCCTAAGCTATAGGAGCATAAGTGGAAGTGCCCTAGGCTCTGTTGCTTTGTTTTTTAGATGTTTCAGGAAACACCATACACTTCTCCAGAGTGGCTGTTGGCAATTTACATCCCGCCCATCAGCATAACAAGGCTCCCAGTTCTCCATGGCCTGTCCTGCCTTTCTGGATTTTACACTTTTTTCAGATGGCCCTTTTGCCCGGGGGGCAGTGAGACTTCATTGTAGTGCAGATTTCCTTTGCAAGCTTGCTTGGTTGGCCAAAAAGGGCGTATGCGTTTTTTCCTGAATATATTCAGGAAAAAACGCATACGCCCTTTTTGGCCAAGTGCATCATTGTGGACGTTCTGCCTCTTTTCCTATGCTTTTCATGCAATTCCAGTCTACCTCCTGAAATCGGTTTCCTGCAATTCTGCCCCGCTTTCAAGTGCTCTTGGCAGCCTTACTTCAATATATTTTTGGACGATAGCTGTCATTTATAACTCTGCAGGTCTGTGAATGACAGTGCCCCTGAGCTCCTTTGTTCAACTCGCTTTCTTGTGAGCTGGCCGCAACACCGCAGGATTGCTTCAGGCCCTAGTGTGGTTCCGGCACGGCAAGCTGAGCCTTTGGTTAATTCCTCTTCCTGGTGGGAAATGAGAGTTAAATTTGCCCGTCCAGACACCTCCAGCTAGTCTCTCATTGGTTCTCCCTATTCCTGTTCATTTCCCGCAGAAATTGCAAACTGGGCCAAACAGGAGGTTAAAGGCACTGACTCTCCAAGTGGGGAGAGTGTTAGTAAAGCGTCTGGAATGTTGCACCCAAGTACCAGGGGACGAAAACTGAGACACATTTGAAAACGTTTCCCGATCACACGGTGGATCATACTCTGGGTTCCACATGCATGTTTTAGCTGAAGGAAGAATCCCTTAAACCTGGAGAGTTGAGACCCATGGAATGGGTACCATGCAATATGACTTCAAAGGGTCTGCATTTGCTCACCGAACCTCACTAATCCTATCACTGCTGCGTTTATGCTGCTGTATACACGCTTGATTCTCTTTCGGAAACATGTAAATCCATAGGTTTTAAGATTCTTACTAGTCAGGTATATTCTTAGGCGTTTAATATGGGGTGCTGCGTCCACTTCGTTGAGGAAGGAGTAGCTCTTGTCTATTACATATTTGGCTTATGGAACGGTATCTGTGCTAATTTCAATCTCTGGTTTCATGCAGCAACCCAACTCACTTTTCCCCTTAAGCAAGCATAAGTTGGTTTTCTACATTTGAGACCCTGTTCTGTTTTGTAATTCAGTTCCTGGGTAGCCAAGTTTACATTCCGTGTATTAGTGATACCTTATGATATTTCTTTTTCTGTGTGACTTATTTCTCTTAGAATCATCGTACCTGAGTCCACTAATTATGCTGCTACGGACCTGATGACATAGATTTCATTGCTGACTGATATTGCATTGTACATAAGTACCACAAATTCTTTATTCATTTTTCGCTTTCTGTGATATTGAACTTGTACCATAAACGAGGTTCTTGTAAACAGAGCCGTCCCAAACTTTGGGGTGGCTGTGTCTTTTTTATTTTAATTTCCCTAAGCTATAGGAGCATAAGTGGAAGTGCCCTAGGCTCTGTTGCTTTGTTTTTTAGATGTTTCAGGAAACACCATACACTTCTCCAGAGTGGCTGTTGGCAATTTACATCCCGCCCATCAGCATAACAAGGCTCCCAGTTCTCCATGGCCTGTCCTGCCTTTCTGGATTTTACACTTTTTTCAGATGGCCCTTTTGCCCGGGGGGCAGTGAGACTTCATTGTAGTGCAGATTTCCTTTGCAAGCTTGCTTGGTTGGCCAAAAAGGGCGTATGCGTTTTTTCCTGAATATATTCAGGAAAAAACGCATACGCCCTTTTTGGCCAAGTGCATCATTGTGGACGTTCTGCCTCTTTTCCTATGCTTTTCATGCAATTCCAGTCTACCTCCTGAAATCGGTTTCCTGCAATTCTGCCCCGCTTTCAAGTGCTCTTGGCAGCCTTACTTCAATATATTTTTGGACGATAGCTGTCATTTATAACTCTGCAGGTCTGTGAATGACAGTGCCCCTGAGCTCCTTTGTTCAACTCGCTTTCTTGTGAGCTGGCCGCAACACCGCAGGATTGCTTCAGGCCCTAGTGTGGTTCCGGCACGGCAAGCTGAGCCTTTGGTTAATTCCTCTTCCTGGTGGGAAATGAGAGTTAAATTTGCCCGTCCAGACACCTCCAGCTAGTCTCTCATTGGTTCTCCCTATTCCTGTTCATTTCCCGCAGAAATTGCAAACTGGGCCAAACACGACGTTAAAGGCACTGACTCTCCAAGTGGGGAGAGTGTTAGTAAAGCATCTGGAATGTTGCACCCGAGTACCAGGGGACGAAAACTGAGACACATTTGAACACGTTTCCCGATCACAGGGTGGATCATACTCTGGGTTCCATATGCATGTTTTAGCTGAAGGAAGAATCCCTTAAGCCTGGAGAGTTGAGACCCATGGAATGGGTACCATGCAATATGACTTCAAATGGTCTGCATTTGCTCACCGAACCTCACCAATCCTATCACTGCTGCGTTTATGCTGCTGTACACACGCTTTTTTCTCTTTCAGAGACATGTAAATCCATAGGTTTTAAGATTCTTACTAGTCAGGTATATTCTTAGGCGTTTAATATGGGGTGCTGCGTCCACTTCGTTGAGCAAGGAGTAGCTCTTGTCTATTACATATTTGGCTTATGGAACGGTATCTGTGCTAATTTCAATCTCTGGTTTTATGCAGCACCCCAACTCACCTTTCCCTTAAGCAAGCATAAGTTGGTTTTCAACATTTGAGACCCTGTTCTGTTTTGTAATTCAGTTCCTGTGTAGCCAAGTTTACATTCCGTGTATTAGTGATACCTTATGATATTTCTTTTTCTGTGTGACATATTTCACTTAGAATCATCGTATCTGAATCCACTCATTATGCTGCTACGGGCCTGATGACATAGATTTCATTGCTGAGTGATATTGCATTGTACGTAAGTATCACAAATTCTTTATTCATTTTTCGCTTTCTGTGATATTGAACTTGTACCATAAACGAGGTTCTTGTAAACAGAGCCGTCCCAAACTTTGGGGTGGCTGTGTCTTTTTGATTTGAATTTCCCTAAGCTATAGGAGCATAAGTGGAAGTGCCCTAGGCTCTGTTGCTTTGTTTTTTAGATGTTTCAGGAAACACCATACACTTCTCCAGAGTGGCTGTTGGCAATTTACATCCCGCCCATCAGCATAACAAGGCTCCCAGTTCTCCATGGCCTGTCCTGCCTTTCTGGATTTTACACTTTTTTCAGATGGCCCTTTTGCCCGGGGGGCAGTGAGACTTCATTGTAGTGCAGATATCCTTTGCAAGCTTGCTTGGTTGGCCAAAAAGTGCATATGCGTTTTTTCCTGAATATATTCAGGAAAAAACGCATACGCCCTTTTTGGCCAAGTGCATCATTGTGGACGTTCTGCCTCTTTTCCTATGCTTTTCATGCAATTCCAGTCTACCTCCTGAAATCGGTGTCCTGCAATTCTGCCCCGCTTTCAAGTGCTCTTGGCAGCCTTACTTCAATATATTTTTGGACGATAGCTGTCATTTATAACTCTGCAGGTTTGTGAATGACAGTGCCCCTGAGGTCCTTTCTTCAACTCTCTTTATTGTGAGCTGGCCGCAACACCGCAGGATTGCTTCAGGTCATAGTGTGGTTCCGGCATGCAAGCTGAGCCTTTGGTTAATTCCTCTTCCTGGTGGGAAATGAGAGTTAAATTTGCCCGTCCAGACACCTCCAGCTAGTCTCTCATTGGTTCTCCCTATTCCTGTTCATTTCCCGCAGAAATTGCAAACTGGGCAAAACACGACGTTAAAGGCACTGACTCTCCAAGTGGGGAGAGTGTTAGTAAAGCGTCTGGAATGTTGCACCCGAGTACCAGGGGACGAAAACTGAGACACATTTGAACACGTTTCCCGATCACACGGTGGATCATACTCTGGGTTCCACATGCATGTTTTAGCTGAAGGAAGAATCCCTTAAACCTGGAGAGTTGAGACCCATGGAATGGGTACCATGCAATATGACTTCAAAGGGTCTGCATTTGCTCACCGAACCTCACCAATCCTATCACTGCTGCGTTTATGCTGCTGTACACACGCTTGATTCTCTTTCGGAGACATGTAAATCCATAGGTTTTAAGATTCTTACTAGTCAGCTATATTGTTAGGCGTTTAATATGGGGTGTTGAGTGCACTTCGTTGAGCAAGGAGTAGCTCTTGTCTATTACATATTTGGCTTATGGAACGGTATCTGTGCTAATTTCAATCTCTGGTTTTATGCAGCACCCCAACTCACCTTTCCCCTTAAGCAAGCATAAGTTGGTTTTCTACATTTGAGACCCTGTTCTGTTTTGTAATTCAGTTCCTGGGTAGCCAAGTTTACATTCCGTGTATTAGTGATACCTTATGATATTTCTTTTTCTGTGTGACTTATTTCTCTTAGAATCATCGTACCTGAGTCCACTCATTATGCTGCTACGGGTCTGATGACATAGATTTCATTGCTGAGTGATATTGCATTGTACGTAAGTACCACAAATTCTTTATTCATTTTCCGCTTTCTGTGATATTGAACTTGTACCATAAACGAGGTTCTTGTAAACAGAGCCGTCCCAAACTTTGGGGTGGCTGTGTCTTTTTGATTTTAATTTCCCTAAGCTATAGGAGCATAAGTGGAAGTGCCCTAGGCTCTGTTGCTTTGTTTTTTAGATGTTTCAGGAAACAGCATACACTTCTCCAGAGTGGCTGTTGGCAATTTACATACCGCCCATCAGCATAACAAGGCTCCCAGTTCTCCATGGCCTGTCCTGCCTTTCTGGATTTTACACTTTTTTCAGATGGCCCTTTTGCCCGTGGGGCAGTGAGACTTCATTGTAGTGCAGATTTCCTTTGCAAGCTTGCTTGGTTGGCCAAAAAGGGCGTATGCGTTTTTTCCTGAATGTATTCAGGAAAAAACCCATACGCCCTTTTTGGCCAAGTGCATCAATGTGGACGTTCTGCCTCTTTTCCTATGCTTTTCATGCAATTCCAGTCTACCTCCTGAAATCGGTTTCCTGCAATTCTGCCCCGCTTTCAAGTCCTCTTGGCAGACTTACTTCAATATATTTTTGGACGATAGCTGTCATTTATAACTCTGCAGGTTTGTGAATGACAGTGCCCCTGAGCTCCTTTGTTCAACTCGCTTTCTTGTGAGCTGGCCGCAACACCGCAAGATTGCTTCAGGCCCTAGTGTGGTTCTGGCACGGCAAGCTGAGCCTTTGGTTAATTCCTCTTCCTGGTGGGAAATGAGAGTTAAATTTGCCCGTCCAGACACCTCCAGCTAGTCTCTCATTGGTTCTCCCTATTCCTGTTCATTTCCCGCAGAAATTGCAAACTGGGCCAAACAGGAGGTTAAAGGCACTGACTCTTCAAGAGGGGAGAGTGTTAGTAAAGCGTCTGGAATGTTGCACCCGAGTACCAGGGGACGAAAACTGAGACACATTTGAACACGTTTCCCGATCACACGGTGGATCATACTCTGGGTTCCACATGCATGTTTTAGCTGAAGGAAGAATCCCTTAAACCTGGAGAGTTGAGACCCATGGAATGGGTACCATGCAATATGACTTCAAAGGGTCTGCATTTGCTCACCGAACCTCACCAATCCTATCACTGCTGCGTTTATGCTGCTGTACACACGCTTGATTCTCTTTTGGAGACATGTAAATCCATAGGTTTTAAGATTCTTACTAGTCAGCTATATTCTTAGGCGTTTAATATGGGGTGCTGCGTCCACTTCGTTGAGCAAGGAGTAGCTCTTGTCTATTACATATTTGGCTTATGGAACGGTATCTGTGCTAATTTCAATCTCTGGTTTTATGCAGCACCCCAACTCACCTTTCCCCTTAAGCAAGCATAAGTTGGTTTTCTACATCTGAGACCCTGTTCTGTTTTGTAATTCAATTCCTGTGTAGCCAAGTTTACATTCCGTGTATTAGTGATACCTTATGATATTTCTTTTTCTGTGTGACTTATTTCTCTTAGAATCATCGTACCTGAGTACACTCATTATGCTGCTACGGGCCTGATGACATAGATTTCATTGCTGAGTGATATTGCATTGTACGTAAGTACCACAAATTCTTTATTCATTTTTCGCTTTCTGTGATATTGAACTTGTACCATAAACGAGGTTCTTGTAAACAGAGCCGTCCCAAACTTTGAGGTGGCTGTGTCTTTTTGATTTGAATTTCCCTAAGCTATAGGAGCATAAGTGGAAGTGCCCTAGGCTCTGTTGCTTTGTTTTTTAGATGTTTCAGGAAACACCATACACTTCTCCAGGGTGGCTGTTGGCAATTTACATCCCGCCCATCAGCATAACAAGGCTCCCAGTTCTCCATGGCCTGTCCTGCCTTTCTGGATTTTACACTTTTTTCAGATGGCCCTTTTGCCCGTGGGGCAGTGAGACTTCATTGTAGTGCAGATTTCCTTTGCAAGCTTGCTTGGTTGGCCAAAAAGGGCGTATGCGTTTTTTCCTGAATATATTCAGGAAAAAACGCATACGCCCTTTTTGGCCAAGTGCATCATTGTGGACGTTCTGCCTCTTTTCCTATGCTTTTCATGCAATTCCAGTCTACCTCCTGAAATCGGTGTCCTGCAATTCTGCCCCGCTTTCAAGTGCTCTTGGCAGCCTTACTTCAATATATTTTTGGACGATAGCTGTCATTTATAACTCTGCAGGTTTGTGAATGACAGTGCCCCTGAGGTCCTTTCTTCAACTCTCTTTATTGTGAGCTGGCCGCAACACCGCAGGATTGCTTCATGCCCTAGGGTGGTTCCGGCACGGCAAGCTGAGCCTTTGGTTAATTCCTCTTCCTGGTGGGAAATGAGAGTTAAATTTGCCCGTCCAGACACCTCCAGCTAGTCTCTCATTGGTTCTCCCTATTCCTGTTCATTTCCCGCAGAAATTGCAAACTGGGCAAAACACGACGTTAAAGACACTGACTCTCCAAGTGGGGAGAGTGTTAGTAAAGCGTCTGGAATGTTGCACCCGAGTACTAGGGGACCAAAACTGAGACACATTTGAACACGTTTCCCGATCACACGGTGGATCATACTCTGGGTTCCACATGCATGTTTTAGCTGAAGGAAGAATCCCTTAAACCTGGAGAGTTGAGACCCATGGAATGGGTACCATGCAATATGACTTCAAAGGGTCTGCATTTGCTCACCGAACCTCAACAATCCTATCACTGCTGCGTTTATGCTGCTGTACACACGCTTGATTCTCTTTTGGAGACATGTAAATCCATAGGTTTTAAGATTCTTACTAGTCAGCTATATTCTTAGGCGTTTAATATGGGGTGTTGAGTGCACTTCGTTGAGCAAGGAGTAGCTCTTGTCTATTACATATTTGGCTTATGGAACGGTATCTGTGCTAATTTCAATCTCTGGTTTTATGCAGCACCCCAACTCACCTTTCCCCTTAAGCAAGCATAAGTTGGTTTTCTACATTTGAGACCCTGTTCTGTTTTGTAATTCAGTTCCTGGGTAGCCAAGTTTACATTCCGTGTATTAGTGATACCTTATGATATTTCTTTTTCTGTGTGACTTATTTCTCTTAGAATCATCGTACCTGAGTCCACTCATTATGCTGCTACAGGCCTGATGACATAGATTTCATTGCTGAGTGATATTGCATTGTACGTAAGTACCACAAATTCTTTATTCATTTTTCGCTTTCTGTGATATTGAACTTGTACCATAAACGAGGTTCTTGTAAACAGAGCCGTCCCAAACTTTGGGGTGGCTGTGTCTTTTTGATTTTAATTTCCCTAAGCTATAGGAGCATAAGTGGAAGTGCCCTAGGCTCTGTTGCTTTGTTTTTTAGATGTTTCAGGAAACACCATACACTTCTCCAGAGTGGCTGTTGGCAATTTACATCCCGCCCATCAGCATAACAAGGCTCCCAGTTCTCCATGGCCTGTCCTGCCTTTCTGGATTTTACACTTTTTTCAGATGGCCCTTTTGCCCGGGGGGCAGTGAGACTTCATTGTAGTGCAGATTTCCTTTGCAAGCTTGCTTGGTTGGCCAAAAAGGGCGTATGCGTTTTTTCCTGAATATATTCAGGAAAAAACGCATACGCCCTTTTTGGCCAAGTGCATCATTGTGGACGTTCTGCCTCTTTTCCTATGCTTTTCATGCAATTCCAGTCTACCTCCTGAAATCGGTTTCCTGCAATTCTGCCCCGCTTTCAAGTCATCTTGGCAGCCTTCCTTCAATATATTTTTGGACGATAGCTGTCATTTATAACTCTGCAGGTTTGTGAATGACAGTGCCCCTGAGCTCCTTTCTTCAACTCTCTTTATTGTGAGCTGGCCGCAACACCGCAGGATTGCTTCAGGCCCTAGTGTGGTTCCGGCACGGCAAGCTGAGCCTTTGGTTAATTCCTCTTCCTGGTGGGAAATGAGAGTTAAATTTGCCCGTCCAGACACCTCCAGCTAGTCTCTCATTGGTTCTCCCTATTCCTGTTCATTTCCCGCAGAAATTGCAAACTGGGCCAAACAGGAGGTTAAAGGCACTGACTCTCCAATTGGGGAGAGCGTTAGTAAAGCGTCTGGAATGTTGCACCCGAGTACCAGGGGACGAAAACTGAGACACATTTGAACACGTTTCCCGATCAAACGGTGGATCATACTCTGGGTTCCATATGGATGTTTTAGCTGAAGGAAGAATCCCTTAAACCTGGAGAGTTGAGACCCATGGAATGGGTACCATGCAATATGTCTTCAAAGGGTCTGCATTTGCTCACCGAACCTAACCAATCCAATCACTGCTGCGTTTATGCTGCTGTACACACGCTTGATTCTCTTTCGGAGACATGTAAATCCATAGGTTTTAAGATTCTTACTAGTCAGGTATATCCTTAGGCGTTTATTATGGGGTGCTGCGTCCACTTCGTTGAGCAAGGAGTAGCTCTTGTCTATTACATATTTGGCTTATGGAACGGTATCTGTGCTAATTTCAATCTCTGGTTTTATGCAGCACCCCAACTCACCTTTCCCTTAAGCAAGCATAAGTTGGTTTTCAACATTTGAGACCCTGTTCTGTTTTGTAATTCAGTTCCTGTGTAGCCAAGTTTACATTCCGTGTATTAGTGATACCTTATGATATTTCTTTTTCTGTGTGACATATTTCTCTTAGAATCATCGTATCTGAATCCACTCATTATGCTGCTACGGGCCTGATGACATAGATTTCATTGCTGAGTGGTATTGCATTGTACGTAAGTACCACAAATTCTTTATTCATTTTTCGCTTTCTGTGATAATGAACTTGTACCATAAACGAGGTTCTTGTAAACAGAGCCGTCCCAAACTTTGGGGTGGCTGTGTCTTTTTGATTTTAATTTCCCTAAGCTATAGGAGCATAAGTGGAAGTGCCCTAGGCTCTGTTGCTTTGTTTTTTAGATGTTTCAGGAAACACCATACACTGCTCCAGAGTGGCTGTTGGCAATTTACATCCCGCCCATCAGCATAACAAGGCACCCAGTTCTCCATGGCCTGTCCTGCCTTTCTGGATTTTACACTTTTTTCAGATGGCCCTTTTGCCTGTGGGGCAGTGAGACTTCATTGTAGTGCAGATTTCCTTTGCAAGCTTGCTTGGTTGGTCAAAAAGGGCGTATGCGTTTTTTCCTGAATATATTCAGGAAAAAACGCATACGCCCTTTTTGGCCAAGTGCATCATTGTGGACGTTCTGCCTCTTTTCCTATGCTTTTCATGCAATTCCAGTCTACCTCCTGAAATCGGTTTCCTGCAATTCTGCCCCGCTTTCAAGTCCTCTTGGCAGCCTTCCTTCAATATATTTTTGGACGATAGCTGTCATTTATAACTCTGCAGGTTTGTGAATGACAGTGCCCCTGAGGTCCTTTCTTCAACTCTCTTTATTGTGAGCTGGCCGCAACACCGCAGGATTGCTTCAGGCCCTAGTGTGGTTCCGGCACGGCAAGCTGAGCCTTTGGTTAATTCCTCTTCCTGGTGGGAAATGAGAGTTAAATTTGCCCGTCCAGACACCTCCAGCTAGTCTCTCATTGGTTCTCCCTATTCCTGTTCATTTCCCGCAGAAATTGCAAACTGGGCCAAACAGGAGGTTAAAGGCACTGACTCTCCAATTGGGGAGAGCGTTAGTAAAGCGTCTGGAATGTTGCACCCGAGTACCAGGGGACGAAAACTGAGACACATTTGAACACGTTTCCCGATCAAACGGTGGATCATACTCTGGGTTCCATATGGATGTTTTAGCTGAAGGAAGAATCCCTTAAACCTGGAGAGTTGAGACCCATGGAATGGGTACCATGCAATATGTCTTCAAAGGGTCTGCATTTGCTCACCGAACCTAACCAATCCAATCACTGCTGCGTTTATGCTGCTGTACACACGCTTGATTCTCTTTCGGAGACATGTAAATCCATAGGTTTTAAGATTCTTACTAGTCAGGTATATCCTTAGGCGTTTATTATGGGGTGCTGCGTCCACTTCGTTGAGCAAGGAGTAGCTCTTGTCTATTACATATTTGGCTTATGGAACGGTATCTGTGCTAATTTCAATCTCTGGTTTTATGCAGCACCCCAACTCACCTTTCCCTTAAGCAAGCATAAGTTGGTTTTCAACATTTGAGACCCTGTTCTGTTTTGTAATTCAGTTCCTGTGTAGCCAAGTTTACATTCCGTGTATTAGTGATACCTTATGATATTTCTTTTTCTGTGTGACATATTTCTCTTAGAATCATCGTATCTGAATCCACTCATTATGCTGCTACGGGCCTGATGACATAGATTTCATGCTGAGTGGTATTGCATTGTACGTAAGTACCACAAATTCTTTATTCATTTTTCGCTTTCTGTGGTAATGAACTTGTACCATAAACGAGGTTCTTGTAAACAGAGCCGTCCCAAACTTTGGGGTGGCTGTGTCTTTTTGATTTTAATTTCCCTAAGCTATAGGAGCATAAGTGGAAGTGCCCTAGGCTCTGTTGCTTTGTTTTTTAGATGTTTCAGGAAACACCATACACTTCTCCAGAGTGGCTGTTGGCAATTTACATCCCGCCCATCAGCATAACAAGGCTCCCAGTTCTCCATGGCCTGTCCTGCCTTTCTGGATTTTACACTTTTTTCAGATGGCCCTTTTGCCCGTGGGGCAGTGAGACTTCATTGTAGTGCAGATTTCCTTTGCAAGCTTGCTTGGTTGGCCAAAAAGGGCGTATGCGTTTTTTCCTGAATATATTCAGGAAAAAACGCATACGCCCTTTTTGGCCAAGTGCATCATTGTGGACGTTCTGCCTCTTTTCCTATGCTTTTCATGCAATTCCAGTCTACCTCCTGAAATCGGTTTCCTGCAATTCTGCCCCGCTTTCAAGTGCTCTTGGCAGCCTTACTTCAATATATTTTTGGACGATAGCTGTCATTTATAACTCTGCAGGTTTGTGAATGACAGTGCGCCTGAGCTCCTTTCTTCAGCTCTCTTTCTTGTGAGCTGGCCGCAACACCGCAGGATTGCTTCAGGCCCTAGTGTGGTTCCGGCACGGCAAGCTGAGCCTTTGGTTAATTCCTCTTCCTGGTGGGAAATGAGAGTTAAATTTCCCGTCCAGACACCTCCAGCTAGTCTCTCATTGGTTCTCCCTATTCCTGTTCATTTCCCGCAGAAATTGCAAACTGGGCCAAACAGGAGGTTAAAGGCACTGACTCTCCAAGTGGGGAGAGTGTTAGTAAAGCGTCTGGAATGTTGCACCCGAGTACCAGGGGACGAAAACTGAGACACATTTGAACACGTTTCCCGATCACACGGTGGATCATACTCTGGGTTCCACATGCATGTTTTAGCTGAAGGAGGAATCCCTTAAACCTGCAGAGTTGTGACCCATGGAATGGGTACCATGCAATATGACTTCAAAGGGTCTGCATTTGCTCACCGAACCTCACCAATCCTATCACTGCTGCGTTTATGCTGCTGTACACATGCTTGATTCCCTTTCGGAGACATGTAAATCCATAGGTTTTAAGATTCTTACTAGTCAGGTATATTCTTAGGCGTTTAATATGTGGTGTTGAGTCCACTTCGTTGAGGAAGCAGTAGCTCTTGTCTATTACATATTTGGCTTATGGAACGGTATCTGTGCTAATTTCAATCTCTGGTTTTATGTAGCACCCCAACTCACCTTTCCCCTTAAGCAAGCATAAGTTGGTTTTCTACATTTGAGACCCTGTTCTGTTTTGTAATTCAGTTCCTGGGTAGCCAAGTTTACATTCCGTGTATTAGTGATACCTTATGATATTTCTTTTTCTGTGTGACTTATTTCTCTTAGAATCATCGTACCTGAGTCCTCTCATTATGCTGCTACGGGTCTGATGACATAGATTTCATTGCTGAGTGATATTGCATTGTACGTAAGTACCACAAATTCTTTATTCATTTTTCGCTTTCTGTGATATTGAACTTGTACCATAAACGAGGATCTTGTAAACAGAGCCGTCCCAAACTTTGGGGTGGCTGTGTCTTTTTGATTTTACTTTCCCTAAGCTATAGGAGCATAAGTGGAAGTGCCCTAGGCTCTGTTGCTTTGTTTTTTAGATGTTTCAGGAAACACCATACACTTCTCCAGAGTGGCTGTTGGCAATTTACATCCCGCCCATCAGCATAACAAGGCTCCCAGTTCTCCATGGCCTGTCCTGCCTTTCTGGATTTTACACTTTTTTCAGATGGCCCTTTTGCCCGTGGGGCAGTGAGACTTCATTATAGTGCAGATTTCCTTTGCAAGCTTGCTTGGTTGGCCAAAAAGGGCGTATGCGTTTTTTCCTGAATATATTCAGGAAAAAACGCATACACCCTTCTTGGCCAAGTGCATCATTGTGGACGTTCTGCCTCTTTTCCTATGCTTTTCATGCAATTCCAGTCTACCTCCTGAAATCGGTTTCCTGCAATTCTGCCCCGCTTTCAAGTGCTCTTGGCAGCCTTACTTCAATATATTTTTGGACGATAGCTGTCATTTATTACTCTGCAGGTTTGTGAATGACAGTGCCCCTGAGCTCCTTTCTTCAGCTCTCTTTCTTGTGAGCTGGCCGCAACACCGCAGGATTGCTTCAGGCCCTAGTGTGGTTCCGGCATGGCAAGCTGAGCCTTTGGTTAATTCCTCTTCCTGGTGGGAAATGAGAGTTAAATTTCCCGTCCAGACACCTCCAGCTAGTCTCTCATTGGTTCTCCCTATTCCTGTTCATTTCCTGCAGAAATTGCAAACTGGGCCAAAGAGGAGGTTAAAGGCACTGACTCTCCAAGTGGGGAGAGTGTTAGTAAAGCATCTGGAATGTTGCACCCGAGTACCAGGGGACAAAAACTGAGACACATTTGAACACGTTTCCCGATCACACGGTGGATCATACTCTGGGTTCCACATGCATGTTTTAGCTGAAGGAAGAATCCCTTAAACCTGCAGAGTTGTGACCCATGGAATGGGTACCATGCAATATGACTTCAAAGGGTCTGCATTTGCTCACCGAACCTCACCAATCCTATCACTGCTGCGTTTATGCTGCTGTACACATGCTTGATTCCCTTTCGGAGACATGTAAATCCATAGGTTTTAAGATTCTTACTAGTCAGGTATATTCTTAGGCGTTTAATATGTGGTGTTGAGTCCACTTCGTTGAGGAAGCAGTAGCTCTTGTCTATTACATATTTGGCTTATGGAACGGTATCTGTGCTAATTTCAATCTCTGGTTTTATGCAGCACCCCAACTCACCTTTCCCCTTAAGCAAGCATAAGTTGGTTTTCTACATTTGAGACCCTGTTCTGTTTTGTAATTCAGTTCCTGGGTAGCCAAGTTTACATTCCGTGTATTAGTGATACCTTATGATATTTCTTTTTCTGTGTGACTTATTTCTCTTAGAATCATCGTACCTGAGTCCACTCATTATGCTGCTATGGGCCTGATGACATAGATTTCATTGCTGAGTGATATTGCATTGTACGTAAGTACCACAAATTCTTTATTCATTTTTCGCTTTCTGTGATATTGAACTTGTACCATAAACGAGGTTCTTGTAAACAGAGCCGTCCCAAACTTTGGGGTGGCTGTGTCTTTTTGATTTTAATTTCCCTAAGCTATAGGAGCATAAGTGGAAGTGCCCTAGGCTCTGTTGCTTTGTTTTTTAGATGTTTCAGGAAACACCATACACTTCTCCAGAGTGGCTGTTGGCAATTTACATCCCGCCCATCAGCATAACAAGGCTCACAGTTCTCCATGGCCTGTCCTGCCTTTCTGGATTTTACACTTTTTTCAGATGGCCCTTTTGCCCGGGGGGCAGTGAGACTTCATTGTAGTGCAGATTTCCTTTGCAAGCTTGCTTGGTTGGCCAAAAAGGGCGTATGCGTTTTTTCCTGAATATATTCAGGAAAAAACGCATACGCCCTTTTTGGCCAAGTGCATCATTGTGGACGTTCTGCCTCTTTTCCTATGCTTTTCATGCAATTCCAGTCTACCTCCTGAAATCGGTGTCCTGCAATTCTGCCCCGCTTTCAAGTGCTCTTGGCAGCCTTACTTCAATATATTTTTGGACGATAGCTGTCATTTATAACTCTGCAGGTTTGTGAATGACAGTGCCCCTGAGCTCCTTTCTTCAGCTCTCTTTATTGTGAGCTGGCCGCAACACCGCAGGATTGCTTCAGGCCCTAGTGTGGTTCCGGCACGGCAAGCTGAGCCTTTGGTTAATTCCTCTTCCTGGTGGGAAATGAGAGTTAAATTTGCCCGTCCAGACACCTCCAGCTAGTCTCTCATTGGTTCTCCCTATTCCTGTTCATTTCCCGCAGAAATTGCAAACTGGGCCAAACAGGAGGTTAAAGGCACTGACTCTCCAAGTGGGGAGAGTGTTAGTAAAGCGTCTGGAATGTTGCACCCGAGTACCAGGGGACGAAAACTGAGACACATTTGAACACGTTTCCCGATCACACGGTGGATCATACTCTGGGTTCCACATGCATGTTTTAGCTGAAGGAGGAATCCCTTAAACCTGCAGAGTTGTGACCCATGGAATGGGTACCATGCAATATGACTTCAAAGGGTCTGCATTTGCTCACCGAACCTCACCAATCCTATCACTGCTGCGTTTATGCTGCTGTACACATGCTTGATTCCCTTTCGGAGACATGTAAATCCATAGGTTTTAAGATTCTTACTAGTCAGGTATATTCTTAGGCGTGTAATATGGGGTGTTGAGTCCACTTCGTTGAGGAAGGAGTAGCTCTTGTCTATTACATATTTGGCTTATGGAACGGTATCTGTGCTAATTTCAAACTCTGGTTTTATGCAGCACCCCAACTCACCTTTCCCCTTAAGCAAGCATAAGTTGGTTTTCTACATTTGAGACCCTGTTCTGTTTTGTAATTCAGTTCCTGGGTAGCCAAGTTTACATTCCGTGTATTAGTGATACCTTATGATATTTCTTTTTCTGTGTGACTTATTTCTCTTAGAATCATCGTACCTGAGTCCACTCATTATGCTGCTACGGGCCTGATGACATAGATTTCATTGCTGAGTGATATTGCATTGTACGTAAGTACCACAAATTCTTTATTCATTTTTCGCTTTCTGTGATATTGAACTTGTACCATAAACGAGGTTCTTGTAAACAGAGCCGTCCCAAACTTTGGGGTGGCTGTGTCTTTTTGATTTGAATTTCCCTAAGCTATAGGAGCATAAGTGGAAGTGCCCTAGGCTCTGTTGCTTTGTTTTTTAGATGTTTCAGGAAACACCATACACTTCTCCAGAGTGGCTGTTGGCAATTTACATCCCGCCCATCAGCATAACAAGGCTCACAGTTCTCCATGGCCTGTCCTGCCTTTCTGGATTTTACACTTTTTTCAGATGGCCCTTTTGCCCGGGGGGCAGTGAGACTTTATTGTAGTGCAGATTTCCTTTGCAAGCTTGCTTGGTTGGCCAAAAAGGGCGTATGCGTTTTTTCCTGAATATATTCAGGAAAAAACGCATACGCCCTTTTTGGCCAAGTGCATCATTGTGGACGTTCTGCCTCTTTTCCTATGCTTTTCATGCAATTCCAGTCTACCTCCTGAAATCGGTGTCCTGCAATTCTGCCCCGCTTTCAAGTGCTCTTGGCAGCCTTACTTCAATATATTTTTGGACGATAGCTGTCATTTATAACTCTGCAGGTTTGTGAATGACAGTGCCCCTGAGCTCCTTTCTTCAGCTCTCTTTATTGTGAGCTGGCCGCAACACTGCAGGATTGCTTCAGGCCCTAGTGTGGTTCCGGCACGGCAAGCTGAGCCTTTGGTTAATTCTTCTTCCTGGTGGGAAATGAGAGTTAAATTTGCCCGTCCAGACACCTCCAGCTAGTCTCTCATTGGTTCTCCCTATTCCTGTTCATTTCCCGCAGAAATTGCAAACTGGGCCAAACAGGAGGTTAAAGGCACTGACTCTCCAAGTGGGGAGAGTGTTAGTAAAGCGTCTGGAATGTTGCACCCGAGTACCAGGGGACTTAAACTGAGACATATTTGAACACGTTTCCCGATCACACGGTGGATCATACTCTGGGTTCCACATGCATGTTTTAGCTGAAGGAAGAATCCCTTAAACCTGGAGAGATGAGACCCATGGAATGGGTACCATGCAATATGACTTCAAAGTGTCTGCATTTGCTCACCGAACCTCACCAATCCTATCACTGCTGCGTTTATGCTGCTGTACACACGCTTGATTCTCTTTTGGAGACATGAAAATCCATAGGTTTTTAGATTCTTACTAGTCAGGTATATTCTTAGGCGTTTAATATGGGGTGTTGAGTCCACTTCGTTGAGGAAGGAGTAGCTCTTGTCTATTATATATTTGGCTTATGGAATGGTATCTGTGCTAATTTCAATCTCTGGTTTTATGCAGCACCCCAACTCACCTTTCCCCTTAAGCAAGCATAAGTTGGTTTTCTACATTTGAGACCCTGTTCTGTTTTGTAATTCTGTTCCTGGGTAGCCAAGTTTACATTCCATGTATTAGTGATACCTTATGATATTTCTTTTTCTGTGTGACTTATTTCTCTTAGAATCATCGTACCTGAGTCCACTCATTATGCTGCTATGGGCCTGATGACATAGATTTCATTGCTGAGTGATATTGCATTGTACGTAAGTACCACAAATTCTTTATTCATTTTTCGCTTTCTGTGATATTGAACTTGTACCATAAACGAGGTTCTTGTAAACAGAGCCGTCCCAAACTTTGGCGTGGCTGTGTCTTTTTGATTTGAAATTCCCTAAGCTATAGGAGCATAAGTGGAAGTGCCCTAGGCTCTGTTGCTTTGTTTTTTAGATGTTTCAGGAAACACCATACACTTCTCCAGAGTGGCTGTTGGCAATTTACATCCCGCCCATCAGCATAACAAGGCTCCCAGTTCTCCATGGCCTGTCCTGCCTTTCTGGATTTTACACTTTTTTCAGATGGCCCTTTTGCCCGGGGGGCAGTGAGACTTCATTGTAGTGCAGATTTCCTTTGCAAGCTTGCTTGGTTGGCCAAAAAGGGCGTATGCGTTTTTTCCTGAATATATTCAGGAAAAAACGCATACGCCCTTTTTGGCCAAGTGCATCATTGTGGACGTTCTGCCTCTTTTCCTATGCTTTTCATGCAATTCCAGTCTACCTCCTGAAATCGGTGTCCTGCAATTCTGCCCCGCTTTCAAGTGCTCTTGGCAGCCTTCCTTCAATATATTTTTGGACGATAGCTGTCATTTATAACTCTGCAGGTTTGTGAATGACAGTGCCCCTGAGCTCCTTTCTTCAACTCTCTTTATTGTGAGCTGGCCGCAACACCGCAGGATTGCTTCAGGCCCTAGTGTGGTTCCGGCACGGCAAGCTGAGCCTTTGGTTAATTCCTCTTCCTGGTGGGAAATGAGAGTTAAATTTGCCCGTCCAGACACCTCCAGCTAGTCTCTCATTGGTTCTCCCTATTCCTGTTCATTTCCCGCAGAAATTGCAAACTGGGCCAAACAGGAGGTTAAAGGCACTGACTCTCCAATTGGGGAGAGCGTTAGTAAAGCGTCTGGAATGTTGCACCCGAGTACCAGGGGACGAAAACTGAGACACATTTGAACACGTTTCCCGATCAAACGGTGGATCATACTCTGGGTTCCATATGGATGTTTTCGCTGAAGGAAGAATCCCTTAAACCTGGAGAGTTGAGACCCATGGAATGGGTACCATGCAATATGTCTTCAAAGGGTCTGCATTTGCTCACCGAACCTAACCAATCCAATCACTGCTGCGTTTATGCTGCTGTACACACGCTTGATTCTCTTTCGGAGACATGTAAATCCATAGGTTTTAAGATTCTTACTAGTCAGGTATATCCTTAGGCGTTTATTATGGGGTGCTGCGTCCACTTCGTTGAGCAAGGAGTAGCTCTTGTCTATTACATATTTGGCTTATGGAACGGTATCTGTGCTAATTTCAATCTCTGGTTTTATGCAGCACCCCAACTCACCTTTCCCTTAAGCAAGCATAAGTTGGTTTTCAACATTTGAGACCCTGTTCTGTTTTGTAATTCAGTTCCTGTGTAGCCAAGTTTACATTCCGTGTATTAGTGATACCTTATGATATTTCTTTTTCTGTGTGACATATTTCTCTTAGAATCATCGTATCTGAATCCACTCATTATGCTGCTACGGGCCTGATGACATAGATTTCATTGCTGAGTGGTATTGCATTGTACGTAAGTACCACAAATTCTTTATTCATTTTTCGCTTTCTGTGATAATGAACTTGTACCATAAACGAGGTTCTTGTAAACAGAGCCGTCCCAAACTTTGGGGTGGCTGTGTCTTTTTGATTTTAATTTCCCTAAGCTATAGGAGCATAAGTGGAAGTGCCCTAGGCTCTGTTGCTTTGTTTTTTAGATGTTTCAGGAAACACCATACACTTCTCCAGAGTGGCTGTTGGCAATTTACATCCCGCCCATCAGCATAACAAGGCTCCCAGTTCTCCATGGCCTGTCCTGCCTTTCTGGATTTTACACTTTTTTCAGATGGCCCTTTTGCCCGGGGGGCAGTGAGACTTTATTGTAGTGCAGATTTCCTTTGCAAGCTTGCTTGGTTGGCCAAAAAGGGCGTATGCGTTTTTTCCTGAATATATTCAGGAAAAAACGCATACGCCCTTTTTGGCCAAGTGCATCATTGTGGACGTTCTGCCTCTTTTCCTATGCTTTTCATGCAATTCCAGTCTACCTCCTGAAATCGGTGTCCTGCAATTCTGCCCCGCTTTCAAGTGCTCTTGGCAGCCTTACTTCAATATATTTTTGGACGATAGCTGTCATTTATAACTCTGCAGGTTTGTGAATGACAGTGCCCCTGAGCTCCTTTCTTCAGCTCTCTTTATTGTGAGCTGGCCGCAACACTGCAGGATTGCTTCAGGCCCTAGTGTGGTTCCGGCACGGCAAGCTGAGCCTTTGGTTAATTCTTCTTCCTGGTGGGAAATGAGAGTTAAATTTGCCCGTCCAGACACCTCCAGCTAGTCTCTCATTGGTTCTCCCTATTCCTGTTCATTTCCCGCAGAAATTGCAAACTGGGCCAAACAGGAGGTTAAAGGCACTGACTCTCCAAGTGGGGAGAGTGTTAGTAAAGCGTCTGGAATGTTGCACCCGAGTACCAGGGGACTTAAACTGAGACATATTTGAACACGTTTCCCGATCACACGGTGGATCATACTCTGGGTTCCACATGCATGTTTTAGCTGAAGGAAGAATCCCTTAAACCTGGAGAGATGAGACCCATGGAATGGGTACCATGCAATATGACTTCAAAGTGTCTGCATTTGCTCACCGAACCTCACCAATCCTATCACTGCTGCGTTTATGCTGCTGTACACACGCTTGATTCTCTTTTGGAGACATGAAAATCCATAGGTTTTTAGATTCTTACTAGTCAGGTATATTCTTAGGCGTTTAATATGGGGTGTTGAGTCCACTTCGTTGAGGAAGGAGTAGCTCTTGTCTATTATATATTTGGCTTATGGAATGGTATCTGTGCTAATTTCAATCTCTGGTTTTATGCAGCACCCCAACTCACCTTTCCCCTTAAGCAAGCATAAGTTGGTTTTCTACATTTGAGACCCTGTTCTGTTTTGTAATTCTGTTCCTGGGTAGCCAAGTTTACATTCCATGTATTAGTGATACCTTATGATATTTCTTTTTCTGTGTGACTTATTTCTCTTAGAATCATCGTACCTGAGTCCACTCATTATGCTGCTATGGGCCTGATGACATAGATTTCATTGCTGAGTGATATTGCATTGTACGTAAGTACCACAAATTCTTTATTCATTTTTCGCTTTCTGTGATATTGAACTTGTACCATAAACGAGGTTCTTGTAAACAGAGCCGTCCCAAACTTTGGGGTGGCTGTGTCTTTTTGATTTGAAATTCCCTAAGCTATAGGAGCATAAGTGGAAGTGCCCTAGGCTCTGTTGCTTTGTTTTTTAGATGTTTCAGGAAACACCATACACTTCTCCAGAGTGGCTGTTGGCAATTTACATCCCGCCCATCAGCATAACAAGGCTCCCAGTTCTCCATGGCCTGTCCTGCCTTTCTGGATTTTACACTTTTTTCAGATGGCCCTTTTGCCCGGGGGGCAGTGAGACTTCATTGTAGTGCAGATTTCCTTTGCAAGCTTGCTTGGTTGGCCAAAAAGGGCGTATGCGTTTTTTCCTGAATATATTCAGGAAAAAACGCATACGCCCTTTTTGGCCAAGTGCATCATTGTGGACGTTCTGCCTCTTTTCCTATGCTTTTCATGCAATTCCAGTCTACCTCCTGAAATCGGTGTCCTGCAATTCTGCCCCGCTTTCAAGTGCTCTTGGCAGCCTTCCTTCAATATATTTTTGGACGATAGCTGTCATTTATAACTCTGCAGGTTTGTGAATGACAGTGCCCCTGAGCTCCTTTCTTCAACTCTCTTTATTGTGAGCTGGCCGCAACACCGCAGGATTGCTTCAGGCCCTAGTGTGGTTCCGGCACGGCAAGCTGAGCCTTTGGTTAATTCCTCTTCCTGGTGGGAAATGAGAGTTAAATTTGCCCGTCCAGACACCTCCAGCTAGTCTCTCATTGGTTCTCCCTATTCCTGTTCATTTCCCGCAGAAATTGCAAACTGGGCCAAACAGGAGGTTAAAGGCACTGACTCTCCAATTGGGGAGAGCGTTAGTAAAGCGTCTGGAATGTTGCACCCGAGTACCAGGGGACGAAAACTGAGACACATTTGAACACGTTTCCCGATCAAACGGTGGATCATACTCTGGGTTCCATATGGATGTTTTCGCTGAAGGAAGAATCCCTTAAACCTGGAGAGTTGAGACCCATGGAATGGGTACCATGCAATATGTCTTCAAAGGGTCTGCATTTGCTCACCGAACCTAACCAATCCAATCACTGCTGCGTTTATGCTGCTGTACACACGCTTGATTCTCTTTCGGAGACATGTAAATCCATAGGTTTTAAGATTCTTACTAGTCAGGTATATCCTTAGGCGTTTATTATGGGGTGCTGCGTCCACTTCGTTGAGCAAGGAGTAGCTCTTGTCTATTACATATTTGGCTTATGGAACGGTATCTGTGCTAATTTCAATCTCTGGTTTTATGCAGCACCCCAACTCACCTTTCCCTTAAGCAAGCATAAGTTGGTTTTCAACATTTGAGACCCTGTTCTGTTTTGTAATTCAGTTCCTGTGTAGCCAAGTTTACATTCCGTGTATTAGTGATACCTTATGATATTTCTTTTTCTGTGTGACATATTTCTCTTAGAATCATCGTATCTGAATCCACTCATTATGCTGCTACGGGCCTGATGACATAGATTTCATTGCTGAGTGGTATTGCATTGTACGTAAGTACCACAAATTCTTTATTCATTTTTCGCTTTCTGTGATAATGAACTTGTACCATAAACGAGGTTCTTGTAAACAGAGCCGTCCCAAACTTTGGGGTGGCTGTGTCTTTTTGATTTTAATTTCCCTAAGCTATAGGAGCATAAGTGGAAGTGCCCTAGGCTCTGTTGCTTTGTTTTTTAGATGTTTCAGGAAACACCATACACTTCTCCAGAGTGGCTGTTGGCAATTTACATCCCGCCCATCAGCATAACAAGGCTCCCAGTTCTCCATGGCCTGTCCTGCCTTTCTGGATTTTACACTTTTTTCAGATGGCCCTTTTGCCCGTGGGGCAGTGAGACTTCATTGTAGTGCAGATTTCCTTTGCAAGCTTGCTTGGTTGGCCAAAAAGGGCGTATGCGTTTTTTCCTGAATATATTCAGGAAAAAACGCATACGCCCTTTTTGGCCAAGTGCATCATTGTGGACGTTCTGCCTCTTTTCCTATGCTTTTCATGCAATTCCAGTCTACCTCCTGAAATCGGTTTCCTGCAATTCTGCCCCGCTTTCAAGTGCTCTTGGCAGCCTTACTTCAATATATTTTTGGACGATAGCTGTCATTTATAACTCTGCAGGTTTGTGAATGACAGTGCGCCTGAGCTCCTTTCTTCAGCTCTCTTTCTTGTGAGCTGGCCGCAACACCGCAGGATTGCTTCAGGCCCTAGTGTGGTTCCGGCACGGCAAGCTGAGCCTTTGGTTAATTCCTCTTCCTGGTGGGAAATGAGAGTTAAATTTGCCCGTCCAGACACCTCCAGCTAGTCTCTCATTGGTTCTCCCTATTCCTGTTCATTTCCCGCAGAAATTGCAAACTGGGCCAAACAGGAGGTTAAAGGCACTGACTCTCCAAGTGGGGAGAGTGTTAGTAAAGCGTCTGGAATGTTGCACCCGAGTACCAGGGGACGAAAACTGAGACACATTTGAACACGTTTCCCGATCACACGGTGGATCATACTCTGGGTTCCACATGCATGTTTTAGCTGAAGGAGGAATCCCTTAAACCTGCAGAGTTGTGACCCATGGAATGGGTACCATGCAATATGACTTCAAAGGGTCTGCATTTGCTCACCGAACCTCACCAATCCTATCACTGCTGCGTTTATGCTGCTGTACACATGCTTGATTCCCTTTCGGAGACATGTAAATCCATAGGTTTTAAGATTCTTACTAGTCAGGTATATTCTTAGGCGTTTAATATGTGGTGTTGAGTCCACTTCGTTGAGGAAGCAGTAGCTCTTGTCTATTACATATTTGGCTTATGGAACGGTATCTGTGCTAATTTCAATCTCTGGTTTTATGTAGCACCCCAACTCACCTTTCCCCTTAAGCAAGCATAAGTTGGTTTTCTACATTTGAGACCCTGTTCTGTTTTGTAATTCAGTTCCTGGGTAGCCAAGTTTACATTCCGTGTATTAGTGATACCTTATGATATTTCTTTTTCTGTGTGACTTATTTCTCTTAGAATCATCGTACCTGAGTCCTCTCATTATGCTGCTACGGGTCTGATGACATAGATTTCATTGCTGAGTGATATTGCATTGTACGTAAGTACCACAAATTCTTTATTCATTTTTCGCTTTCTGTGATATTGAACTTGTACCATAAACGAGGATCTTGTAAACAGAGCCGTCCCAAACTTTGGGGTGGCTGTGTCTTTTTGATTTTACTTTCCCTAAGCTATAGGAGCATAAGTGGAAGTGCCCTAGGCTCTGTTGCTTTGTTTTTTAGATGTTTCAGGAAACACCATACACTTCTCCAGAGTGGCTGTTGGCAATTTACATCCCGCCCATCAGCATAACAAGGCTCCCAGTTCTCCATGGCCTGTCCTGCCTTTCTGGATTTTACACTTTTTTCAGATGGCCCTTTTGCCCGTGGGGCAGTGAGACTTCATTATAGTGCAGATTTCCTTTGCAAGCTTGCTTGGTTGGCCAAAAAGGGCGTATGCGTTTTTTCCTGAATATATTCAGGAAAAAACGCATACACCCTTCTTGGCCAAGTGCATCATTGTGGACGTTCTGCCTCTTTTCCTATGCTTTTCATGCAATTCCAGTCTACCTCCTGAAATCGGTTTCCTGCAATTCTGCCCCGCTTTCAAGTGCTCTTGGCAGCCTTACTTCAATATATTTTTGGACGATAGCTGTCATTTATTACTCTGCAGGTTTGTGAATGACAGTGCCCCTGAGCTCCTTTCTTCAGCTCTCTTTCTTGTGAGCTGGCCGCAACACCGCAGGATTGCTTCAGGCCCTAGTGTGGTTCCGGCATGGCAAGCTGAGCCTTTGGTTAATTCCTCTTCCTGGTGGGAAATGAGAGTTAAATTTCCCGTCCAGACACCTCCAGCTAGTCTCTCATTGGTTCTCCCTATTCCTGTTCATTTCCTGCAGAAATTGCAAACTGGGCCAAAGAGGAGGTTAAAGGCACTGACTCTCCAAGTGGGGAGAGTGTTAGTAAAGCATCTGGAATGTTGCACCCGAGTACCAGGGGACGAAAACTGAGACACATTTGAACACGTTTCCCGATCACACGGTGGATCATACTCTGGGTTCCACATGCATGTTTTAGCTGAAGGAAGAATCCCTTAAACCTGCAGAGTTGTGACCCATGGAATGGGTACCATGCAATATGACTTCAAAGGGTCTGCATTTGCTCACCGAACCTCACCAATCCTATCACTGCTGCGTTTATGCTGCTGTACACATGCTTGATTCCCTTTCGGAGACATGTAAATCCATAGGTTTTAAGATTCTTACTAGTCAGGTATATTCTTAGGCGTTTAATATGTGGTGTTGAGTCCACTTCGTTGAGGAAGCAGTAGCTCTTGTCTATTACATATTTGGCTTATGGAACGGTATCTGTGCTAATTTCAATCTCTGGTTTTATGCAGCACCCCAACTCACCTTTCCCCTTAAGCAAGCATAAGTTGGTTTTCTACATTTGAGACCCTGTTCTGTTTTGTAATTCAGTTCCTGGGTAGCCAAGTTTACATTCCGTGTATTAGTGATACCTTATGATATTTCTTTTTCTGTGTGACTTATTTCTCTTAGAATCATCGTACCTGAGTCCACTCATTATGCTGCTATGGGCCTGATGACATAGATTTCATTGCTGAGTGATATTGCATTGTACGTAAGTACCACAAATTCTTTATTCATTTTTCGCTTTCTGTGATATTGAACTTGTACCATAAACGAGGTTCTTGTAAACAGAGCCGTCCCAAACTTTGGGGTGGCTGTGTCTTTTTGATTTTAATTTCCCTAAGCTATAGGAGCATAAGTGGAAGTGCCCTAGGCTCTGTTGCTTTGTTTTTTAGATGTTTCAGGAAACACCATACACTTCTCCAGAGTGGCTGTTGGCAATTTACATCCCGCCCATCAGCATAACAAGGCTCACAGTTCTCCATGGCCTGTCCTGCCTTTCTGGATTTTACACTTTTTTCAGATGGCCCTTTTGCCCGGGGGGCAGTGAGACTTCATTGTAGTGCAGATTTCCTTTGCAAGCTTGCTTGGTTGGCCAAAAAGGGCGTATGCGTTTTTTCCTGAATATATTCAGGAAAAAACGCATACGCCCTTTTTGGCCAAGTGCATCATTGTGGACGTTCTGCCTCTTTTCCTATGCTTTTCATGCAATTCCAGTCTACCTCCTGAAATCGGTGTCCTGCAATTCTGCCCCGCTTTCAAGTGCTCTTGGCAGCCTTACTTCAATATATTTTTGGACGATAGCTGTCATTTATAACTCTGCAGGTTTGTGAATGACAGTGCCCCTGAGCTCCTTTCTTCAGCTCTCTTTATTGTGAGCTGGCCGCAACACCGCAGGATTGCTTCAGGCCCTAGTGTGGTTCCGGCACGGCAAGCTGAGCCTTTGGTTAATTCCTCTTCCTGGTGGGAAATGAGAGTTAAATTTGCCCGTCCAGACACCTCCAGCTAGTCTCTCATTGGTTCTCCCTATTCCTGTTCATTTCCCGCAGAAATTGCAAACTGGGCCAAACAGGAGGTTAAAGGCACTGACTCTCCAAGTGGGGAGAGTGTTAGTAAAGCGTCTGGAATGTTGCACCCGAGTACCAGGGGACGAAAACTGAGACACATTTGAACACGTTTCCCGATCACACGGTGGATCATACTCTGGGTTCCACATGCATGTTTTAGCTGAAGGAGGAATCCCTTAAACCTGCAGAGTTGTGACCCATGGAATGGGTACCATGCAATATGACTTCAAAGGGTCTGCATTTGCTCACCGAACCTCACCAATCCTATCACTGCTGCGTTTATGCTGCTGTACACATGCTTGATTCCCTTTCGGAGACATGTAAATCCATAGGTTTTAAGATTCTTACTAGTCAGGTATATTCTTAGGCGTGTAATATGGGGTGTTGAGTCCACTTCGTTGAGGAAGGAGTAGCTCTTGTCTATTACATATTTGGCTTATGGAACGGTATCTGTGCTAATTTCAAACTCTGGTTTTATGCAGCACCCCAACTCACCTTTCCCCTTAAGCAAGCATAAGTTGGTTTTCTACATTTGAGACCCTGTTCTGTTTTGTAATTCAGTTCCTGGGTAGCCAAGTTTACATTCCGTGTATTAGTGATACCTTATGATATTTCTTTTTCTGTGTGACTTATTTCTCTTAGAATCATCGTACCTGAGTCCACTCATTATGCTGCTATGGGCCTGATGACATAGATTTCATTGCTGAGTGATATTGCATTGTACGTAAGTACCACAAATTCTTTATTCATTTTTCGCTTTCTGTGATATTGAACTTGTACCATAAACGAGGTTCTTGTAAACAGAGCCGTCCCAAACTTTGGGGTGGCTGTGTCTTTTTGATTTGAATTTCCCTAAGCTATAGGAGCATAAGTGGAAGTGCCCTAGGCTCTGTTGCTTTGTTTTTTAGATGTTTCAGGAAACACCATACACTTCTCCAGAGTGGCTGTTGGCAATTTACATCCCGCCCATCAGCATAACAAGGCTCACAGTTCTCCATGGCCTGTCCTGCCTTTCTGGATTTTACACTTTTTTCAGATGGCCCTTTTGCCCGGGGGGCAGTGAGACTTCATTGTAGTGCAGATTTCCTTTGCAAGCTTGCTTGGTTGGCCAAAAAGGGCGTATGCGTTTTTTCCTGAATATATTCAGGAAAAAACGCATACGCCCTTTTTGGCCAAGTGCATCATTGTCGACGTTCTGCCTCTTTTCCTATGCTTTTCATGCAATTCCAGTCTACCTCCTGAAATCGGTGTCCTGCAATTCTGCCCCGCTTTCAAGTGCTCTTGGCAGCCTTACTTCAATATATTTTTGGACGATAGCTGTCATTTATAACTCTGCAGGTTTGTGAATGACAGTGCCCCTGAGCTCCTTTCTTCAGCTCTCTTTATTGTGAGCTGGCCGCAACACTGCAGGATTGCTTCAGGCCCTAGTGTGGTTCCGGCACGGCAAGCTGAGCCTTTGGTTAATTCTTCTTCCTGGTGGGAAATGAGAGTTAAATTTGCCCGTCCAGACACCTCCAGCTAGTCTCTCATTGGTTCTCCCTATTCCTGTTCATTTCCCGCAGAAATTGCAAACTGGGCCAAACAGGAGGTTAAAGGCACTGACTCTCCAAGTGGGGAGAGTGTTAGTAAAGCGTCTGGAATGTTGCACCCGAGTACCAGGGGACTTAAACTGAGACATATTTGAACACGTTTCCCGATCACACGGTGGATCATACTCTGGGTTCCACATGCATGTTTTAGCTGAAGGAAGAATCCCTTAAACCTGGAGAGATGAGACCCATGGAATGGGTACCATGCAATATGACTTCAAAGTGTCTGCATTTGCTCACCGAACCTCACCAATCCTATCACTGCTGCGTTTATGCTGCTGTACACACGCTTGATTCTCTTTTGGAGACATGAAAATCCATAGGTTTTTAGATTCTTACTAGTCAGGTATATTCTTAGGCGTTTAATATGGGGTGTTGAGTCCACTTCGTTGAGGAAGGAGTAGCTCTTGTCTATTATATATTTGGCTTATGGAATGGTATCTGTGCTAATTTCAATCTCTGGTTTTATGCAGCACCCCAACTCACCTTTCCCCTTAAGCAAGCATAAGTTGGTTTTCTACATTTGAGACCCTGTTCTGTTTTGTAATTCTGTTCCTGGGTAGCCAAGTTTACATTCCATGTATTAGTGATACCTTATGATATTTCTTTTTCTGTGTGACTTATTTCTCTTAGAATCATCGTACCTGAGTCCACTCATTATGCTGCTATGGGCCTGATGACATAGATTTCATTGCTGAGTGATATTGCATTGTACGTAAGTACCACAAATTCTTTATTCATTTTTCGCTTTCTGTGATATTGAACTTGTACCATAAACGAGGTTCTTGTAAACAGAGCCGTCCCAAACTTTGGGGTGGCTGTGTCTTTTTGATTTTAATTTCCCTAAGCTATAGGAGCATAAGTGGAAGTGCCCTAGGCTCTGTTGCTTTGTTTTTTAGATGTTTCAGGAAACACCATACACTTCTCCAGAGTGGCTGTTGGCAATTTACATCCCGCCCATCAGCATAACAAGGCTCCCAGTTCTCCATGGCCTGTCCTGCCTTTCTGGATTTTACACTTTTTTCAGATGGCCCTTTTGCCCGGGGGGCAGTGAGACTTCATTGTAGTGCAGATTTCCTTTGCAAGCTTGCTTGGTTGGCCAAAAAGGGCGTATGCGTTTTTTCCTGAATATATTCAGGAAAAAACGCATACGCCCTTTTTGGCCAAGTGCATCATTGTGGACGTTCTGCCTCTTTTCCTATGCTTTTCATGCAATTCCAGTCTACCTCCTGAAATCGGTGTCCTGCAATTCTGCCCCGCTTTCAAGTGCTCTTGGCAGCCTTACTTCAATATATTTTTGGACGATAGCTGTCATTTATAACTCTGCAGGTTTGTGAATGACAGTGCCCCTGAGCTCCTTTCTTCAGCTCTCTTTATTGTGAGCTGGCCGCAACACTGCAGGATTGCTTCAGGCCCTAGTGTGGTTCCGGCACGGCAAGCTGAGCCTTTGGTTAATTCCTCTTCCTGGTGGGAAATGAGAGTTAAATTTGCCCGTCCAGACACCTCCAGCTAGTCTCTCATTGGTTCTCCCTATTCCTGTTCATTTCCCGCAGAAATTGCAAACTGGGCCAAACAGGAGGTTAAAGGCACTGACTCTCCAAGTGGGGAGAGTGTTAGTAAAGCGTCTGGAATGTTGCACCCGAGTACCAGGGGACGAAAACTGAGACACATTTGAACACGTTTCCCGATCACACGGTGGATCATACTCTGGGTTCCACATGCATGTTTTAGCTGAAGGAGGAATCCCTTAAACCTGCAGAGTTGTGACCCATGGAATGGGTACCATGCAATATGACTTCAAAGGGTCTGCATTTGCTCACCGAACCTCACCAATCCTATCACTGCTGCGTTTATGCTGCTGTACACATGCTTGATTCCCTTTCGGAGACATGTAAATCCATAGGTTTTAAGATTCTTACTAGTCAGGTATATTCTTAGGTGTTTAATATGGGGTGTTGAGTCCACTTCGTTGAGGAAGGAGTAGCTCTTGTCTATTACATATTTGGCTTATGGAACGGTATCTGTGCTAATTTCAAACTCTGGTTTTATGCAGCACCCCAACTCACCTTTCCCCTTAAGCAAGCATAAGTTGGTTTTCTACATTTGAGACCCTGTTCTGTTTTGTAATTCAGTTCCTGGGTAGCCAAGTTTACATTCCGTGTATTAGTGATACCTTATGATATTTCTTTTTCTGTGTGACTTATTTCTCTTAGAATCATCGTACCTGAGTCCACTCATTATGCTGCTATGGGCCTGATGACATAGATTTCATTGCTGAGTGATATTGCATTGTACGTAAGTACCACAAATTCTTTATTCATTTTTCGCTTTCTGTGATATTGAACTTGTACCATAAACGAGGTTCTTGTAAACAGAGCCGTCCCAAACTTTGGGGTGGCTGTGTCTTTTTGATTTGAATTTCCCTAAGCTATAGGAGCATAAGTGGAAGTGCCCTAGGCTCTGTTGCTTTGTTTTTTAGATGTTTCAGGAAACACCATACACTTCTCCAGAGTGGCTGTTGGCAATTTACATCCCGCCCATCAGCATAACAAGGCTCCCAGTTCTCCATGGCCTGTCCTGCCTTTCTGGATTTTACACTTTTTTCAGATGGCCCTTTTGCCCGTGGGGCAGTGAGACTTCATTGTAGTGCAGATTTCCTTTGCAAGCTTGCTTGGTTGGCCAAAAAGGGCGTATGCGTTTTTTCCTGAATATATTCAGGAAAAAACGCATACGCCCTTTTTGGCCAAGTGCATCATTGTGGACGTTCTGCCTCTTTTCCTATGCTTTTCATGCAATTCCAGTCTACCTCCTGAAATCGGTGTCCTGCAATTCTGCCCCGCTTTCAAGTGCTCTTGGCAGCCTTACTTCAATATATTTTTGGACGATAGCTGTCATTTATAACTCTGCAGGTTTGTGAATGACAGTTCCCCTGAGCTCCTTTGTTCAACTCGCTTTCTTGTGAGCTGGCCGCAACACCGCAAGATTGCTTCAGGCCCTAGTGTGGTTCCGGCACGGCAAGCTGAGCCTTTGGTTAATTCCTCTTCCTGGTGGGAAATGAGAGTTAAATTTGCCCGTCCAGACACCTCCAGCTAGTCTCTCATTGGTTCTCCCTATTCCTGTTCATTTCCCGCAGAAATTGCAAACTGGGCCAAACAGGAGTTTAAAGTCACTGACTCTCCAAGTGGGGAGAGTGTTAGTAAAGCGTCTGGAATGTTGCACCCGAGTACCAGGGGACTTAAACTGAGACATATTTGAACACGTTTCCCGATCACACGGTGGATCATACTCTGGGTTCCACATGCATGTTTTAGCTGAAGGAAGAATCCCTTAAACCTGGAGAGATGAGACCCATGGAATGGGTACCATGCAATATGACTTCAAAGTGTCTGCATTTGCTCACCGAACCTCACCAATCCTATCACTGCTGCGTTTATGCTGCTGTACACACGCTTGATTCTCTTTTGGAGACATGAAAATCCATAGGTTTTTAGATTCTTACTAGTCAGGTATATTCTTAGGCGTTTAATATGGGGTGTTGAGTCCACTTCGTTGAGGAAGGAGTAGCTCTTGTCTATTATATATTTGGCTTATGGAATGGTATCTGTGCTAATTTCAATCTCTGGTTTTATGCAGCACCCCAACTCACCTTTCCCCTTAAGCAAGCATAAGTTGGTTTTCTACATTTGAGACCCTGTTCTGTTTTGTAATTCTGTTCCTGGGTAGCCAAGTTTACATTCCATGTATTAGTGATACCTTATGATATTTCTTTTTCTGTGTGACTTATTTCTCTTAGAATCATCGTACCTGAGTCCACTCATTATGCTGCTATGGGCCTGATGACATAGATTTCATTGCTGAGTGATATTGCATTGTACGTAAGTACCACAAATTCTTTATTCATTTTTCGCTTTCTGTGATATTGAACTTGTACCATAAACGAGGTTCTTGTAAACAGAGCCGTCCCAAACTTTGGGGTGGCTGTGTCTTTTTGATTTTAATTTCCCTAAGCTATAGGAGCATAAGTGGAAGTGCCCTAGGCTCTGTTGCTTTGTTTTTTAGATGTTTCAGGAAACACCATACACTTCTCCAGAGTGGCTGTTGGCAATTTACATCCCGCCCATCAGCATAACAAGGCTCCCAGTTCTCCATGGCCTGTCCTGCCTTTCTGGATTTTACACTTTTTTCAGATGGCCCTTTTGCCCGGGGGGCAGTGAGACTTCATTGTAGTGCAGATTTCCTTTGCAAGCTTGCTTGGTTGGCCAAAAAGGGCGTATGCGTTTTTTCCTGAATATATTCAGGAAAAAACGCATACGCCCTTTTTGGCCAAGTGCATCATTGTGGATGTTCTGCCTCTTTTCCTATGCTTTTCATGCAATTCCAGTCTACCTCCTGAAATCAGTGTCCTGCAATTCTGCCCCGCTTTCAAGTGCTCTTGGCAGCCTTACTTCAATATATTTTTGGACGATAGCTGTCATTTATAACTCTGCAGGTTTGTGAATGACAGTGCGCCTGAGCTCCTTTCTTCAGCTCTCTTTCTTGTGAGCTGGCCGCAACACCGCAGGATTGCTTCAGGCCCTAGTGTGGTTCCGGCACGGCAAGCTGAGCCTTTGGTTAATTCCTCTTCCTGGTGGGAAATGAGAGTTAAATTTGCCCGTCCAGACACCTCCAGCTAGTCTCTCATTGGTTCTCCCTATTCCTGTTCATTTCCCGCAGAAATTGCAAACTGGGCCAAACAGGAGGTTAAAGGCACTGACTCTCCAAGTGGGGAGAGTGTTAGTAAAGCGTCTGGAATGTTGCACCCGAGTACCAGGGGACTTAAACTGAGACATATTTGAACACGTTTCCCGATCACACGGTGGATCATACTCTGGGTTCCACATGCATGTTTTAGCTGAAGGAAGAATCCCTTAAACCTGGAGAGATGAGACCCATGGAATGGGTACCATGCAATATGACTTCAAAGTGTCTGCATTTGCTCACCGAACCTCACCAATCCTATCACTGCTGCGTTTATGCTGCTGAACACACGCTTGATTCTCTTTTGGAGACATGAAAATCCATAGATTTTTAGATTCTTACTAGTCAGGTATATTCTTAGGCGTTTAATATGGGTTGTTGAGTCCACTTCGTTGAGGAAGGAGTAGCTCTTGTCTATTATATATTTGGCTTATGGAATGGTATCTGTGCTAATTTCAATCTCTGGTTTTATGCAGCACCCCAACTCACCTTTCCCCTTTAGCAAGCATAAGTTGGTTTTCTACATTTGAGACCCTGTTCTGTTTTGTAATTCTGTTCCTGGGTAGCCAAGTTTACATTCCATGTATTAGTGATACCTTATGATATTTCTTTTTCTGTGTGACTTATTTCTCTTAGAATCATCGTACCTGAGTCCACTCATTATGCTGCTACGGGCCTGATGACATAGATTTCATTGCTGAGTGATATTGCATTGTACGTAAGTACCACAAATTCTTTATTCATTTTTCGCTTTCTGTGATATTGAACTTGTACCATAAACGAGGTTCTTGTAAACAGAGCCGTCCCAAACTTTGGGGTGGCTGTGTCTTTTTGATTTGAATTTCCCTAAGCTATAGGAGCATAAGTGGAAGTGCCCTAGGCTCTGTTGCTTTGTTTTTTAGATGTTTCAGGAAACACCATACACTTCTCCAGAGTGGCTGTTGGCAATTTACATCCCGCCCATCAGCATAACAAGGCTCCCAGTTCTCCATGGCCTGTCCTGCCTTTCTGGATTTTACACTTTTTTCAGATGGCCCTTTTGCCCGTGGGGCAGTGAGACTTCATTGTAGTGCAGATTTCCTTTGCAAGCTTGCTTGGTTGGCCAAAAAGGGCGTATGCGTTTTTTCCTGAATATATTCAGGAAAAAACGCATACGCCCTTTTTGGCCAAGTGCATCATTGTGGACGTTCTGCCTCTTTTCCTATGCTTTTCATGCAATTCCAGTCTACCTCCTGAAATCGGTTTCCTGCAATTCTGCCCCGCTTTCAAGTGCTCTTGGCAGCCTTACTTCAATATATTTTTGGACGATAGCTGTCATTTATAACTCTGCAGGTTTGTGAATTAAAGTGCCCCTGAGCTCCTTTCTTCAACTCACTTTCTTGTGAGCTGGCCGCAACACCGCAAGATTGCTTCAGGCCCTAGTGTGGTTCTGGCACGGCAAGCTGAGCCTTTGGTTAATTCCTCTTCCTGGTGGGAAATGAGAGTTAAATTTGCCCGTCCAGACACCTCCAGCTAGTCTCTCATTGGTTCTCCCTATTCCTGTTCATTTCCCGCAGAAATTGCAAACTGGGCCAAACAGGAGGTTAAAGGCACTGACTCTCCAAGTGGGGAGAGTGTTAGTAAAGTGTCTGGAATGTTGCACCCGAGTACCAGGGGACGAAAACTGAGACACATTTGAACACGTTTCCCGATCACACGGTGGATCATACTCTGGGTTCCACATGCATGTTTTAGCTGAAGGAGGAATCCCTTAAACCTGCAGAGTTGTGACCCATGGAATGGGTACCATGCAATATGACTTCAAAGGGTCTGCATTTGCTCACCGAACCTCACCAATACTATCACTGCTGCGTTTATGCTGCTGTACACATGCTTGATTCCCTTTCGGAGACATGTAAATCCATAGGTTTTAAGATTCTTACTAGTCAGGTATATTCTTAGGCGTTTAATATGGGGTGTTGAGTCCACTTCGTTGAGCAAGGAGTAGCTCTTGTCTATTACATATTTGGCTTATGGAACGGTATCTGTGCTAATTTCAATCTCTGGTTTTATGCAGCACCCCAACTCACCTTTCCCCTTAAGCAAGCATAAGTTGGTTTTCTACATTTGAGACCCTGTTCTGTTTTGTAATTCAGTTCCTGGGTAGCCAAGTTTACATTCCGTGTATTAGTGATACCTTATGATATTTCTTTTTCTGTGTGACATATTTCACTTAGAATCATCGTACCTGAATCCACTCATTATGCTGCTACGGGCCTGATGACATAGATTTCATTGCTGAGTGATATTGCATTGTACGTAAGTACCACAAATTCTTTATTCATTTTTCGATTTCTGTGATAATGAACTTGTACCATAAACGAGGTTCTTGTAAACAGAGCCGTCCCAAACTTTGGGGTGGCTGTGTCTTTTTGATTTTAATTTCGCTAAGCTATAGGAGCATAAGTGGAAGTGCCCTAGGCTCTGTTGCTTTGTTTTTTAGATGTTTCAGGAAACACCATACACTTCTTCAGAGTGGCTGTTGGCAATTTACATCCCGCCCATCAGCATAACAAGGCTCCCAGTTCTCCATGGCCTGTCCTGCCTTTCTGGATTTTACACTTTTTTCAGATGGCCCTTTTGCCCGTGGGGCAGTGAGACTTCATTGTAGTGCAGATTTCCTTTGCAAGCTTGCTTGGTTGGCCAAAAAGGGCGTATGCGTTTTTTCCTGAATATATTCAGGAAAAAACGCATACGCCCTTTTTGGCCAAGTGCATCATTGTGGACGTTCTGCCTCTTTTCCTATGCTTTTCATGCAATTCCAGTCTACCTCCTGAAATCGGTTTCCTGCAATTCTGCCCCGCTTTCAAGTGCTCTTGGCAGCCTTACTTCAATATATTTTTGGACGATAGCTGTCATTTATAACTCTGCAGGTTTGTGAATTAAAGTGCCCCTGAGCTCCTTTCTTCAACTCGCTTTCTTGTGAGCTGGCCGCAACACCGCAAGATTGCTTCAGGCCCTAGTGTGGTTCCGGCACGGCAAGCTGAGCCTTTGGTTAATTCCTCTTCCTGGTGGGAAATGAGAGTTAAATTTGCCCGTCCAGACACCTCCAGCTAGTCTCTCATTGGTTCTCCCTATTCCTGTTCATTTCCCGCAGAAATTGCAAACTCGGCAAAACACGACGTTAAAGGCACTGACTCTCCAAGTGGGGAGAGTGTTAGTAAAGCGTCTGGAATGTTGCACCCGAGTACCAGGGGACTTAAACTGAGACATATTTGAACACGTTTCCCGATCACACGGTGGATCATACTCTGGGTTCCACATGCATGTTTTAGCTGAAGGAAGAATCCCTTAAACCTGGAGAGTTGAGACCCATGGAATGGGTACCATGCAATATGATTTCAAAGGGCCTGCATTTGCTCACCGAACCTCACCAATCCTATCACTGCTGCGTTTATGCTGCTGTACACACGCTTGATTCTCTTTCAGAAACATATAAATCCATAGGTTTTAAGATTCTTACTAGTCAGGTATATTCTTAGGCGTTTAATATGGGGTGTTGAGTCCACTTCGTTGAGGAAGGAGTAGCTCTTGTCTATTACATATTTGGCTTATGGAACGGTATCTGTGCTAATTTCAATCTCTGGTTTTATGCAGCACCCCAACTCACCTTTCCCCTTAAGCAAGCATAAGTTGGTTTTCTACATTTGAGACCCTGTTCTGTTTTGTAATTCAGTTCCTGGGTAGCCAAGTTTACATTCCGTGTATTAGTGATACCTTATTATATTTCTTTTTCTGTGTGACATATTTCACTTAGAATCATCGTACCTGAATCCACTCATTATGCTGCTACGGGCCTGATGACATAGATTTCATTGCTGAGTGATATTGCATTGTACGTAAGTACCACAAATTCTTTATTCATTTTTCGCTTTCTGTGATAATGAACTTGTACCATAAACGAGGTTCTTGTAAACAGAGCCGTCCCAAACTTTGGGGTGGCTGTGTCTTTTTGATTTTAATTTCGCTAAGCTATAGGAGCATAAGTGGAAGTGCCCTAGGCTCTGTTGCTTTGTTTTTTAGATGTTTCAGGAAACACCATACACTTCTTCAGAGTGGCTGTTGGCAATTTACATCCCGCCCATCAGCATAACAAGGCTCACAGTTCTCCATGGCCTGTCCTGTCTTTCTGGATTTTACACTTTTTTCAGATGGCCCTTTTGCCCGTGGGGCAGTGAGACTTCATTGTAGTGCAGATTTCCTTTGCAAGCTTGCTTGGTTGGCCAAAAAGGGCGTATGCGTTTTTTCCTGAATATATTCAGGAAAAAACGCATACGCCCTTTTTGGCCAAGTGCATCATTGTGGACGTTCTGCCTCTTTTCCTATGCTTTTCATGCAATTCCAGTCTACCTCCTGAAATCGGTTTCCTGCAATTCTGCCCCGCTTTCAAGTGCTCTTGGCAGCCTTACTTCAATATATTTTTGGACGATAGCTGTCATTTATAACTCTGCAGGTTTGTGAATGACAGTGCCCCTGAGCTCCTTTCTTCAACTCGCTTTCTTGTGAGCTGGCCGCAACACCGCAAGATTGCTTCAGGCCCTAGTGTGGTTCCGGCACGGCAAGCTGAGCCTTTGGTTAATTCCTCTTCCTGGTGGGAAATGAGAGTTAAATTTGCCCGTCCAGACACCTCCAGCTACTCTCTCATTGGTTCTCCCTATTCCTGTTCATTTCCCGCAGAAATTGCAAACTGGGCCAAACAGGAGGTTAAACGCACTGACTCTCCAAGTGGGGAGAGTGTTAGTAAAGCATCTGGAATGTTGCACCCGAGTACCAGGGGACTTAAACTGAGACATATTTGAACACGTTTCCCGATCACACGGTGGATCATACTCTGGGTTCCACATGCATGTTTTAGCTGAAGGAAGAATCCCTTAAACCTGGAGAGTTGAGACCCATGGAATGGGTACCATGCAATATGTCTTCAAAGGGTCTGCATTTGCTCACCGAACCTCACCAATCCTATCACTGCTGCATTTATGCTGCTGTACACACGCTTGATTCTCTTTCAGAGACATGTAAATCCATAGGTTTTAAGATTCTTACTAGTCAGGTATATTCTTAGGCGTTTAATATGGGGTGTTGAGTCCACTTCGTTGAGGAAGGAGTAGCTCTTGTCTATTACATATTTGGCTTATGGAACGGTATCTGTGCTAATTTCAATCTCTGGTTTTATGCAGCACCCCAACTCACCTTTCCCCTTAAGCAAGCATAAGTTGGTTTTCTACATTTGAGACCCTGTTCTGTTTTGTAATTCAGTTCCTGGGTAGCCAAGTTTACATTCCGTGTATTAGTGATACCTTATGATATTTCTTTTTCTGTGTGACTTATTTCTCTTAGAATCATCGTACCTGAGTCCACTCATTATGCTGCTATGGGCCTGATGACATAGATTTCATTGCTGAGTGATATTGCATTGTACGTAAGTACCACAAATTCTTTATTCATTTTTCGCTTTCTGTGATATTGAACTTGTACCATAAACGAGGTTCTTGTAAACAGAGCCGTCCCAAACTTTGGGGTGGCTGTGTCTTTTTGATTTGAATTTCCCTAAGCTATAGGAGCATAAGTGGAAGTGCCCTAGGCTCTGTTGCTTTGTTTTTTAGATGTTTCAGGAAACACCATACACTTCTCCAGAGTGGCTGTTGGCAATTTACATCCCGCCCATCAGCATAACAAGGCTGCCAGTTCTCCATGGCCTGTCCTGCCTTTCTGGATTTTACACTTTTTTCAGATGGCCCTTTTGCCCGGGGGGCAGTGAGACTTCATTGTAGTGCAGATTTCCTTTGCAAGCTTGCTTGGTTGGCCAAAAAGGGCGTATGCGTTTTTTCCTGAATATATTCAGGAAAAAACGCATACACCCTTTTTGGCCAAGTGCATCATTGTGGACGTTCTGCCTCTTTTCCTATGCTTTTCATGCAATTCCAGTCTACCTCCTGAAATCGGTTTCCTGCAATTCTGCCCCGCTTTCAAGTGCTCTTGGCAGCCTTACTTCAATATATTTTTGGACGATAGCTGTCATTTATAACTCTGCAGGTTTGTGAATGACAGTGCCCGTGAGCTCCTTTGTTCAACTCGCTTTCTTGTGAGCTGGCCGCAACACCGCAAGATTGCTTCAGGCCCTAGTGTGGTTCCGGCACGGCAAGCTGAGCCTTTGGTTAATTCCTCTTCCTGGTGGGAAATGAGAGTTAAATTTGCCCGTCCAGACACCTCCAGCTAGTCTCTCATTGGTTTTCCCTATTCCTGTTCATTTCCCGCAGAAATTGCAAACTGGGCCAAACAGGACGTTAAAGGCACTGACTCTCCAAGTGGGGAGAGTGTTAGTAAAGCGTCTGGAGTGTTGTACCCGAGTAGCAGGGGACGAAAACTGAGACACATTTGAATACTTTTCCCAATCACACGGTGGATCATACTCTGGGTTCCACATGCATGTTTTAGCTGAAGGAAGAATCCCTTAAACCTGGAGAGTTGTGACCCATGGAATGGGTACCATGCAATATGACTTCAAAGGGTCTGCATTTGCTCACCGAAACTCACCAATTCTATCACTGCTGCATTTATGCTGCTGTACATACGCTTGACTCTCTTTCAGAGACATGTAAATCCATAGGTTTTAAGATTCTTACTAGTCAGGTATATTCTTAGGCGTTTAATATGGGGTGTTGAGTCCACTTCGTTGAGCAAGGAGTAGCTCTTGTCTATTACATATTTGGCTTATGGAACGGTATCTGTGCTAATTTCAATCTCTGGTTTTATGCAGCACCCCAACTCACCTTTCCCTTAAGCAAGCATAAGTTGGTTTTCTACATTTGAGACCCTGTTCTGTTTTGTAATTCAGTTCCTGTGTAGCCAAGTTTACATTCCATTTATTAGTGATACCTTATGATATTTCTTTTTCTGTGTGACATATTTCACTTAGAATCATCGTACCTGAATCCACTCATTATGCTGCTACGGGCCTGATGACATAGATTTCATTGCTGAGTGATATTGCATTGTACGTAAGTACCACAAATTCTTTATTCATTTTTCGCTTTCTGTGATAATGAACTTGTACCATAAACGAGGTTCTTGTAAACAGAGCCGTCCCAAACTTTGGGGTGGCTGTGTCTTTTTGATTTTAATTTCCCTAAGCTATAGGAGCATAAGTGGAAGTGCCCTAGGCTCTGTTGCTTTGTTTTTTAGATGTTTCAGGAAACACCATACACTTCTCCAGAGTGGCTGTAGGCAATTTACATCCCGCCCATCAGCATAACAAGGCTCCCAGTTCTCCATGGCCTGTCCTGCCTTTCTGGATTTTACAACTTTTTCAGATGGCCCTTTTGCCCGTGGGGCAGTGAGACTTCATTGTAGTGCAGATTTCCTTTGCAAGCTTGCTTGGTTGGCCAAAAAGGGCGTATGCGTTTTTTCCTGAATATATTCAGGAAAAAACGCATACGCCCTTTTTGGCCAAGTGCATCATTGTGGACGTTCTGCCTCTTTTCCTATGCTTTTCATGCAATTCCAGTCTACCTCCTGAAATCGGTTTCCTGCAATTCTGCCCCGCTTTCAAGTGCTCTTGGCAGCCTTACTTCAATATATTTTTGGACGATAGCTGTCATTTATAACTCTGCAGGTTTGTGAATGACAGTGCCCCTGAGCTCCTTTCTTCAACTCGCTTTCTTGTGAGCTGGCCGCAACACCCGAAGATTGCTTCAGGCCCTAGTGTGGTTCCGGCACGGCAAGATGAGCCTTTGGTTAATTCCTCTTCCTGGTGGGAAATGAGAGTTAAATTTGCCCGTCCAGACACCTCCAGCTAGTCTCTCATTGGTTCTACCTATTCCTGTTCATTTCCCGCAGAAATTGCAAACTCGGCAAAACACGACGTTAAAGGCACTGACTCTCCAAGTGGGGAGAGTGTTAGTAAAGCGTCTGGAATGTTGCACCCGAGTACCAGGGGACTTAAACTGAGACATATTTGAACACGTTTCCCGATCACACGGTGGATCATACTCTGGGTTCCACATGCATGTTTTAGCTGAAGGAAGAATCCCTTAAACCTGGAGAGTTGAGACCCATGGAATGGGTACCATGCAATATGACTTCAAAGGGTCTGCATTTGCTCACCGAACCTCAACAATCCTATCACTGCTGCATTTATGCTGCTGTACACATGCTTGATTCTCTTTCAGAGACATGTAAATCCATAGGTTTTAAGATTCTTACTAGTCAGGTATATTCTTAGGCGTTTAATATGGGGTGTTGAGTCCACTACGTTGAGGAAGGAGTAGCTCTTTTCTATTACATATTTGGCTTATGGAACGGTATCTGTGCTAATTTCAATCTCTGGTTTTATGCAGCACCCCAACTCACCTTTCCCCTTAAGCAAGCATAAGTTGGTTTTCTACATTTGAGACCCTGTTCTGTTTTGTAATTCAGTTCCTGGGTAGCCAAGTTTACATTCCGTGTATTAGTGATACCTTATGATATTTCTTTTTCTGTGTGACCTATTTCTCTTAGAATCATCGTACCTGAGTCCACTCATTATGCTGCTATGGGCCTGATGACATAGATTTCATAGCTGAGTGATATTGCATTGTACGTAAGTACCACAAATTCTTTATTCATTTTTCGCTTTCTGTGATATTGAACTTGTACCATAAACGAGGTTCTTGTAAACAGAGCCGTCCCAAACTTTGGGGTGGCTGTGTCTTTTAATTTGAATTTCCCTAAGCTATAGGAGCATAAGTGGAAGTGCCCTAGGCTCTGTTGCTTTGTTTTTTAGATGTTTCAGGAAACACCATACACTTCTCCAGAGTGGCTGTTGGCAATTTACATCCCGCCCATCAGCATAACAAGGCTCCCAGTTCTCCATGGCCTGTCCTGCCTTTCTGGATTTTACACTTTTTTCAGATGGCCCTTTTGCCCGGGGGGCAGTGAGACTTCATTGTAGTGCAGATTTCCTTTGCAAGCTTGCTTGGTTGGCCAAAAAGGGCGTATGCGTTTTTTCCTGAATATATTCAGGAAAAAACGCATACGCCCTTTTTGGCCAAGTGCATCATTGTGGACGTTCTGCCTCTTTTCCTATGCTTTTCATGCAATTCCAGTCTACCTCCTGAAATCGGTTTCCTGCAATTCTGCCCCGCTTTCAAGTGCTCTTGGCAGCCTTACTTCAATATATTTTTGGACGATAGCTGTCATTTATAACTCTGCAGGTTTGTGAATGACAGTGCCCCTGAGCTCCTTTCTTCAACTCGCTTTCTTGTGAGCTGGCCGCAACACCGCAAGATTGCTTCAGGCCCTAGTGTGGTTCTGGCACGGCAAGCTGAGCCTTTGGTTAATTCCTCTTCCTGGTGGGAAATGAGAGTTAAATTTGCCCGTCCAGACACCTCCAGCTAGTCTCTCATTGGTTCTCCCTATTCCTGTTCATTTCCCGCAGAAATTGCAAACTGGGCCAAACAGGAGGTTAAAGGCACTGACTCTCCAAGTGGGGAGAGTGTTAGTAAAGCGTCTGGAATGTTGCACCCGAGTACCAGGGGACGAAAACTGAGACACATTTGAACACGTTTCCCGATCACACGGTGGATCATACTCTGGGTTCCACATGCATGTTTTAGCTGAAGGAGGAATCCCTTAAACCTGCAGAGTTGTGACCCATGGAATGGGTACCATGCAATATGACTTCAAAGGGTCTGCATTTGCTCACCGAACCTCACCAATACTATCACTGCTGCGTTTATGCTGCTGTACACATGCTTGATTCCCTTTCGGAGACATGTAAATCCATAGGTTTTAAGATTCTTACTAGTCAGGTATATTCTTAGGCGTTTAATATGGGGTGTTGAGTCCACTTCGTTGAGGAAGGAGTAGCTCTTGTCTATTACATATTTGGCTTATGGAACGGTATCTGTGCTAATTTCAATCTCTGGTTTTATGTAGCACCCCAACTCACCTTTCCCCTTAAGCAAGCATAAGTTGGTTTTCTACATTTGAGACCCTGTTCTGTTTTGTAATTCAGTTCCTGGGTAGCCAAGTTTACATTCCGTGTATTAGTGATACCTTATGATATTTCTTTTTCTGTGTGACATATTTCACTTAGAATCATCGTACCTGAATCCACTCATTATGCTGCTACGGGCCTGATGACATAGATTTCATTGCTGAGTGATATTGCATTGTACGTAAGTACCACAAATTCTTTATTCATTTTTCGATTTCTGTGATAATGAACTTGTACCATAAACGAGGTTCTTGTAAACAGAGCCGTCCCAAACTTTGGGGTGGCTGTGTCTTTTTGATTTTAATTTCGCTAAGCTATAGGAGCATAAGTGGAAGTGCCCTAGGCTCTGTTGCTTTGTTTTTTAGATGTTTCAGGAAACACCATACACTTCTTCAGAGTGGCTGTTGGCAATTTACATCCCGCCCATCAGCATAACAAGGCTCCCAGTTCTCCATGGCCTGTCCTGCCTTTCTGGATTTTACACTTTTTTCAGATGGCCCTTTTGCCCGTGGGGCAGTGAGACTTCATTGTAGTGCAGATTTCCTTTGCAAGCTTGCTTGGTTGGCCAAAAAGGGCGTATGCGTTTTTTCCTGAATATATTCAGGAAAAAACGCATACGCCCTTTTTGGCCAAGTGCATCATTGTGGACGTTCTGCCTCTTTTCCTATGCTTTTCATGCAATTCCAGTCTACCTCCTGAAATCGGTTTCCTGCAATTCTGCCCCGCTTTCAAGTGCTCTTGGCAGCCTTACTTCAATATATTTTTGGACGATAGCTGTCATTTATAACTCTGCAGGTTTGTGAATTAAAGTGCCCCTGAGCTCCTTTCTTCAACTCGCTTTCTTGTGAGCTGGCCGCAACACCGCAAGATTGCTTCAGGCCCTAGTGTGTTTCTGGCACGGCAAGCTGAGCCTTTGGTTAATTCCTCTTCCTGGTGGGAAATGAGAGTTAAATTTGCCCGTCCAGACACCTCCAGCTAGTCTCTCATTGGTTCTCCCTATTCCTGTTCATTTCCCGCAGAAATTGCAAACTGGGCCAAACAGGAGGTTAAAGGCACTGACTCTCCAAGTGGGGAGAGTGTTAGTAAAGCGTCTGGAATGTTGCACCCGAGTACCAGGGGACGAAAACTGAGACACATTTGAACACGTTTCCCGATCACACGGTGGATCATACTCTGGGTTCCACATGCATGTTTTAGCTGAAGGAGGAATCCCTTAAACCTGCAGAGTTGTGACCCATGGAATGGGTACCATGCAATATGACTTCAAAGGGTCTGCATTTGCTCACCGAACCTCACTAATCCTATCACTGCTGCGTTTATGCTGCTGTACACATGCTTGATTCCCTTTCGGAGACATGTAAATCCATAGGTTTTAAGATTCTTACTAGTCAGGTATATTCTTAGGCGTTTAATATGGGGTGTTGAGTCCACTTCGTTGAGCAAGGAGTAGCTCTTGTCTATTACATATTTGGCTTATGGAACGGTATCTGTGCTAATTTCAATCTCTGGTTTTATGCAGCACCCCAACTCACCTTTCCCCTTAAGCAAGCATAAGTTGGTTTTCTACATTTGAGACCCTGTTCTGTTTTGTAATTCAGTTCCTGGGTAGCCAAGTTTACATTCCGTGTATTAGTGATACCTTATGATATTTCTTTTTCTGTGTGACTTATTTCTCTTAGAATCATCGTACCTGAGTCCACTCATTATGCTGCTATGGGCCTGATGACACAGATTTCATTGCTGAGTGATATTGCATTGTACGTAAGTACCACAAATTCTTTATTCATTTTTCGCTTTCTGTGATATTGAACTTGTACCATAAACGAGGTTCTTGTAAACAGAGCCGTCCCAAACTTTGGGGTGGCTGTGTCTTTTTGATTTGAATTTCCCTAAGCTATAGGAGCATAAGTGGAAGTGCCCTAGGCTCTGTTGCTTTGTTTTTTAGATGTTTCAGGAAACACCATACACTTCTCCAGAGTGGCTGTTGGCAATTTACATCCCGCCCATCAGCATAACAAGGCTGCCAGTTCTCCATGGCCTGTCCTGCCTTTCTGGATTTTACACTTTTTTCAGATGGCCCTTTTGCCCGGGGGGCAGTGAGACTTCATTGTAGTGCAGATTTCCTTTGCAAGCTTGCTTGGTTGGCCAAAAAGGGCGTATGCGTTTTTTCCTGAATATATTCAGGGAAAAACGCATACGCCCTTTTTGGCCAAGTGCATCATTGTGGACGTTCTGCCTCTTTTCCTATGCTTTTCATGCAATTCCAGTCTACCTCCTGAAATCGGTTTCCTGCAATTCTGCCCCGCTTTCAAGTGCTCTTGGCAGCCTTACTTCAATATATTTTTGGACGATAGCTGTCATTTATAACTCTGCAGGTTTGTGAATCACAGTGCCCCTGAGCTCCTTTGTTCAACTCGCTTTCTTGTGAGCTGGCCGCAACACCCCAAGATTGCTTCAGGCCCTAGTGTGGTTCCGGCACGGCAAGCTGAGCCTTTGGTTAATTCCTCTTCCTGGTGGGAAATGAGAGTTAAATTTGCCCGTCCAGACACCTCCAGCTAGTCTCTCATTGGTTCTCCCTATTCCTGTTCATTTCCCGCAGAAATTGCAAACTGGGCCAAACAGGAGGTTAAAGGCACTGACTCTCCAAGTGGGGAGAGTGTTAGTAAAGCGTCTGGAATGTTGCACCCGAGTACCAGGGGACGAAAACTGAGACACATTTGAACACGTTTCCCGATCACACGGTGGATCATACTCTGGGTTCCACATGCATGTTTTAGCTGAAGGAGGAATCCCTTAAACCTGCAGAGTTGTGACCCATGGAATGGGTACCATGCAATATGACTTCAAAGGGTCTGCATTTGCTCACCGAACCTCACCAATACTATCACTGCTGCGTTTATGCTGCTGTACACATGCTTGATTCCCTTTCGGAGACATGTAAATCCATAGGTTTTAAGATTCTTACTAGTCAGGTATATTCTTAGGCGTTTAATATGGGGTGTTGAGTCCACTTCGTTGAGGAAGGAGTAGCTCTTGTCTATTACATATTTGGCTTATGGAACGGTATCTGTGCTAATTTCAATCTCTGGTTTTATGTAGCACCCCAACTCACCTTTCCCCTTAAGCAAGCATAAGTTGGTTTTCTACATTTGAGACCCTGTTCTGTTTTGTAATTCAGTTCCTGGGTAGCCAAGTTTACATTCCGTGTATTAGTGATACCTTATGATATTTCTTTTTCTGTGTGACATATTTCACTTAGAATCATCGTACCTGAATCCACTCATTATGCTGCTACGGGCCTGATGACATAGATTTCATTGCTGAGTGATATTGCATTGTACGTAAGTACCACAAATTCTTTATTCATTTTTCGATTTCTGTGATAATGAACTTGTACCATAAACGAGGTTCTTGTAAACAGAGCCGTCCCAAACTTTGGGGTGGCTGTGTCTTTTTGATTTTAATTTCGCTAAGCTATAGGAGCATAAGTGGAAGTGCCCTAGGCTCTGTTGCTTTGTTTTTTAGATGTTTCAGGAAACACCATACACTTCTTCAGAGTGGCTGTTGGCAATTTACATCCCGCCCATCAGCATAACAAGGCTCCCAGTTCTCCATGGCCTGTCCTGCCTTTCTGGATTTTACACTTTTTTCAGATGGCCCTTTTGCCCGTGGGGCAGTGAGACTTCATTGTAGTGCAGATTTCCTTTGCAAGCTTGCTTGGTTGGCCAAAAAGGGCGTATGCGTTTTTTCCTGAATATATTCAGGAAAAAACGCATACGCCCTTTTTGGCCAAGTGCATCATTGTGGACGTTCTGCCTCTTTTCCTATGCTTTTCATGCAATTCCAGTCTACCTCCTGAAATCGGTTTCCTGCAATTCTGCCCCGCTTTCAAGTGCTCTTGGCAGCCTTACTTCAATATATTTTTGGACGATAGCTGTCATTTATAACTCTGCAGGTTTGTGAATTAAAGTGCCCCTGAGCTCCTTTCTTCAACTCGCTTTCTTGTGAGCTGGCCGCAACACCGCAAGATTGCTTCAGGCCCTAGTGTGGTTCTGGCACGGCAAGCTGAGCCTTTGGTTAATTCCTCTTCCTGGTGGGAAATGAGAGTTAAATTTGCCCGTCCAGACACCTCCAGCTAGTCTCTCATTGGTTCTCCCTATTCCTGTTCATTTCCCGCAGAAATTGCAAACTGGGCCAAACAGGAGGTTAAAGGCACTGACTCTCCAAGTGGGGAGAGTGTTAGTAAAGCGTCTGGAATGTTGCACCCGAGTACCAGGGGACGAAAACTGAGACACATTTGAACACGTTTCCCGATCACACGGTGGATCATACTCTGGGTTCCACATGCATGTTTTAGCTGAAGGAGGAATCCCTTAAACCTGCAGAGTTGTGACCCATGGAATGGGTACCATGCAATATGACTTCAAAGGGTCTGCATTTGCTCACCGAACCTCACTAATCCTATCACTGCTGCGTTTATGCTGCTGTACACATGCTTGATTCCCTTTCGGAGACATGTAAATCCATAGGTTTTAAGATTCTTACTAGTCAGGTATATTCTTAGGCGTTTAATATGGGGTGTTGAGTCCACTTCGTTGAGCAAGGAGTAGCTCTTGTCTATTACATATTTGGCTTATGGAACGGTATCTGTGCTAATTTCAATCTCTGGTTTTATGCAGCACCCCAACTCACCTTTCCCCTTAAGCAAGCATAAGTTGGTTTTCTACATTTGAGACCCTGTTCTGTTTTGTAATTCAGTTCCTGGGTAGCCAAGTTTACATTCCGTGTATTAGTGATACCTTATGATATTTCTTTTTCTGTGTGACTTATTTCTCTTAGAATCATCGTACCTGAGTCCACTCATTATGCTGCTACGGGCCTGATGACACAGATTTCATTGCTGAGTGATATTGCATTGTACGTAAGTACCACAAATTCTTTATTCATTTTTCGCTTTCTGTGATATTGAACTTGTACCATAAACGAGGTTCTTGTAAACAGAGCCGTCCCAAACTTTGGGGTGGCTGTGTCTTTTTGATTTGAATTTCCCTAAGCTATAGGAGCATAAGTGGAAGTGCCCTAGGCTCTGTTGCTTTGTTTTTTAGATGTTTCAGGAAACACCATACACTTCTCCAGAGTGGCTGTTGGCAATTTACATCCCGCCCATCAGCATAACAAGGCTGCCAGTTCTCCATGGCCTGTCCTGCCTTTCTGGATTTTACACTTTTTTCAGATGGCCCTTTTGCCCGTGGGGCAGTGAGACTTCATTGTAGTGCAGATTTCCTTTGCAAGCTTGCTTGGTTGGCCAAAAAGGGCGTATGCGTTTTTTCCTGAATATATTCAGGGAAAAACGCATACGCCCTTTTTGGCCAAGTGCATCATTGTGGACGTTCTGCCTCTTTTCCTATGCTTTTCATGCAATTCCAGTCTACCTCCTGAAATCGGTTTCCTGCAATTCTGCCCCGCTTTCAAGTGCTCTTGGCAGCCTTACTTCAATATATTTTTGGACGATAGCTGTCATTTATAACTCTGCAGGTTTGTGAATCACAGTGCCCCTGAGCTCCTTTCTTCAACTCGCTTTCTTGTGAGCTGGCCGCAACACCCCAAGATTGCTTCAGGCCCTAGTGTGGTTCCGGCACGGCAAGCTGAGCCTTTGGTTAATTCCTCTTCCTGGTGGGAAATGAGAGTTAAATTTGCCCGTCCAGACACCTCCAGCTAGTCTCTCATTGGTTCTCCCTATTCCTGTTCATTTCCCGCAGAAATTGCAAACTCGGCAAAACACGACGTTAAAGGCACTGACTCTCCAAGTGGGGAGAGTGTTAGTAAAGCGTCTGGAATGTTGCACCCGAGTACCAGGGGACGAAAACTGAGACACATTTGAACACGTTTCCCGATCACACGGTGGATCATACTCTGGGTTCCACATGCATGTTTTAGCTGAAGGAGGAATCCCTTAAACCTGCAGAGTTGTGACCCATGGAATGGGTACCATGCAATATGACTTCAAAGGGTCTGCATTTGCTCACCGAACCTCACCAATCCTATCACTGCTGCGTTTATGCTGCTGTACACATGCTTGATTCCCTTTCGGAGACATGTAAATCCATAGGTTTTAAGATTCTTACTAGTCAGGTATATTCTTAGGCGTTTAATATGGGGTGTTGAGTCCACTTCGTTGAGGAAGGAGTAGCTCTTGTCTATTACATATTTGGCTTATGGAACGGTATCTGTGCTAATTTCAATCTCTGGTTTTATGCAGCACCCCAACTCACCTTTCCCCTTAAGCAAGCATAAGTTGGTTTTCTACATTTGAGACCCTGTTCTGTTTTGTAATTCAGTTCCTGGGTAGCCAAGTTTACATTCCGTGTATTAGTGATACCTTATGATATTTCTTTTTCTGTGTGACCTATTTCTCTTAGAATCATCGTACCTGAGTCCACTCATTATGCTGCTATGGGCCTGATGACATAGATTTCATAGCTGAGTGATATTGCATTGTACGTAAGTACCACAAATTCTTTATTCATTTTTCGCTTTCTGTGATATTGAACTTGTACCATAAACGAGGTTCTTGTAAACAGAGCCGTCCCAAACTTTGGGGTGGCTGTGTCTTTTTGATTTGAATTTCCCTAAGCTATAGGAGCATAAGTGGAAGTGCCCTAGGCTCTGTTGCTTTGTTTTTTAGATGTTTCAGGAAACACCATACACTTCTCCAGAGTGGCTGTTGGCAATTTACATCCCGCCCATCAGCATAACAAGGCTCCCAGTTCTCCATGGCCTGTCCTGCCTTTCTGGATTTTACACTTTTTTCAGATGGCCCTTTTGCCCGGGGGGCAGTGAGACTTCATTGTAGTGCAGATTTCCTTTGCAAGCTTGCTTGGTTGGCCAAAAAGGGCGTATGCGTTTTTTCCTGAATATATTCAGGAAAAAACGCATACGCCCTTTTTGGCCAAGTGCATCATTGTGGACGTTCTGCCTCTTTTCCTATGCTTTTCATGCAATTCCAGTCTACCTCCTGAAATCGGTTTCCTGCAATTCTGCCCCGCTTTCAAGTGCTCTTGGCAGCCTTACTTCAATATATTTTTGGACGATAGCTGTCATTTATAACTCTGCAGGTTTGTGAATGACAGTGCCCCTGAGCTCCTTTGTTCAACTCGCTTTCTTGTGAGCTGGCCGCAACACCGCAAGATTGCTTCAGGCCCTAGTGTGGTTCTGGCACGGCAAGCTGAGCCTTTGGTTAATTCCTCTTCCTGGTGGGAAATGAGAGTTAAATTTGCCCGTCCAGACACCTCCAGCTAGTCTCTCATTGGTTCTCCCTATTCCTGTTCATTTCCCGCAGAAATTGCAAACTGGGCCAAACAGGAGGTTAAAGGCACTGACTCTCCAAGTGGGGAGAGTGTTAGTAAAGCGTCTGGAATGTTGCACCCGAGTACCAGGGGACGAAAACTGAGACACATTTGAACACGTTTCCCGATCACACGGTGGATCATACTCTGGGTTCCACATGCATGTTTTAGCTGAAGGAGGAATCCCTTAAACCTGCAGAGTTGTGACCCATGGAATGGGTACCATGCAATATGACTTCAAAGGGTCTGCATTTGCTCACCGAACCTCACCAATACTATCACTGCTGCGTTTATGCTGCTGTACACATGCTTGATTCCCTTTCGGAGACATGTAAATCCATAGGTTTTAAGATTCTTACTAGTCAGGTATATTCTTAGGCGTTTAATATGGGGTGTTGAGTCCACTTCGTTGAGGAAGGAGTAGCTCTTGTCTATTACATATTTGGCTTATGGAACGGTATCTGTGCTAATTTCAATCTCTGGTTTTATGTAGCACCCCAACTCACCTTTCCCCTTAAGCAAGCATAAGTTGGTTTTCTACATTTGAGACCCTGTTCTGTTTTGTAATTCAGTTCCTGGGTAGCCAAGTTTACATTCCGTGTATTAGTGATACCTTATGATATTTCTTTTTCTGTGTGACATATTTCACTTAGAATCATCGTACCTGAATCCACTCATTATGCTGCTACGGGCCTGATGACATAGATTTCATTGCTGAGTGATATTGCATTGTACGTAAGTACCACAAATTCTTTATTCATTTTTCGATTTCTGTGATAATGAACTTGTACCATAAACGAGGTTCTTGTAAACAGAGCCGTCCCAAACTTTGGGGTGGCTGTGTCTTTTTGATTTTAATTTCGCTAAGCTATAGGAGCATAAGTGGAAGTGCCCTAGGCTCTGTTGCTTTGTTTTTTAGATGTTTCAGGAAACACCATACACTTCTTCAGAGTGGCTGTTGGCAATTTACATCCCGCCCATCAGCATAACAAGGCTCCCAGTTCTCCATGGCCTGTCCTGCCTTTCTGGATTTTACACTTTTTTCAGATGGCCCTTTTGCCCGTGGGGCAGTGAGACTTCATTGTAGTGCAGATTTCCTTTGCAAGCTTGCTTGGTTGGCCAAAAAGGGCGTATGCGTTTTTTCCTGAATATATTCAGGAAAAAACGCATACGCCCTTTTTGGCCAAGTGCATCATTGTGGACGTTCTGCCTCTTTTCCTATGCTTTTCATGCAATTCCAGTCTACCTCCTGAAATCGGTTTCCTGCAATTCTGCCCCGCTTTCAAGTGCTCTTGGCAGCCTTACTTCAATATATTTTTGGACGATAGCTGTCATTTATAACTCTGCAGGTTTGTGAATTAAAGTGCCCCTGAGCTCCTTTCTTCAACTCGCTTTCTTGTGAGCTGGCCGCAACACCGCAAGATTGCTTCAGGCCCTAGTGTGGTTCTGGCACGGCAAGCTGAGCCTTTGGTTAATTCCTCTTCCTGGTGGGAAATGAGAGTTAAATTTGCCCGTCCAGACACCTCCAGCTAGTCTCTCATTGGTTCTCCCTATTCCTGTTCATTTCCCGCAGAAATTGCAAACTGGGCCAAACAGGAGGTTAAAGGCACTGACTCTCCAAGTGGGGAGAGTGTTAGTAAAGCGTCTGGAATGTTGCACCCGAGTACCAGGGGACGAAAACTGAGACACATTTGAACACGTTTCCCGATCACACGGTGGATCATACTCTGGGTTCCACATGCATGTTTTAGCTGAAGGAGGAATCCCTTAAACCTGCAGAGTTGTGACCCATGGAATGGGTACCATGCAATATGACTTCAAAGGGTCTGCATTTGCTCACCGAACCTCACTAATCCTATCACTGCTGCGTTTATGCTGCTGTACACATGCTTGATTCCCTTTCGGAGACATGTAAATCCATAGGTTTTAAGATTCTTACTAGTCAGGTATATTCTTAGGCGTTTAATATGGGGTGTTGAGTCCACTTCGTTGAGCAAGGAGTAGCTCTTGTCTATTACATATTTGGCTTATGGAACGGTATCTGTGCTAATTTCAATCTCTGGTTTTATGCAGCACCCCAACTCACCTTTCCCCTTAAGCAAGCATAAGTTGGTTTTCTACATTTGAGACCCTGTTCTGTTTTGTAATTCAGTTCCTGGGTAGCCAAGTTTACATTCCGTGTATTAGTGATACCTTATGATATTTCTTTTTCTGTGTGACTTATTTCTCTTAGAATCATCGTACCTGAGTCCACTCATTATGCTGCTATGGGCCTGATGACACAGATTTCATTGCTGAGTGATATTGCATTGTACGTAAGTACCACAAATTCTTTATTCATTTTTCGCTTTCTGTGATATTGAACTTGTACCATAAACGAGGTTCTTGTAAACAGAGCCGTCCCAAACTTTGGGGTGGCTGTGTCTTTTTGATTTTAATTTCCCTAAGCTATAGGAGCATAAGTGGAAGTGCCCTAGGCTCTGTTGCTTTGTTTTTTAGATGTTTCAGGAAACACCATACACTTCTCCAGAGTGGCTGTTGGCAATTTACATCCCGCCCATCAGCATAACAAGGCTCCCAGTTCTCCATGGCCTGTCCTGCCTTTCTGGATTTTACACTTTTTTCAGATGGCCCTTTTGCCCGGGGGGCAGTGAGACTTCATTGTAGTGCAGATTTCCTTTGCAAGCTTGCTTGGTTGGCCAAAAAGGGCGTATGCGTTTTTTCCTGAATATATTCAGGGAAAAACGCATACGCCCTTTTTGGCCAAGTGCATCATTGTGGACGTTCTGCCTCTTTTCCTATGCTTTTCATGCAATTCCAGTCTACCTCCTGAAATCGGTTTCCTGCAATTCTGCCCCGCTTTCAAGTGCTCTTGGCAGCCTTACTTCAATATATTTTTGGACGATAGCTGTCATTTATAACTCTGCAGGTTTGTGAATCACAGTGCCCCTGAGCTCCTTTCTTCAACTCGCTTTCTTGTGAGCTGGCCGCAACACCCCAAGATTGCTTCAGGCCCTAGTGTGGTTCCGGCACGGCAAGCTGAGCCTTTGGTTAATTCCTCTTCCTGGTGGGAAATGAGAGTTAAATTTGCCCGTCCAGACACCTCCAGCTAGTCTCTCATTGGTTCTCCCTATTCCTGTTCATTTCCCGCAGAAATTGCAAACTGGGCCAAACAGGAGGTTAAAGGCACTGACTCTCCAAGTGGGGAGAGTGTTAGTAAAGCGTCTGGAATGTTGCACCCGAGTACCAGGGGACGAAAACTGAGACACATTTGAACACGTTTCCCGATCACACGGTGGATCATACTCTGGGTTCCACATGCATGTTTTAGCTGAAGGAGGAATCCCTTAAACCTGCAGAGTTGTGACCCATGGAATGGGTACCATGCAATATGACTTCAAAGGGTCTGCATTTGCTCACCGAACCTCACCAATACTATCACTGCTGCGTTTATGCTGCTGTACACATGCTTGATTCCCTTTCGGAGACATGTAAATCCATAGGTTTTAAGATTCTTACTAGTCAGGTATATTCTTAGGCGTTTAATATGGGGTGTTGAGTCCACTTCGTTGAGGAAGGAGTAGCTCTTGTCTATTACATATTTGGCTTATGGAACGGTATCTGTGCTAATTTCAATCTCTGGTTTTATGTAGCACCCCAACTCACCTTTCCCCTTAAGCAAGCATAAGTTGGTTTTCTACATTTGAGACCCTGTTCTGTTTTGTAATTCAGTTCCTGGGTAGCCAAGTTTACATTCCGTGTATTAGTGATACCTTATGATATTTCTTTTTCTGTGTGACATATTTCACTTAGAATCATCGTACCTGAATCCACTCATTATGCTGCTACGGGCCTGATGACATAGATTTCATTGCTGAGTGATATTGCATTGTACGTAAGTACCACAAATTCTTTATTCATTTTTCGATTTCTGTGATAATGAACTTGTACCATAAACGAGGTTCTTGTAAACAGAGCCGTCCCAAACTTTGGGGTGGCTGTGTCTTTTTGATTTTAATTTCGCTAAGCTATAGGAGCATAAGTGGAAGTGCCCTAGGCTCTGTTGCTTTGTTTTTTAGATGTTTCAGGAAACACCATACACTTCTTCAGAGTGGCTGTTGGCAATTTACATCCCGCCCATCAGCATAACAAGGCTCCCAGTTCTCCATGGCCTGTCCTGCCTTTCTGGATTTTACACTTTTTTCAGATGGCCCTTTTGCCCGTGGGGCAGTGAGACTTCATTGTAGTGCAGATTTCCTTTGCAAGCTTGCTTGGTTGGCCAAAAAGGGCGTATGCGTTTTTTCCTGAATATATTCAGGAAAAAACGCATACGCCCTTTTTGGCCAAGTGCATCATTGTGGACGTTCTGCCTCTTTTCCTATGCTTTTCATGCAATTCCAGTCTACCTCCTGAAATCGGTTTCCTGCAATTCTGCCCCGCTTTCAAGTGCTCTTGGCAGCCTTACTTCAATATATTTTTGGACGATAGCTGTCATTTATAACTCTGCAGGTTTGTGAATTAAAGTGCCCCTGAGCTCCTTTCTTCAACTCGCTTTCTTGTGAGCTGGCCGCAACACCGCAAGATTGCTTCAGGCCCTAGTGTGGTTCTGGCACGGCAAGCTGAGCCTTTGGTTAATTCCTCTTCCTGGTGGGAAATGAGAGTTAAATTTGCCCGTCCAGACACCTCCAGCTAGTCTCTCATTGGTTCTCCCTATTCCTGTTCATTTCCCGCAGAAATTGCAAACTGGGCCAAACAGGAGGTTAAAGGCACTGACTCTCCAAGTGGGGAGAGTGTTAGTAAAGCGTCTGGAATGTTGCACCCGAGTACCAGGGGACGAAAACTGAGACACATTTGAACACGTTTCCCGATCACACGGTGGATCATACTCTGGGTTCCACATGCATGTTTTAGCTGAAGGAGGAATCCCTTAAACCTGCAGAGTTGTGACCCATGGAATGGGTACCATGCAATATGACTTCAAAGGGTCTGCATTTGCTCACCGAACCTCACTAATCCTATCACTGCTGCGTTTATGCTGCTGTACACATGCTTGATTCCCTTTCGGAGACATGTAAATCCATAGGTTTTAAGATTCTTACTAGTCAGGTATATTCTTAGGCGTTTAATATGGGGTGTTGAGTCCACTTCGTTGAGCAAGGAGTAGCTCTTGTCTATTACATATTTGGCTTATGGAACGGTATCTGTGCTAATTTCAATCTCTGGTTTTATGCAGCACCCCAACTCACCTTTCCCCTTAAGCAAGCATAAGTTGGTTTTCTACATTTGAGACCCTGTTCTGTTTTGTAATTCAGTTCCTGGGTAGCCAAGTTTACATTCCGTGTATTAGTGATACCTTATGATATTTCTTTTTCTGTGTGACTTATTTCTCTTAGAATCATCGTACCTGAGTCCACTCATTATGCTGCTATGGGCCTGATGACACAGATTTCATTGCTGAGTGATATTGCATTGTACGTAAGTACCACAAATTCTTTATTCATTTTTCGCTTTCTGTGATATTGAACTTGTACCATAAACGAGGTTCTTGTAAACAGAGCCGTCCCAAACTTTGGGGTGGCTGTGTCTTTTTGATTTTAATTTCCCTAAGCTATAGGAGCATAAGTGGAAGTGCCCTAGGCTCTGTTGCTTTGTTTTTTAGATGTTTCAGGAAACACCATACACTTCTCCAGAGTGGCTGTTGGCAATTTACATCCCGCCCATCAGCATAACAAGGCTCCCAGTTCTCCATGGCCTGTCCTGCCTTTCTGGATTTTACACTTTTTTCAGATGGCCCTTTTGCCCGGGGGGCAGTGAGACTTCATTGTAGTGCAGATTTCCTTTGCAAGCTTGCTTGGTTGGCCAAAAAGGGCGTATGCGTTTTTTCCTGAATATATTCAGGGAAAAACGCATACGCCCTTTTTGGCCAAGTGCATCATTGTGGACGTTCTGCCTCTTTTCCTATGCTTTTCATGCAATTCCAGTCTACCTCCTGAAATCGGTTTCCTGCAATTCTGCCCCGCTTTCAAGTGCTCTTGGCAGCCTTACTTCAATATATTTTTGGACGATAGCTGTCATTTATAACTCTGCAGGTTTGTGAATCACAGTGCCCCTGAGCTCCTTTCTTCAACTCGCTTTCTTGTGAGCTGGCCGCAACACCCCAAGATTGCTTCAGGCCCTAGTGTGGTTCCGGCACGGCAAGCTGAGCCTTTGGTTAATTCCTCTTCCTGGTGGGAAATGAGAGTTAAATTTGCCCGTCCAGACACCTCCAGCTAGTCTCTCATTGGTTCTCCCTATTCCTGTTCATTTCCCGCAGAAATTGCAAACTGGGCCAAACAGGAGGTTAAAGGCACTGACTCTCCAAGTGGGGAGAGTGTTAGTAAAGCGTCTGGAATGTTGCACCCGAGTACCAGGGGACGAAAACTGAGACACATTTGAACACGTTTCCCGATCACACGGTGGATCATACTCTGGGTTCCACATGCATGTTTTAGCTGAAGGAGGAATCCCTTAAACCTGCAGAGTTGTGACCCATGGAATGGGTACCATGCAATATGACTTCAAAGGGTCTGCATTTGCTCACCGAACCTCACCAATACTATCACTGCTGCGTTTATGCTGCTGTACACATGCTTGATTCCCTTTCGGAGACATGTAAATCCATAGGTTTTAAGATTCTTACTAGTCAGGTATATTCTTAGGCGTTTAATATGGGGTGTTGAGTCCACTTCGTTGAGGAAGGAGTAGCTCTTGTCTATTACATATTTGGCTTATGGAACGGTATCTGTGCTAATTTCAATCTCTGGTTTTATGTAGCACCCCAACTCACCTTTCCCCTTAAGCAAGCATAAGTTGGTTTTCTACATTTGAGACCCTGTTCTGTTTTGTAATTCAGTTCCTGGGTAGCCAAGTTTACATTCCGTGTATTAGTGATACCTTATGATATTTCTTTTTCTGTGTGACATATTTCACTTAGAATCATCGTACCTGAATCCACTCATTATGCTGCTACGGGCCTGATGACATAGATTTCATTGCTGAGTGATATTGCATTGTACGTAAGTACCACAAATTCTTTATTCATTTTTCGATTTCTGTGATAATGAACTTGTACCATAAACGAGGTTCTTGTAAACAGAGCCGTCCCAAACTTTGGGGTGGCTGTGTCTTTTTGATTTTAATTTCGCTAAGCTATAGGAGCATAAGTGGAAGTGCCCTAGGCTCTGTTGCTTTGTTTTTTAGATGTTTCAGGAAACACCATACACTTCTTCAGAGTGGCTGTTGGCAATTTACATCCCGCCCATCAGCATAACAAGGCTCCCAGTTCTCCATGGCCTGTCCTGCCTTTCTGGATTTTACACTTTTTTCAGATGGCCCTTTTGCCCGTGGGGCAGTGAGACTTCATTGTAGTGCAGATTTCCTTTGCAAGCTTGCTTGGTTGGCCAAAAAGGGCGTATGCGTTTTTTCCTGAATATATTCAGGAAAAAACGCATACGCCCTTTTTGGCCAAGTGCATCATTGTGGACGTTCTGCCTCTTTTCCTATGCTTTTCATGCAATTCCAGTCTACCTCCTGAAATCGGTTTCCTGCAATTCTGCCCCGCTTTCAAGTGCTCTTGGCAGCCTTACTTCAATATATTTTTGGACGATAGCTGTCATTTATAACTCTGCAGGTTTGTGAATTAAAGTGCCCCTGAGCTCCTTTCTTCAACTCGCTTTCTTGTGAGCTGGCCGCAACACCGCAAGATTTCTTCAGGCCCTAGTGTGGTTCTGGCACGGCAAGCTGAGCCTTTGGTTAATTCCTCTTCCTGGTGGGAAATGAGAGTTAAATTTGCCCGTCCAGACACCTCCAGCTAGTCTCTCATTGGTTCTCCCTATTCCTGTTCATTTCCCGCAGAAATTGCAAACTGGGCCAAACAGGAGGTTAAAGGCACTGACTCTCCAAGTGGGGAGAGTGTTAGTAAAGCGTCTGGAATGTTGCACCCGAGTACCAGGGGACGAAAACTGAGACACATTTGAACACGTTTCCCGATCACACGGTGGATCATACTCTGGGTTCCACATGCATGTTTTAGCTGAAGGAGGAATCCCTTAAACCTGCAGAGTTGTGACCCATGGAATGGGTACCATGCAATATGACTTCAAAGGGTCTGCATTTGCTCACCGAACCTCACTAATCCTATCACTGCTGCGTTTATGCTGCTGTACACATGCTTGATTCCCTTTCGGAGACATGTAAATCCATAGGTTTTAAGATTCTTACTAGTCAGGTATATTCTTAGGCGTTTAATATGGGGTGTTGAGTCCACTTCGTTGAGCAAGGAGTAGCTCTTGTCTATTACATATTTGGCTTATGGAACGGTATCTGTGCTAATTTCAATCTCTGGTTTTATGCAGCACCCCAACTCACCTTTCCCCTTAAGCAAGCATAAGTTGGTTTTCTACATTTGAGACCCTGTTCTGTTTTGTAATTCAGTTCCTGGGTAGCCAAGTTTACATTCCGTGTATTAGTGATACCTTATGATATTTCTTTTTCTGTGTGACATATTTCACTTAGAATCATCGTACCTGAATCCACTCATTATGCTGCTACGGGCCTGATGACATAGATTTCATTGCTGAGTGATATTGCATTGTACGTAAGTACCACAAATTCTTTATTCATTTTTCGATTTCTGTGATAATGAACTTGTACCATAAACGAGGTTCTTGTAAACAGAGCCGTCCCAAACTTTGGGGTGGCTGTGTCTTTTTGATTTTAATTTCGCTAAGCTATAGGAGCATAAGTGGAAGTGCCCTAGGCTCTGTTGCTTTGTTTTTTAGATGTTTCAGGAAACACCATACACTTCTTCAGAGTGGCTGTTGGCAATTTACATCCCGCCCATCAGCATAACAAGGCTCCCAGTTCTCCATGGCCTGTCCTGTCTTTCTGGATTTTACACTTTTTTCAGATGGCCCTTTTGCCCGGGGGGCAGTGAGACTTCATTGTAGTGCAGATTTCCTTTGCAAGCTTGCTTGGTTGGCCAAAAAGGGCGTATGCGTTTTTTCCTGAATATATTCAAGAAAAAACGCATACGCCCTTTTTGGCCAAGTGCATCATTGTGGACGTTCTGCCTCTTTTCCTATGCTTTTCATGCAATTCCAGTCTACCTCCTGAAATCGGTTTCCTGCAATTCTGCCCCGCTTTCAAGTCCTCTTGGCAGCCTTCCTTCAATATATTTTTGGACGATAGCTGTCATTTATAACTCTGCAGGTTTGTGAATGACAGTGCCCCTGAGCTCCTTTCTTCAACTCTCTTTATTGTGAGCTGGCCGCAACACCGCAGGATTGCTTCAGGCCCTAGTGTGGTTCCGGCACGGCAAGCTGAGCCTTTGGTTAATTCCTCTTCCTGGTGGGAAATGAGAGTTAAATTTGCCCGTCCAGACACCTCCAGCTAGTCTCTCATTGGTTCTCCCTATTCCTGTTCATTTCCCGCAGAAATTGCAAACTCGGCAAAACACAACGTTAAAGGCACTGACTCTCCAAGTGGGGAGAGTGTTAGTAAAGCGTCTGGAATGTTGCACCCGAGTACCAGGGAAGTTAAACTGAGACATATTTGAACACGTTTCCCGATCACACGGTGGATCATACTCTGGGTTCCACATGCATGTTTTAGCTGAAGGAAGAATCCCTTAAACCTGGAGAGTTGAGACCCATGGAATGGGTACCATGCAATATGACTTCAAAGGGTCTGCATTTGCTCACCGAAACTCACCAATCGTATCACTGCTGCGTTTATGCCACTGTACACACGCTTGATTCTCTTTCGGAGACATGTAAATCTATAGGTTTTAAGATTCTTACTAGTCAGGAATATTCTTAGGCGTTTAATATGGGGTGTTGAGTCCACTTCGTTGAGCAAGGAGTAGCTCTTGTCTATTATATATTTGGCTTATGGAACGGTATCTGTGCTAATTTCAATCTCTTGTTTTATGCAGCACCCCTACTCACCTTTCCCCTTAAGCAAGCATAAGTTGGTTTTCTACATTTGAGACCCTGTTCTGTTTTGTAATTCAGTTCCAGTGTAGCCAAGTTTACATTCCGTGTATTAGTGTTATCTTATGATGTTTCTTTTTCTGTGTGACTTATTTCACTTAGAATCATCGTACCTGAATCCACTCATTATGCTGCTATGGGCCTGATGACATAGATTTCATTGCTGAGTGATATTGCATTGTACGTAAGTACCACAAAATCTTTATCCATTTTTCGCTTTCTGTGATATTGAACTTGTACCATAAACGAGGATCTTGTAAACAGAGCCGTCCCAAACATTGGGGTGGCTGTGTGTTTTTGATTTGAATATCCCTAAGCTATAGGACCATACATGGAAGTGCCCTAGGCTCTGTTGCTTTGTTTTTTAGATGTTTCAGGAAACACCATACACTTCTCCAGAGTGGCTGTTGGCAATTTACATCCCGCCAATCAGCATAACAAGGCTCCCAGTTCTCCATGGCCTGTCCTGCCTTTCTGGATTTTACACTTTTTTCAGATGGCCCTTTTGACTGGGGGGCAGTGAGACTTCATTGTAGTGCAGATTTCCTTTGCAAGCTTGCTTGGTTTGCCAAAAAGTGCGTATACGTTTTTTCCTGAATATATTCAGGAAAAAACGCATACGCCCTTTTTGGCCAAGTGCATCATTGTGGACGTTCTGCCTCTTTTCCTATGCTTTTCATGCAATTCCAGTCTACCTCCTGAAATCGGTGTCCTGCAATTCTGCCCCGCTTTCAAGTGCTCTTGGCAGCCTTACTTCAACATATTTTTGGACGATAGCTGTCATTTATAACTCTTCAGGTTTGTGAATGACAGTGCCCCTGAGCTCCTTTCTTCAACTCTCTTTATTGTGAGCTGGCCGAAACACCGCAGGATTGCTTCAGGCCCTAGTGTGGTTCCGGCACGGCAACCTGAGCCTTTGGTTAATTCCTCTTCCTGGTGGGAAATGAGAGTTAAATTTGCCCGTCCAGACACCTCCAGCTAGTCTCTCATTGGTTCTCCGTATTCCTGTTCATTTCCCGCAGAAATTGCAAACTGGGCCAAACAGGAGGTTAAAGGCACTGACTCTCCAAGTGGGGAGAGTGTTAGTAAAGCGTCTGGAATGTTGCACCCGAGTACCAGGGGACGAAAACTGAGACGCATTTGAACACGTTTCCCGATCACACGGTGGATCATACTCTGGGTTCCACATGCATGTTTTAGCTGAAGGAAGAATCCCTTAAACCTGGAGAGTTGAGAACCATGGAATGGGTACCATGCTATATGATTTCAAAGGGTCTGCATTTGCTCACCGAACCTCACCAATACTATCACTGCTGCGTTTATGCTGCTGTACAGATGCTTGATTCTCTTTCAGAGACATGTAAATCCATAGGTTTTAAGATTCTTACTAGTCAGGTATATTCTTAGGCGTTTAATATGGGGTGTTGAGTCCACTTCGTTGAGCAAGGAGTAGCTCTTGTCTATTACATATTTGGCTTATGGAACGGTATCTGTGCTAATTTCAAACTCTGGTTTTATGCAGCACCCCAACTCACCTTTCCCCTTAAGCAAGCATAAGTTGGTTTTCTACATTTGAGACCCTGTTCTGTTTTGTAATTCAGTTCCTGGGTAGCCAAGTTTACATTCCGTGTATTAGTGATAACTTATGATATTTCTTTTTCTGTGTGACTTATTTCACTTAGAATCATCGTATCTGAATCCACTCATTATGGTGCTACGGGCCTGATGACATAGATTTCATTGCTGAGTGATATTGCATTGTACGTAAGTACCACAAATTCTTTATTCATTTTTCGCTCTCTGTGATATTGAACTTGTACCATAAACGAGGATCTTGTAAACAGAGCCGTCCCAAACTTTGGGGTGGCTGTGTCTTTTTGATTTGAATTTCCCTAAGCTATAGGAGCATAAGTGGAAGTGCCCTAGGCTCTGTTGCTTTGTTTTTTAGATGTTTCAGGAAACACCATACACTTCTCCAGAGTGGCTGTTGGCAATTTACATCCCGCCCATCAGCATAACAAGGCTCCCAGTTCTCCATGGCCTGTCCTGCCTTTCTGGATTTTACACTTTTTTCAGATGGCCCTTTTGCCCGGGGGGCAGTGAGACTTCATTGTAGTGCAGATTTCCTTTGCAAGCTTGCTTGGTTGGCCAAAAAGGGCATATGTGTTTTTTCCTGAATATATTCAGGAAAAAACGCATACGCCCTTTTTGGCCAAGTGCATCATTATGGACGTTCTGCCTCTTTTCCTATGCTTTTCATGCAATTCCAGTCTACCTCCTGAAATCGGTTTCCTGCAATTCTGCCCCGCTTTCAAGTGCTCTTGGCAGCCTTACTTCAATATATTTTTGGACGATAGCTGTCATTTATAACTCTGCTGGTTTGTGAATGACAGTGCCCCTGAGCTCCTTTCTTCAACTCTCTTTCTTGTGAGCTGGCCGCAACACCGCAGGATTGCTTCAGGCCCTAGTGTGGTTCCGGCATGGCAAGCTGAGCCTTTGGTTAATTCCTCTTCCTGGTGGGAAATGAGAGTTAAATTTGCCCGTCCAGACACCTCCAGCTACTCTCTCATTGGTTCTCCCTATTCCTGTTCATTTCCCGCAGAAATTGCAAACTGGGCCAAACAGGAGGTTAAAGGCACTGACTCTCCAAGTGGGGAGAGTGTTAGTAAAGCGTCTGGAATGTTGCACCCGAGTACCAGGGGACGAAAACTGAGACTCATTTGAACACGTTTCCCGATCACACGGTGGATCATACTCTGGGTTCCACATGCATGTTTTAGCTGAAGGAAGAATCCCTTAAACCTGGAGAGTTGAGACCCATGGAATGGGTACCATGCTATATGACTTCAAAGGGTCTGCAATTGCTCAGTGAACCTCACCAATCCTATCACTGCTGCATTTATGCTGCTGTACACATGCTTGATTCTCTTTCAGAGTCATGTAAATCCATAGGTTTTAAGATTCTTACTAGTCAGGTATATTCTTAGGCGTTTAATATGGGGTGTTGAGTCCACTTCGTTGAGGAAGGAGTAGCTCTTGTCTATTACATATTTGGCTTATGGAACGGTATCTGTTCTAATTTCAATCTCTGGTTTCATGCAGCACCCCAACTCACCTTTCCCTTAAGCAAGCATAAGTTGGTTTTCTACATTTGAGACCCTGTTCTGTTTTGTAATTCAGTTCCTGTGTAGCCAAGTTTACATTCCGTGTATTAGTGATACCTTATGATATTTCTTTTTCTGTGTGACTTATTTCTCTTAGAATCATCGTACCTGAGTCCTCTCATTATGCTGCTACAGGCCTGATGACATAGATTTCATTGCTGAGTGATATTGCATTGTACGTAAGTACCACAAATTCTTTATTCATTTTTCGCTTTCTGTGATATTGAACTTGTACCATAAACGAGGTTCTTGTAAACAGAGCCGTCCCAAACTTTGGGGTGGCTGTGTCTTTTTGATTTGAATTTCCCTAAGCTATAGGAGCATAAGTGGATGTGCCCTAGGCTCTGTTGCTTTGTTTTTTAGATGTTTCAGGAACACCATACACTTCTCCAGAGTGGCTGTTGGCAATTTACATCCCACCCATCAGCATAACAAGGCTCCCAGTTCTCCATGGCCTGTCCTGCCTTTCTGGATTTTACACTTTTTTCAGATGGCCCTTTTGCCCGGGGGGCAGTGAGACTTCATTGTAGTGCAGATTTCCTTTGCAAGCTTGCTTGGTTGGCCAAAAAGGGCGTATGTGTTTTTTCCTGAATATATTCAGGATAAAACGCATACGCCCTTTTTGGCCAAGTGCATCATTGTGGACGTTCTGCCTCTTTTCCTATGCTTTTCATGCAATTCCAGTCTACCTCCTGAAATCGGTGTCCTGCAATTCTGCCCCGCTTTCAAGTCCTCTTGGCAGCCTTCCTTCCATATATTTTTGGACAATAGCTGTCATTTATAACTCTGCAGGTTTGTGAATTACAGTGCCCCTGAGCTCCTTTGTTCAACTCGTTTTCTTGTGAGCAGGCCGCAACACCGCAAGATTGTTTCATGCCCTAGGGTGTTTCCGGCACGCAAGCTGAGCCTTTGGTTAATTCCTCTTCCTGGTGGGAAATGAGACTTAAATTTGCCCGTCCAGACACCTCCAGCTAGTCTCTCATTGGTTCTCCCTATTCCTGTTCATTTCCGGCAGAAGTTGCAAACTGGGCCAAACAGGAGGTTAAAGGCACTGACTCTCCAAGTGGGGAGAGTGTTAGTAAAGCATCTGGAATGTTGCACCCGAGTAACAGGGGACGAAAACTGAGACACATTTGGACACGTTTCCCAATCACACGGTGGATCATACTCTGGGATCCACATGCATGTTTTAGCTGAAGGAGGAATCCCTTACACCTGGAGAGTTGTGAACCCTGGAATGTGTACCATGCAATATGACTTCAAAGGGTCTGCATTTGCTCACCGAAACTCACCAATCCTATCACTGCTGCGTTTATGCTGCTGTACACATGCTTGATTCCTTTTTGGAGATATATAAATCCATAGGTTTTAAGTTCCTTACTATTCAGGTATATTTTTTGGCATTTAATATGGGGTGTGGAGTCCACTTCGTTGAGCAAGGAGTAGCTCTTGTCTATTACATATTTGGCTTATGGAACGGTATCTGTGCTAATTTCAATCTCTTGTTTTATGCAGCACCCCAACTCACCTTTCCCCTTAAGGAAGCATAAGTTGGTTTTCAACATTTGAGACCCTGTTCTGTTTTGTAATTCAGTTCCTGGGTAGCCAAGTTTACATTCCGTGTATTAGTGATATCTTATGATGTTTCTTTTCCTGTGTGACTTATTTCTCTTAGAATCATCGTACCTGAGTCCTCTCATTATGGTGCTACGGGCCTGATGACATAGATTTCATTGCTGAGTGATATTGCATTGTACATAAATACCACAAATTCTTTATTCATTTTTCGCTTTCTGTGATATTGAACTTGTACCATAAACGAGGATCTTGTAAACAGAGCCGTCCCAAACTTTGGGGTGGCTGTGTCTTTTTGATTTGAATTTCCCTAAGCTATAGGAGCATAAGTGGAAGTGCCCTAGGCTCTGTTGCTTTGTTTTTTAGATGTTTCAGGAAACACCATACACTTCTCCAGAGTGGCTGTTGGCAATTTACATCCCGCCCATCAGCATAACAAGGCTCCCAGTTCTCCATGGCCTGTCCTGCCTTTCTGGATTTTACACTTTTTTCAGATGACCCTTTTGCCCGGGGGGCAGTGAGACTTCATTGTAGTGCAGATTTCCTTTGCAAGCTTGCTTGGTTGGCCAAAAAGGGCATATGCGTTTTTTCCTGAATATATTCAGGAAAAAACGCATACGCCCTTTTTGGCCAAGTGCATCATTGTGGACGTTCTGCCTCTTTTCCTATGCTTTTCATGCAATTCCAGTCTACCTCCTGAAATCGGTTTCCTGCAATTCTGCCCCGCTTTCAAGTGCTCTTGGCAGCCTTACTTCAATATATTTTTGGACGATAGCTGTCATTTATAACTCTGCTGGTTTGTGAATGACAGTGCCCCTGAGCTCCTTTCTTCAACTCTCTTTATTGTGAGCTGGCCGCAACACCGCAGGATTGCTTCAGGCCCTAGTGTGGTTCCGGCACGGCAAGCTGAGCCTTTGGTTAATTCCTCTTCCTGGTGGGAAATGAGAGTTAAATTTGCCCGTCCAGACACCTCCAGCTAGTCTCTCATTGGTTCTCCCTATTCCTGTTCATTTCCCGCAGAAATTGCAAACTGGGCCAAACAGGAGGTTAAAGGCACTGACTCTCCAAGTGGGGAGAGTGTTAGTAAAGCGTCTGGAATGTTGCACCCGAGTACCAGGGGACGAAAACTGAGACTCATTTGAACACGTTTCCCGATCACACGGTGGATCATACTCTGGGTTCCACATGCATGTTTTAGCTGAAGGAAGAATCCCTTAAACCTGGAGAGTTGAGACCCATGGAATGGGTACCATGCTATATGACTTCAAAGGGTCTGCAATTGCTCAGTGAACCTCACCAATCCTATCACTGCTGCATTTATGCTGCTGTACACATGCTTGATTCTCTTTCAGAGACATGTAAATCCATAGGTTTTAAGATTCTTACTAGTCAGGTATATTCTTAGGCGTTTAGTATGGGGTGTTGTGTCCACTTCGTTGAGGAAGGAGTAGCTCTTGTCTATTACATATTTGGCTTATGGAACGGTATCTGTTCTAATTTCAATCTCTGGTTTCATGCAGCACCCCAACTCACCTTTCCCTTAAGCAAGCATAAGTTGGTTTTCTACATTTGAGACCCTGTTCTGTTTTGTAATTCAGTTCCTGGGTAGCCAAGTTTACATTCCGTGTATTAGTGATACCTTATGATATTTCTTTTTCTGTGTGACTTATTTCTCTTAGAATCATCGTACCTGAGTCCACTCATTATGCTGCTACAGGCCTGATGACATAGATTTCATTGCTGAGTGATATTGCATTGTACGTAAGTACCACAAATTCTTTATTCATTTTTCGCTTTCTGTGATATTGAACTTGTACCATAAACGAGGTTCTTGTAAACAGAGCCGTCCCAAACTTTGGGGTGGCTGTGTCTTTTTGATTTGAATTTCCCTAAGCTATAGGAGCATAAGTGGAAGTGCCCTAGGCTCTGTTGCTTTGTTTTTTAGATGTTTCAGGAAACACCATACACTTCTCCAGAGTGGCTGTTGGCAATTTACATCCCGCCCATCAGCATAACAAGGCTCCCAGTTCTCCATGGCCTGTCCTGCCTTTCTGGATTTTACACTTTTTTCAGATGGCCCTTTTGCCCGGGGGGCAGTGAGACTTCATTGTAGTGCAGATTTCCTTTGCAAGCTTGCTTGGTTGGCCAAAAAGGGCGTATGCGTTTTTTCCTGAATATATTCAGGAAAAAACGCATACGCCCTTTTTGGCCAAGTGCATCATTGTGGACGTTCTGCCTCTTTTCCTATGCTTTTCATGCAATTCCAGTCTACCTCCTGAAATCGGTTTCCTGCAATTCTGCCCCGCTTTCAAGTCCTCTTGGCAGCCTTCCTTCAATATATTTTTGGACGATAGCTCTCATTTATAACTCTGCAGGTTTGTGAATGACAGTGCCCCTGAGCTCCTTTCTTCAACTCTCTTTATTGTGAGCTGGCCGCAACACCGCAGGATTGCTTCAGGCCCTAGTGTGGTTCCGGCACGGCAAGCTGAGCGTTTGGTTAATTCCTCTTCCTGGTGGGAAATGAGAGTTAAATTTGCCCGTCCAGACACCTCCAGCTAGTCTCTCATTGGTTCTCCCTATTCCTGTTCATTTCCCGCAGAAATTGCAAACTGGGCCAAACAGGAGGTTAAAGGCACTGACTCTCCAAGTGGGGAGAGTGTTAGTAAAGCGTCTGGAATGTTGCACCCGAGTACCAGGGGACGAAAACTGAGACACATTTGAACACGTTTCCCGATCACACGGTGGATCATACTCTGGGTTCCACATGCATGTTTTAGCTGAAGGAAGAATCCCTTAAACCTGGAGAGTTGTGACCCATGGAATGGGTACCATGCAATATGACTTCAAAGGGTCTGCATTTGCTCACCGAACCTCAACAATCCTATCACTGCTGCGTTTATGCTGCTGTACACACGCTTGATTCTCTTTCGGAGACATGTAAATCCATAGGTTTTAAGATTCTTACTAGTCAGGTATATTCTTAGGCGTTTAATATGGGGTGTTGAGTCCACTTCGTTGAGGAAGGAGTAGCTCTTGTCTATTACATATTTGGCTTATGGAACGGTATCTGTGCTAATTTCAATCTCTTGTTTTATGCAGCACCCCAACTCACCTTTCCCCTTAAGCAAGCATAAGTTGGTTTTCTACATTTGAGACCCTGTTCTGATTTGTAATTCAGTTCATGGGTAGCCAAGTTTTCATTCCGTGTATTAGTGATACCTTATGATATTTCTTTTTCTGTGTGACTTATTTCTCTTAGAATCATCGTACCTGAGTCCACTCATTATGCTGCTATGGGCCTGATGACATAGATTTCATTGCTGAGTGATATTGCCTTGTACGTAAGTACCACAAATTCTTTATTCATTTTTCGCTTTCTGTGATATTGAACTTGTACCATAAACGAGGTTCTTGTAAACAGAGCCGTCCCAAACTTTGGGGTGGCTGTGTCTTTTTGATTTTAATTTCCCTAAGCTATAGGAGCATAAGTGGAAGTGCCCTAGGCTCTGTTGCTTTGTTTTTTAGATGTTTCAGGAAACACCATACACTTCTCCAGAGTGGCTGTTGGCAATTTACATCCCGCCCATCAGCATAACAAGGCTCCCAGTTCTCCATGGCCTGTCCTGCCTTTCTGGATTTTACACTTTTTTCAGATGGCCCTTTTGCCCGGGGGGCAGTGAGACTTCATTGTAGTGCAGATTTCCTTTGCAATCTTGCTTGGTTGGCCAAAAAGGGCGTATGCGTTTTTTCCTGAATATATTCAGGAAAAAACACATACGCCCTTTTTGGCCAAGTGCATCATTGTGGACGTTCTGCCTCTTTTCCTATGCTTTTCATGCAATTCCAGTCTACCTCCTGAAATCGGTTTCCTGCAATTCTGCCCCGCTTTCAAGTGCTCTTGGCAGCCTTACTTCAATATATTTTTGGACGATAGCTGTCATTTATAACTCTGCAGGTTTGTGAATGACAGTGCCCCTGAGGTCCTTTCTTCAACTCTCTTTATTGTGAGCTGGCCGCAACACCGAAGGATTGCTTCATGCCCTAGGGTGGTTCCAGCACGGCAAGCTGAGCCTTTGGTTAATTCCTCTTCCTGGTGGGAAATGAGAGTTAAATTTGCCCGTCCAGACACCTCCAGCTAGTCTCTCATTGGTTCTCCCTATTCCTGTTCATTTCCCGCAGAAATTGCAAACTGGGCCAAACACGACGTTAAAGGCACTGACTCTCCAAGTGGGGAGAGTGTTAGTAAAGCGTCTGGAATGTTGCACCCGAGTACCAGGGGACCAAAACTGAGACACATTTGAACACGTTTCCCGATCACACGGTGGATCATACTCTGGGTTCCACATGCATGTTTTAGCTGAAGGAAGAATCCCTTAAACCTGGAGAGTTGAGACCCATGGAATGGGTACCATGCAATATGACTTCAAAGGGTCTGCATTTGCTCACCGAACCTCACCAATCCTATCACTGCTGCATTTATGCTGCTGTACACATGCTTGATTCTCTTTCAGAGACATGTAAATCCATAGGTTTTAAGATTCTTACTAGTCAGGTATATTCTTAGGCGTTTAATATGGGGTGTTGAGTCCACTTCGTTGAGGAAGGAGTAGCTCTTTTCTATTACATATTTGGCTTATGGAACGGTATCTGTTCTAATTTCAATCTCTGGTTTTATGCAGCACCCCAACTCACCTTTCCCTTAAGCAAGCATAAGTTGGTTTTCTACATTTGAGACCCTGTTCTGTTTTGTAATTCAGTTCCTGGGTAGCCAAGGTTACATTCCGTGTATTAGTGATATCTTATGATGTTTCTTTTTCTGTGTGACTTATTTCACTTAGAATCATCGTACCTGAATCCACTCATTATGCTGCTACGGGCCTGATGACATAGATTTCATTGCTGAGTGATATTGCATTGTACGTAAGTACCACAAATTCTTTATTCATTTTTCGCTTTCTGTGATAATGAACTTGTACCATAAACGAGGTTCTTGTAAAGAGAGCCGTCCCAAATTTTGGGGTGGCTGTGTCTTTTTGATTTGAATTTCCCTAAGCTATAGGAGCATAAGTGGAAGTGCCCTAGGCTCTGTTGCTTTGTTTTTTAGATGTTTCAGGAAACACCATACACTTCTCCAGAGTGGCTGTTGGCAATTTACATCCCGCCCATCAGCATAACAAGGCTCCCAGTTCTCCATGGCCTGTCCTGCCTTTCTGGATTTTACACTTTTTTCAGATGGCCCTTTTGCCCGTGGGGCAGTGAGACTTCATTGTAGTGCAGATTTCCTTTGCAAGCTTGCTTGGTTGGCCAAAAAGGGCGTATGCGTTTTTTCCTGAATATATTCAGGAAAAAACGCATACGCCCTTTTTGGCCAAGTGCATCATTGTGGACGTTCTGCCTCTTTTCCTATGCTTTTCATGCAATTCCAGTCTACCTCCTGAAATCGGTTTCCTGCAATTCTGCCCCGCTTTCAAGTGCTCTTGGCAGCCTTACTTCAATATATTTTTGGACGATAGCTGTCATTTATAACTCTGCAGGTTTGTGAATGACAGTGCCCCTGAGGTCCTTTCTTCAACTCTCTTTATTGTGAGCTGGCCGCAACACCGCAGGGTTGCTTCATGCCCTAGGGTGGTTCCGGCACGGCAACCTGAGCCTTTGGTTAATTCCTCTTCCTGGTGGGAAATGAGAGTTAAATTTGCCCGTCCAGACACCTCCAGCTAGTCTCTCATTGGTTCTCCCTATTCCTGTTCATTTCCCGCAGAAATTGCAAACTGGGCCAAACACGACGTTAAAGGCACTGACTCTCCAAGTGGGGAGAGTGTTAGTAAAGCGTCTGGAATGTTGCACCCGAGTACCAGGGGACCAAAACTGAGACACATTTGAACACGTTTCCCGATGACACGGTGGATCATACTCTGGGTTCCACATGCATGTTTTAGCTGAAGGAAGAATCCCTTAAACCTGGAGAGTTGAGACCCATGGAATGGGTACCATGCAATATGACTTCAAAGGGTCTGCATTTGCTCACCGAACCTCAACAATCCTATCACTGCTGCATTTATGCTGCTGTACACATGCTTGATTCTCTTTCAGAGACATGTAAATCCATAGGTTTTAAGATTCTTACTAGTCAGGTATATTCTTAGGCGTTTAATATGGGGTGTTGAGTCCACTTCGTTGAGGAAGGAGTAGCTCTTTTCTATTACATATTTGGCTTATGGAACGGTATCTGTTCTAATTTCAATCTCTGGTTTTATGCAGCACCCCAACTCACCTTTCCCTTAAGCAAGCATAAGTTGGTTTTCTACATTTGAGACCCTGTTCTGTTTTGTAATTCAGTTCCTGGGTAGCCAAGTTTACATTCCGTGTATTAGTGATATCTTATGATGTTTCTTTTTCTGTGTGACTTATTTCACTTAGAATCATCGTACCTGAATCCACTCATTATGCTGCTACGGGCCTGATGACATAGATTTCATTGCTGAGTGATATTGCATTGTACGTAAGTACCACAAATTCTTTATTCATTTTTCGCTTTCTGTGATAATGAACTTGTACCATAAACGAGGTTCTTGTAAACAGAGCCGTCCCAAATTTTGGGGTGGCTGTGTCTTTTTGATTTGAATTTCCCTAAGCTATAGGAGCATAATTGGAAGTGCCCTAGGCTCTGTTGCTTTGTTTTTTAGATGTTTCAGGAAACACCATACACTTCTCCAGAGTGGCTGTTGGCAATTTACATCCCGCCCATCAGCATAACAAGGCTCCCAGTTCTCCATGGCCTGTCCTGCCTTTCTGGATTTTACACTTTTTTCAGATGGCCCTTTTGCCCGGGGGGCAGTGAGACTTCATTGTAGTGCAGATTTCCTTTGCAAGCTTGCTTGGTTGGCCAAAAAGGGCGTATGCGTTTTTTCCTGAATATATTCAGGAAAAAACGCATACGCCCTTTTTGGCCAAGTGCATCATTGTGGACGTTCTGCCTCTTTTCCTATGCTTTTCATGCAATTCCAGTCTACCTCCTGAAATCGGTGTCCTGCAATTCTGCCCCGCTTTCAAGTCCTCTTGGCAGTCTTACTTCAATATATTTTTGGACGATAGCTGTCATTTATAACTCTGCAGGTTTGTGAATTACAGTGCCCCTGAGCTCCTCTGTTCAACTCGTTTTCTTGTGAGCAGGCCGCAACACCGCAGGATTGTTTCAGGCCCTAGTGTGGTTCCGGCACGGCAAGCTGAGCCTTTGGTTAATTCCTCTTCCTGGTGGGAAATGAGAGTTAAATTTGCCCGTCCAGACACCTCCAGCTAGTCTCTCATTGGTGCTCCCTATTCCTGATCATTTCCCGCAGAAATTGCAAACTGGGCCAAACAGGAGGTTAAAGGCACTGACTCTTCAAGTGGGGAGAGTGTTAGTAAAGCGTCTGGAATGTTGCACCCGAGTACCAGGGGACGAAAACTGAGACACATTTGAACACGTTTCCCGATCACACGGTGGATCATACTCTGGGTTCCACATGCATGTTTTAGCTGAAGGAAGAATCCCTTAAACCTGGAGAGTTGAGACCCATGGAATGGGTACCATGCAATATGACTTCAAAGGGTCTGCATTTGCTCACCGAACCTCACCAATCCTATCACTGCTGCATTTATGCTTCTGTACACACGCTTGATTCTCTTTCGGAGACATGTAAATCCATAGGTTTTAAGATTCTTACTAGTCAGGTATATTCTTAGGCGTTTAATATGGGGTGTTGAGTCCAATTCGTTGAGCAAGGAGTAGCTCTTGTCTATTACATATTTGGCTTATGGAACGGTATCTGTGCTAATTTCAATCTCTGGTTTTATGCAGCACCCCAAATCACCTTTCCCCTTAAGCAACCATAAGTTGGTTTTCTACATTTGAGACCCTGTTCTGTTTTGTAATTCTGTTCCTGGGTAGCCAAGTTTACATTCCGTGTATTAGTGATACCTTATGATATTTCTTTTTCTGTGTGACTTATTTCTCTTAGAATCATCGTACCTGAGTCCACTCATTATGCTGCTATGGGCCTGATGACATAGATTTCATTGCTGAGTGATATTGCATTGTACGTAAGTACCACAAATTCTTTATTCATTTTTCGCTTTCTGTGATATTGAACTTGTACCATAAACGAGGTTCTTGTAAACAGAGCCGTCCCAAACTTTGGGGTGGCTGTGTCTTTTTGATTTTACTTTCCCTAAGCTATAGGAGCATAAGTGGAAGTGCCCTAGGCTCTGTTGCTTTGTTTTTTAGATGTTTCAGGAAACACCATACACTTCTCCAGAGTGGCTGTTGGCAATTTACATCCCGCCCATCAGCATAACAAGGCTCCCAGTTCTCCATGGCCTGTCCTGCCTTTCTGGATTTTACACTTTTTTCAGATGGCCCTTTTGCCCGGGGGGCAGTGAGACTTCATTGTAGTGCAGATTTCCTTTGCAAGCTTGCTTGGTTGGCCAAAAAGGGCGTATGCGTTTTTTCCTGAATATATTCAGGAAAAAACGCATACGCCCTTTTTGGCCAAGTGCATCATTGTGGACGTTCTGCCTCTTTTCCTATGCTTTTCATGCAATTCCAGTCTACCTCCTGAAATCGGTGTCCTGCAATTCTGCCCCGCTTTCAAGTGCTCTTGGCAGCCTTACTTCAATATATTTTTGGACGATAGCTGTCATTTATAACTCTGCAGGTTTGTGAATGACAGTGCGCCTGAGCTCCTTTCTTCAGCTCTCTTTCTTGTGAGCTGGCCACAACACCGCAGGATTGCTTCAGGCCCTAGTGTGGTTCCGGCACGGCAAGCTGAGCCTTTGGTTAATTCCTCTTCCTGGTGGGAAATGAGAGTTAAATTTGCCCGTCCAGACACCTCCAGCTAGTCTCTCATTGGTTCTCCCTATTCCTGTTCATTTCCCGCAGAAATTGCAAACTGGGCCAAACAGGAGGTTAAAGGCACTGACTCTCCAAGTGGGGAGAGTGTTAGTAAAGCGTCTGGAATGTTGCACCCGAGTACCAGGGGACGAAAACTGAGACCCATTTGAACACGTTTCCCGATCACACGGTGGATCATACTCTGGGTTCCACATGCATGTTTTAGCTGAAGGAGGAATCCCTTAAACCTGCAGAGTTGTGACCCATGGAATGGGTACCATGCAATATGACTTCAAAGGGTCTGCATTTGCTCACCGAACCTCACCAATCCTATCACTGCTGCGTTTATGCTGCTGTACACATGCTTGATTCCCTTTCGGAGACATGTAAATCCATAGGTTTTAAGATTCTTACTAGTCAGGTATATTCTTAGGCGTTTAATATGTGGTGTTGAGTCCACTTCGTTGAGGAAGCAGTAGCTCTTGTCTATTACATATTTGGCTTATGGAACGGTATCTGTGCTAATTTCAATCTCTGGTTTTATGTAGCACCCCAACTCACCTTTCCCCTTAAGCAAGCATAAGTTGGTTTTCTACATTTGAGACCCTGTTCTGTTTTGTAATTCAGTTCCTGGGTAGCCAAGTTTACATTCCGTGTATTAGTGATACCTTATGATATTTCTTTTTCTGTGTGACTTATTTCTCTTAGAATCATCGTACCTGAGTCCACTCATTATGCTGCTATGGGTCTGATGACATAGATTTCATTGCTGAGTGATATTGCATTGTACGTAAGTACCACAAATTCTTTATTCATTTTTCGCTTTCTGTGATATTGAACTTGTACCATAAACGAGGATCTTGTAAACAGAGCCGTCCCAAACTTTGGGGTGGCTGTGTCTTTTTGATTTTACTTTCCCTAAGCTATAGGAGCATAAGTGGAAGTGCCCTAGGCTCTGTTGCTTTGTTTTTTAGATGTTTCAGGAAACACCATACACTTCTCCAGAGTGGCTGTTGGCAATTTACATCCCGCCCATCAGCATAACAAGGCTCCCAGTTCTCCATGGCCTGTCCTGCCTTTCTGGATTTTACACTTTTTTCAGATGGCCCTTTTGCCCGGGGGGCAGTGAGACTTCATTGTAGTGCAGATTTCCTTTGCAAGCTTGCTTGGTTGGCCAAAAAGGGCGTATGCGTTTTTTCCTGAATATATTCAGGAAAAAACGCATACGCCCTTTTTGGCCAAGTGCATCATTGTGGACGTTCTGCCTCTTTTCCTATGCTTTTCATGCAATTCCAGTCTACCTCCTGAAATCGGTGTCCTGCAATTCTGCCCCGCTTTCAAGTGCTCTTGGCAGCCTTACTTCAATATATTTTTGGACGATAGCTGTCATTTATAACTCTGCAGGTTTGTGAATGACAGTTCCCCTGAGCTCCTTTGTTCAACTCGCTTTCTTGTGAGCTGGCCGCAACACCGCAAGATTGCTTCAGGCCCTAGTGTGGTTCCGGCACGGCAAGCTGAGCCTTTGGTTAATTCCTCTTCCTGGTGGGAAATGAGAGTTAAATTTGCCCGTCCAGACACCTCCAGCTAGTCTCTCATTGGTTCTCCCTATTCCTGTTCATTTCCCGCAGAAATTGCAAACTGGGCCAAACAGGAGGTTAAAGGCACTGACTCTCCAAGTGGGCAGAGTGTTAGTAAAGTGTCTGGAATGTTGCACCCGAGTACCAGGAGACTTAAACTGAGACATATTTGAACACGTTTCCCGATCACACGGTGGATCATACTCTGGGTTCCACATGCATGTTTTAGCTGAAGGAAGAATCCCTTAAACCTGGAGAGATGAGACCCATGGAATGGGTACCATGCAATATGACTTCAAAGGGTCTGCATTTGCTCACCGAACCTCACCAATCCTATCACTGCTGCGTTTATGCTGCTGTACACACGCTTGATTCTCTTTTGGAGACATGAAAATCCATAGGTTTTTAGATTCTTACTAGTCAGGTATATTCTTAGGCGTTTAATATGGGGTGTTGAGTCCACTTCGTTGAGGAAGGAGTAGCTCTTGTCTATTATATATTTGGCTTATGGAACGGTATCTGTGCTAATTTCAATCTCTGGTTTTATGCAGCACCCCAACTCACCTTTCCCCTTAAGCAAGCATAAGTTGGTTTTCTACATTTGAGACCCTGTTCTGTTTTGTAATTCTGTTCCTGGGTAGCCAAGTTTACATTCCGTGTATTAGTGATACCTTATGATATTTCTTTTTCTGTGTGACTTATTTCTCTTAGAATCATCGTACCTGAGTCCACTCATTATGCTGCTATGGGCCTGATGACATAGATTTCATTGCTGAGTGATATTGCATTGTACGTAAGTACCACAAATTCTTTATTCATTTTTCGCTTTCTGTGATATTGAACTTGTACCATAAACGAGGTTCTTGTAAACAGAGCCGTCCCAAACTTTGGGGTGGCTGTGTCTTTTTGATTTTAATTTCCCTAAGCTATAGGAGCATAAGTGGAAGTGCCCTAGGCTCTGTTGCTTTGTTTTTTAGATGTTTCAGGAAACACCATACACTTCTCCAGAGTGGCTGTTGGCAATTTACATCCCGCCCATCAGCATAACAAGGCTCCCAGTTCTCCATGGCCTGTCCTGCCTTTCTGGATTTTACACTTTTTTCAGATGGCCCTTTTGCCCGGGGGGCAGTGAGACTTCATTGTAGTGCAGATTTCCTTTGCAAGCTTGCTTGGTTGGCCAAAAAGGGCGTATGCGTTTTATCCTGAATATATTCAGGAAAAAACGCATACGCCCTTTTTGGCCAAGTGCATCATTGTGGACATTCTGCCTCTTTTCCTATGCTTTTCATGCAATTCCAGTCTACCTCCTGAAATCGGTGTCCTGCAATTCTGCCCCGCTTTCAAGTGCTCTTGGCAGCCTTACTTCAATATATTTTTGGACGATAGCTGTCATTTATAACTCTGCAGGTTTGTGAATGACAGTTCCCCTGAGCTCCTTTGTTCAACTCGCTTTCTTGTGAGCTGGCCGCAACACCGCAGGATTGCTTCAGGCCCTAGTGTGGTTCCGGCACGGCAAGCTGAGCCTTTGGTTAATTCCTCTTCCTGGTGGGAAATGAGAGTTAAATTTGCCCGTCCAGACACCTCCAGCTAGTCTCTCATTGGTTCTCCCTATTCCTGTTCATTTCCCGCAGAAATTGCAAACTGGGCCAAACAGAACGTTAAAGGCACTGACTCTCCAAGTGGGGAGAGTGTTATTAAAGTGTCTGGAATGTTGCACCCGAGTACCAGGGGACGAAAACTGAGACACATTTGAACACGTTTCCCGATCACACGGTGGATCATACTCTGGGTTCCACATGCATGTTTTAGCTGAAGGAGGAATCCCTTAAACCTGCAGAGTTGTGACCCATGGAATGGGTACCATGCAATATGACTTCCAAGGGTCTGCATTTGCTCACCGAACCTCACCAATCCTATCACTGCTGCGTTTATGCTGCTGTACACATGCTTGATTCCCTTTCGGAGACATGTAAATCCATAGGTTTTAAGATTCTTACTAGTCAGGTATATTCTTAGGCGTTTAATATGGGGTGTTGAGTCCACTTCGTTGAGGAAGGAGTAGCTCTTGTCTATTACATATTTGGCTTATGGAACGGTATCTGTGCTAATTTCAATCTCTGGTTTTATGCAGCACCCCAACTCACCTTTCCCCTTAAGCAAGCATAAGTTGGTTTTCTACATTTGAGACCCTGTTCTGTTTTGTAATTCTGTTCCTGGGTAGCCAAGTTTACATTCCGTGTATTAGTGATACCTTATGATATTTCTTTTTCTGTGTGACTTATTTCTCTTAGAATCATCGTACCTGAGTCCACTCATTATGCTGCTATGGGCCTGATGACATAGATTTCATTGCTGAGTGATATTGCATTGTACGTAAGTACCACAAATTCTTTATTCATTTTTCGCTTTCTGTGATATTGAACTTGTACCATAAACGAGGTTCTTGTAAACAGAGCCGTCCCAAACTTTGGGGTGGCTGTGTCTTTTTGATTTGAATTTCCCTAAGCTATAGGAGCATAAGTGGAAGTGCCCTAGGCTCTGTTGCTTTGTTTTTTAGATGTTTCAGGAAACACCATACACTTCTCCAGAGTGGCTGTTGGCAATTTACATCCCGCCCATCAGCATAACAAGGCTCCCAGTTCTCCATGGCCTGTCCTGCCTTTCTGGATTTTACACTTTTTTCAGATGGCCCTTTTGCCCGGGGGGCAGTGAGACTTCATTGTAGTGCAGATTTCCTTTGCAAGCTTGCTTGGTTGGCCAAAAAGGGCGTATGCGTTTTATCCTGAATATATTCAGGAAAAAACGCATACGCCCTTTTTGGCCAAGTGCATCATTGTGGACGTTCTGCCTCTTTTCCTATGCTTTTCATGCAATTCCAGTCTACCTCCTGAAATCGGTGTCCTGCAATTCTGCCCCGCTTTCAAGTGCTCTTGGCAGCCTTACTTCAATATATTTTTGGACGATAGCTGTCATTTATAACTCTGCAGGTTTGTGAATGACAGTGCCCCTGAGCTCCTTTCTTCAGCTCTCTTTATTGTGAGCTGGCCGCAACACTGCAGGATTGCTTCAGGCCCTAGTGTGGTTCCGGCACGGCAAGCTGAGCCTTTGGTTAATTCCTCTTCCTGGTGGGAAATGAGAGTTAAATTTGCCCGTCCAGACACCTCCAGCTAGTCTCTCATTGGTTCTCCCTATTCCTGTTCATTTCCCGCAGAAATTGCAAACTGGGCCAAACAGGAGGTTAAAGGCACTGACTCTCCAAGTGGGGAGAGTGTTAGTAAAGCGTCTGGAATGTTGCACCCGAGTACCAGGGGACGAAAACTGAGACACATTTGAACACGTTTCCCGATCACACGGTGGATCATACTCTGGGTTCCACATGCATGTTTTAGCTGAAGGAGGAATCCCTTAAACCTGCAGAGTTGTGACCCATGGAATGGGTACCATGCAATATGACTTCCAAGGGTCTGCATTTGCTCACCGAACCTCACCAATCCTATCACTGCTGCGTTTATGCTGCTGTACACATGCTTGATTCCCTTTCGGAGACATGTAAATCCATAGGTTTTAAGATTCTTACTAGTCAGGTATATTCTTAGGCGTTTAATATGGGGTGTTGAGTCCACTTCGTTGAGGAAGGAGTAGCTCTTGTCTATTACATATTTGGCTTATGGAACGGTATCTGTGCTAATTTCAATCTCTGGTTTTATGCAGCACCCCAACTCACCTTTCCCCTTAAGCAAGCATAAGTTGGTTTTCTACATTTGAGACCCTGTTCTGTTTTGTAATTCAGTTCCTGGGTAGCCAAGTTTACATTCCGTGTATTAGTGATACCTTATGATATTTCTTTTTCTGTGTGACTTATTTCTCTTAGAATCATCGTACCTGAGTCCACTCATTATGCTGCTATGGGCCTGATGACATAGATTTCATTGCTGAGTGATATTGCATTGTACGTAAGTACCACAAATTCTTTATTCATTTTTCGCTTTCTGTGATATTGAACTTGTACCATAAACGAGGTTCTTGTAAACAGAGCCGTCCCAAACTTTGGGGTGGCTGTGTCTTTTTGATTTGAATTTCCCTAAGCTATAGGAGCATAAGTGGAAGTGCCCTAGGCTCTGTTGCTTTGTTTTTTAGATGTTTCAGGAAACACCATACACTTCTCCAGAGTGGCTGTTGGCAATTTACATCCCGCCCATCAGCATAACAAGGCTCCCAGTTCTCCATGGCCTGTCCTGCCTTTCTGGATTTTACACTTTTTTCAGATGGCCCTTTTGCCCGGGGGGCAGTGAGACTTCATTGTAGTGCAGATTTCCTTTGCAAGCTTGCTTGGTTGGCCAAAAAGGGCGTATGCGTTTTATCCTGAATATATTCAGGAAAAAACGCATACGCCCTTTTTGGCCAAGTGCATCATTGTGGACGTTCTGCCTCTTTTCCTATGCTTTTCATGCAATTCCAGTCTACCTCCTGAAATCGGTTTCCTGCAATTCTGCCCCGCTTTCAAGTGCTCTTGGCAGCCTTACTTCAATATATTTTTGGACGATAGCTGTCATTTATAACTCTGCAGGTTTGTGAATGACAGTGCCCCTGAGCTCCTTTCTTCAGCTCTCTTTATTGTGAGCTGGCCGCAACACTGCAGGATTGCTTCAGGCCCTAGTGTGGTTCCGGCACGGCAAGCTGAGCGTTTGGTTAATTCCTCTTCCTGGTGGGAAATGAGAGTTAAATTTGCCCGTCCAGACACCTCCAGCTAGTCTCTCATTGGTTCTCCCTATTCCTGTTCATTTCCCGCAGAAATTGCAAACTGGGCCAAACAGGAGGTTAAAGGCACTGACTCTCCAAGTGGGGAGAGTGTTAGTAAAGCGTCTGGAATGTTGCACCCGAGTACCAGGGGACGAAAACTGAGACACATTTACACGTTTCCCGATCACACGGTGGATCATACTCTGGGTTCCACATGCATGTTTTAGCTGAAGGAGGAATCCCTTAAACCTGCAGAGTTGTGACCCATGGAATGGGTACCATGCAATATGACTTCCAAGGGTCTGCATTTGCTCACCGAACCTCACCAATCCTATCACTGCTGCGTTTATGCTGCTGTACACATGCTTGATTCCCTTTCGGAGACATGTAAATCCATAGGTTTTAAGATTCTTACTAGTCAGGTATATTCTTAGGCGTTTAATATGGGGTGTTGAGTCCACTTCGTTGAGGAAGGAGTAGCTCTTGTCTATTACATATTTGGCTTATGGAACGGTATCTGTGCTAATTTCAATCTCTGGTTTTATGCAGCACCCCAACTCACCTTTCCCCTTAAGCAAGCATAAGTTGGTTTTCTACATTTGAGACCCTGTTCTGTTTTGTAATTCAGTTCCTGGGTAGCCAAGTTTACATTCCGTGTATTAGTGATACCTTATGATATTTCTTTTTCTGTGTGACTTATTTCTCTTAGAATCATCGTACCTGAGTCCACTCATTATGCTGCTATGGGCCTGATGACATAGATTTCATTGCTGAGTGATATTGCATTGTACGTAAGTACCACAAATTCTTTATTCATTTTTCGCTTTCTGTGATATTGAACTTGTACCATAAACGAGGTTCTTGTAAACAGAGCCGTCCCAAACTTTGGGGTGGCTGTGTCTTTTTGATTTGAATTTCCCTAAGCTATAGGAGCATAAGTGGAAGTGCCCTAGGCTCTGTTGCTTTGTTTTTTAGATGTTTCAGGAAACACCATACACTTCTCCAGAGTGGCTGTTGGCAATTTACATCCCGCCCATCAGCATAACAAGGCTCCCAGTTCTCCATGGCCTGTCCTGCCTTTCTGGATTTTACACTTTTTTCAGATGGCCCTTTTGCCCGGGGGGCAGTGAGACTTCATTGTAGTGCAGATTTCCTTTGCAAGCTTGCTTGGTTGGCCAAAAAGGGCGTATGCGTTTTATCCTGAATATATTCAGGAAAAAACGCATACGCCCTTTTTGGCCAAGTGCATCATTGTGGACGTTCTGCCTCTTTTCCTATGCTTTTCATGCAATTCCAGTCTACCTCCTGAAATCGGTGTCCTGCAATTCTGCCCCGCTTTCAAGTGCTCTTGGCAGCCTTACTTCAATATATTTTTGGACGATAGCTGTCATTTATAACTCTGCAGGTTTGTGAATGACAGTGCCCCTGAGCTCCTTTCTTCAGCTCTCTTTATTGTGAGCTGGCCGCAACACTGCAGGATTGCTTCAGGCCCTAGTGTGGTTCCGGCACGGCAAGCTGAGCCTTTGGTTAATTCCTCTTCCTGGTGGGAAATGAGAGTTAAATTTGCCCGTCCAGACACCTCCAGCTAGTCTCTCATTGGTTCTCCCTATTCCTGTTCATTTCCCGCAGAAATTGCAAACTGGGCCAAACAGGAGGTTAAAGGCACTGACTCTCCAAGTGGGGAGAGTGTTAGTAAAGCGTCTGGAATGTTGCACCCGAGTACCAGGGGACGAAAACTGAGACACATTTGAACACGTTTCCCGATCACACGGTGGATCATACTCTGGGTTCCACATGCATGTTTTAGCTGAAGGAGGAATCCCTTAAACCTGCAGAGTTGTGACCCATGGAATGGGTACCATGCAATATGACTTCAAAGGGTCTGCATTTGCTCACCGAACCTCACCAATCCTATCACTGCTGCGTTTATGCTGCTGTACACATGCTTGATTCCCTTTCGGAGACATGTAAATCCATAGGTTTTAAGATTCTTACTAGTCAGGTATATTCTTAGGCGTTTAATATGGGGTGTTGAGTCCACTTCGTTGAGGAAGGAGTAGCTCTTGTCTATTACATATTTGGCTTATGGAACGGTATCTGTGCTAATTTCAATCTCTGGTTTTATGCAGCACCCCAACTCACCTTTCCCCTTAAGCAAGCATAAGTTGGTTTTCTACATTTGAGACCCTGTTCTGTTTTGTAATTCAGTTCCTGGGTAGCCAAGTTTACATTCCGTGTATTAGTGATACCTTATGATATTTCTTTTTCTGTGTGACTTATTTCTCTTAGAATCATCGTACCTGAGTCCACTCATTATGCTGCTATGGGCCTGATGACATAGATTTCATTGCTGAGTGATATTGCATTGTACGTAAGTACCACAAATTCTTTATTCATTTTTCGCTTTCTGTGATATTGAACTTGTACCATAAACGAGGTTCTTGTAAACAGAGCCGTCCCAAACTTTGGGGTGGCTGTGTCTTTTTGATTTGAATTTCCCTAAGCTATAGGAGCATAAGTGGAAGTGCCCTAGGCTCTGTTGCTTTGTTTTTTAGATGTTTCAGGAAACACCATACACTTCTCCAGAGTGGCTGTTGGCAATTTACATCCCGCCCATCAGCATAACAAGGCTCCCAGTTCTCCATGGCCTGTCCTGCCTTTCTGGATTTTACACTTTTTTCAGATGGCCCTTTTGCCCGGGGGGCAGTGAGACTTCATTGTAGTGCAGATTTCCTTTGCAAGCTTGCTTGGTTGGCCAAAAAGGGCGTATGCGTTTTTTCCTGAATATATTCAGGAAAAAACGCATACGCCCTTTTTGGCCAAGTGCATCATTGTGGACGTTCTGCCTCTTTTCCTATGCTTTTCATGCAATTCCAGTCTACCTCCTGAAATCGGTGTCCTGCAATTCTGCCCCGCTTTCAAGTGCTCTTGGCAGCCTTACTTCAATATATTTTTGGACGATAGCTGTCATTTATAACTCTGCAGGTTTGTGAATGACAGTGCCCCTGAGCTCCTTTCTTCAGCTCTCTTTATTGTGAGCTGGCCGCAACACTGCAGGATTGCTTCAGGCCCTAGTGTGGTTCCGGCACGGCAAGCTGAGCCTTTGGTTAATTCCTCTTCCTGGTGGGAAATGAGAGTTAAATTTGCCCGTCCAGACACCTCCAGCTAGTCTCTCATTGGTTCTCCCTATTCCTGTTCATTTCCCGCAGAAATTGCAAACTGGGCCAAACAGGAGGTTAAAGGCACTGACTCTCCAAGTGGGGAGAGTGTTAGTAAAGCGTCTGGAATGTTGCACCCGAGTACCAGGGGACGAAAACTGAGACACATTTGAACACGTTTCCCGATCACACGGTGGATCATACTCTGGGTTCCACATGCATGTTTTAGCTGAAGGAAGAATCCCTTAAACCTGGAGATTTGTGACCCATGGAATGGGTACCATGCAATATGACTTCAAAGGGTCTGCATTTGCTCACCGAACCTCACCAATCCTATCACTGCTGCGTTTATGCTGCTGTACACATGCTTGATTCCCTTTCGGAGACATGTAAATCCATAGGTTTTAAGATTCTTACTAGTCAGGTATATTCTTAGGCGTTTAATATGGGGTGTTGAGTCCACTTCGTTGAGGAAGGAGTAGCTCTTGTCTATTACATATTTGGCTTATGGAACGGTATCTGTGCTAATTTCAATCTCTGGTTTTATGCAGCACCCCAACTCACCTTTCCCCTTAAGCAAGCATAAGTTGGTTTTCTACATTTGAGACCCTGTTCTGTTTTGTAATTCAGTTCCTGGGTAGCCAAGTTTACATTCCGTGTATTAGTGATACCTTATGATATTTCTTTTTCTGTGTGACTTATTTCTCTTAGAATCATCGTACCTGAGTCCACTCATTATGCTGCTATGGGCCTGATGACATAGATTTCATAGCTGAGTGATATTGCATTGTACGTAAGTACCACAAATTCTTTATTCATTTTTCGCTTTCTGTGATATTGAACTTGTACCATAAACGAGGTTCTTGTAAACAGAGCCGTCCCAAACTTTGGGGTGGCTGTGTCTTTTTGATTTTAATTTCCCTAAGCTATAGTAGCATAAGTGGAAGTGCCCTAGGCTCTGTTGCTTTGTTTTTTAGATGTTTCAGGAAACACCATACACTTCTCCAGAGTGGCTGTTGGCAATTTACATCCCGCCCATCAGCATAACAAGGCTCCCAGTTCTCCATGGCCTGTCCTGCCTTTCTGGATTTTACACTTTTTTCAGATGGCCCTTTTGCCCGGGGGGCAGTGAGACTTCATTGTAGTGCAGATTTCCTTTGCAAGCTTGCTTGGTTGGCCAAAAAGGGCGTATGCGTTTTTTCCTGAATATATTCAGGAAAAAACGCATACGCCCTTTTTGGCCAAGTGCATCATTGTGGACGTTCTGCCTCTTTTCCTATGCTTTTCATGCAATTCCAGTCTACCTCCTGAAATCGGTGTCCTGCAATTCTGCCCCGCTTTCAAGTGCTCTTGGCAGCCTTACTTCAATATATTTTTGGACGATAGCTGTCATTTATAACTCTGCAGGTTTGTGAATGACAGTGCCCCTGAGCTCCTTTCTTCAACTCTCTTTATTGTGAGCTGGCCGCAACACCGCAGGATTGCTTCAGGCCCTAGTGTGGTTTTGGCATGGCAAGCTGAGCCTTTGGTTAATTCCTCTTCCTGGTGGGAAATGAGAGTTAAATTTGCCCGTCCAGACACCTCCAGCTAGTCTCTCATTGGTTCTCCCTATTCCTGTTCATTTCCCGCAGAAATTGCAAACTGGGCCAAACAGGAGGTTAAAGGCACTGACTCTCCAAGTGGGGAGAGTGTTAGTAAAGCGTCTGGAATGTTGCACCCGAGTACCAGGGGACTTAAACTGAGACATATTTGAACACGTTTCCCGATCACACGGTGGATCATACTCTGGGTTCCACATGCATGTTTTAGCTGAAGGAAGAATCCCTTAAACCTGGAGAGATGAGACCCATGGAATGGGTACCATGCAATATGACTTCAAAGTGTCTGCATTTGCTCACCGAACCTCACCAATCCTATCACTGCTGCGTTTATGCTGCTGTACACACGCTTGATTCTCTTTTGGAGACATGAAAATCCATAGATTTTTAGATTCTTACTAGTCAGGTATATTCTTAGGCGTTTAATATGGGGTGTTGAGTCCACTTCGTTGAGCAAGGAGTAGCTCTTGTCTATTATATATTTGGCTTATGGAATGGTATCTGTGCTAATTTCAATCTCTGGTTTTATGCAGCACCCCAACTCACCTTTCCCCTTAAGCAAGCATAAGTTGGTTTTCTACATTTGAGACCCTGTTCTGTTTTGTAATTCTGTTCCTGGGTAGCCAAGATTACATTCCGTGTATTAGTGATACCTTATGATATTTCTTTTTCTGTGTGACTTATTTCTCTTAGAATCATCGTACCTGAGTCCACTCATTATGCTGCTATGGGCCTGATGACATAGATTTCATTGCTGAGTGATATTGCATTGTACGTAAGTACCACAAATTCTTTATTCATTTTTCGCTTTCTGTGATATTGAACTTGTACCATAAACGAGGTTCTTGTAAACAGAGCCGTCCCAAACTTTGGGGTGGCTGTGTCTTTTTGATTTGAATTTCCCTAAGCTATAGGAGCATAAGTGGAAGTGCCCTAGGCTCTGTTGCTTTGTTTTTTAGATGTTTCAGGAAACACCATACACTTCTCCAGAGTGGCTGTTGGCAATTTACATCCCGCCCATCAGCATAACAAGGCTCCCAGTTCTCCATGGCCTGTCCTGCCTTTCTGGATTTTACACTTTTTTCAGATGGCCCTTTTGCCCGTGGGGCAGTGAGACTTCATTGTAGTGCAGATTTCCTTTGCAAGCTTGCTTGGTTGGCCAAAAAGGGCGTATGCGTTTTTTCCTGAATATATTCAGGAAAAAACGCATACGCCCTTTTTGGCCAAGTGCATCATTGTGGACGTTCTGCCTCTTTTCCTATGCTTTTCATGCAATTCCAGTCTACCTCCTGAAATCGGTTTCCTGCAATTCTGCCCCGCTTTCAAGTGCTCTTGGCAGCCTTACTTCAATATATTTTTGGACGATAGCTGTCATTTATAACTCTGCAGGTTTGTGAATGACAGTGCCCCTGAGCTCCTTTCTTCAACTCGCTTTCTTGTGAGCTGGCCGCAACACCGCAAGATTGCTTCAGGCCCTAGTGTGGTTCTGGCACGGCAAGCTGAGCCTTTGGTTAATTCCTCTTCCTGGTGGGAAATGAGAGTTAAATTTGCCCGTCCAGACACCTCCAGCTACTCTCTCATTGGTTCTCCCTATTCCTGTTCATTTCCCGCAGAAATTGCAAACTGGGCCAAACAGGAGGTTAAAGGCACTGACTCTCCAAGTGGGGAGAGTGTTAGTAAAGCATCTGGAATGTTGCACCCGAGTACCAGGGGACTTAAACTGAGACATATTTGAACACGTTTCCCGATCACACGGTGGATCATACTCTGGGTTCCACATGCATGTTTTAGCTGAAGGAAGAATCCCTTAAACCTGGAGAGTTGAGACCCATGGAATGGGTACCATGCAATATGACTTCAAAGGGTCTGCATTTGCTCACCGAACCTCACCAATCCTATCACTGCTGCATTTATGCTGCTGTACACACGCTTGATTCTCTTTCAGAGACATGTAAATCCATAGGTTTTAAGATTCTTACTAGTCAGGTATATTCTTAGGCGTTTAATATGGGGTGTTGAGTCCACTTCGTTGAGGAAGGAGTAGCTCTTGTCTATTACATATTTGGCTTATGGAACGGTATCTGTGCTAATTTCAATCTCTGGTTTTATGCAGCACCCCAACTCACCTTTCCCCTTAAGCAAGCATAAGTTGGTTTTCTACATTTGAGACCCTGTTCTGTTTTGTAATTCAGTTCCTGGGTAGCCAAGTTTACATTCCGTGTATTAGTGATACCTTATGATATTTCTTTTTCTGTGTGACTTATTTCTCTTAGAATCATCGTACCTGAGTCCACTCATTATGCTGCTATGGGCCTGATGACATAGATTTCATTGCTGAGTGATATTGCATTGTACGTAAGTACCACAAATTCTTTATTCATTTTTCGCTTTCTGTGATATTGAACTTGTACCATAAACGAGGTTCTTGTAAACAGAGCCGTCCCAAACTTTGGGGTGGCTGTGTCTTTTTGATTTGAATTTCCCTAAGCTATAGGAGCATAAGTGGAAGTGCCCTAGGCTCTGTTGCTTTGTTTTTTAGATGTTTCAGGAAACACCATACACTTCTCCAGAGTGGCTGTTGGCAATTTACATCCCGCCCATCAGCATAACAAGGCTCCCAGTTCTCCATGGCCTGTCCTGCCTTTCTGGATTTTACACTTTTTTCAGATGGCCCTTTTGCCCGGGGGGCAGTGAGACTTCATTGTAGTGCAGATTTCCTTTGCAAGCTTGCTTGGTTGGCCAAAAAGGGCGTATGCGTTTTTTCCTGAATATATTCAGGAAAAAACGCATACGCCCTTTTGGCCAAGTGCATCATTGTGGACGTTCTGCCTCTTTTCCTATGCTTTTCATGCAATTCCAGTCTACCTCCTGAAATCGGTTTCCTGCAATTCTGCCCCGCTTTCAAGTGCTCTTGGCAGCCTTACTTCAATATATTTTTGGACGATAGCTGTCATTTATAACTCTGCAGGTTTGTGAATGACAGTGCCCCTGAGCTCCTTTGTTCAACTCGCTTTCTTGTGAGCTGGCCGCAACACCGCAAGATTGCTTCAGGCCCTAGTGTGGTTCTGGCACGGCAAGCTGAGCCTTTGGTTAATTCCTCTTCCTGGTGGGAAATGAGAGTTAAATTTGCCGGTCCAGACACCTCCAGCTAGTCTCTCATTGGTTTTCCCTATTCCTGTTCATTTCCCGCAGAAATTGCAAACTGGGCCAAACAGGACGTTAAAGGCACTGACTCTCCAAGTGGGGAGAGTGTTAGTAAAGCGTCTGGAGTGTTGTACCCGAGTAGCAGGGGACGAAAACTGAGACACATTTGAATACTTTTCCCAATCACACGGTGGATCATACTCTGGGTTCCACATGCATGTTTTAGCTGAAGGAAGAATCCCTTCAACCTGGAGAGTTGTGACCCATGGAATGGGTACCATGCAATATGACTTCAAAGTGTCTGCATTTGCTCACCGAAACTCACCAATTCTATCACTGCTGCATTTATGCTGCTGTACATACGCTTGACTCTCTTTCAGAGACATGTAAATCCATAGGTTTTAAGATTCTTACTAGTCAGGTATATTCTTAGGCGTTTAATATGGGGTGTTGAGTCCACTTCGTTGAGCAAGGAGTAGCTCTTGTCTATTACATATTTGGCTTATGGAACGGTATCTGTGCTAATTTCAATCTCTGGTTTTATGCAGCACCCCAACTCACCTTTCCCTTAAGCAAGCATAAGTTGGTTTTCTACATTTGAGACCCTGTTCTGTTTTGTAATTCAGTTCCTGTGTAGCCAAGTTTACATTCCGTGTATTAGTGATACCTTATGATATTTCTTTTTCTGTGTGACATATTTCACTTAGAATCATCGTACCTGAATCCACTCATTATGCTGCTACGGGCCTGATGACATAGATTTCATTGCTGAGTGATATTGCATTGTACGTAAGTACCACAAATTCTTTATTCATTTTTCGCTTTCTGTGATAATGAACTTGTACCATAAACGAGGTTCTTGTAAACAGAGCCGTCCCAAACTTTGGGGTGGCTGTGTCTTTTTGATTTGAATTTCCCTAAGCTATAGGAGCATAAGTGGAAGTGCCCTAGGCTCTGTTGCTTTGTTTTTTAGATGTTTCAGGAAACACCATACACTTCTCCAGAGTGGCTGTAGGCAATTTACATCCCGCCCATCAGCATAACAAGGCTCCCAGTTCTCCATGGCCTGTCCTGCCTTTCTGGATTTTACACCTTTTTCAGATGGCCCTTTTGCCCGTGGGGCAGTGAGACTTCATTGTAGTGCAGATTTCCTTTGCAAGCTTGCTTGGTTGGCCAAAAAGGGCGTATGCGTTTTTTCCTGAATATATTCAGGAAAAAACGCATACGCCCTTTTTGGCCAAGTGCATCATTGTGGACGTTCTGCCTCTTTTCCTATGCTTTTCATGCAATTCCAGTCTACCTCCTGAAATCGGTTTCCTGCAATTCTGCCCCGCTTTCAAGTGCTCTTGGCAGCCTTACTTCAATATATTTTTGGACGATAGCTGTCATTTATAACTCTGCAGGTTTGTGAATGACAGTGCCCCTGAGCTCCTTTCTTCAACTCGCTTTCTTGTGAGCTGGCCGCAACACCCGAAGATTGCTTCAGGCCCTAGTGTGGTTCCGGCACGGCAAGCTGAGCCTTTGGTTAATTCCTCTTCCTGGTGGGAAATGAGAGTTAAATTTGCCCGTCCAGACACCTCCAGCTAGTCTCTCATTGGTTCTCCCTATTCCTGTTCATTTCCCGCAGAAATTGCAAACTGGGCCAAACAGGAGGTTAAAGGCACTGACTCTCCAAGTGGGGAGAGTGTTAGTAAAGCGTCTGGAATGTTGCACCCGAGTACCAGGGGACTTAAACTGAGACATATTTGAACACGTTTCCCGATCACACGGTGGATCATACTCTGGGTTCCACATGCATGTTTTAGCTGAAGGAAGAATCCCTTAAACCTGGAGAGATGAGACCCATGGAATGGGTACCATGCAATATGACTTCAAAGTGTCTGCATTTGCTCACCGAACCTCACCAATCCTATCACTGCTGCGTTTATGCTGCTGTACACACGCTTGATTCTCTTTTGGAGACATGAAAATCCATAGATTTTTAGATTCTTACTAGTCAGGTATATTCTTAGGCGTTTAATATGGGGTGTTGAGTCCACTTCGTTGAGGAAGGAGTAGCTCTTGTCTATTATATATTTGGCTTATGGAATGGTATCTGTGCTAATTTCAATCTCTGGTTTTATGCAGCACCCCAACTCACCTTTCCCCTTAAGCAAGCATAAGTTGGTTTTCTACATTTGAGACCCTGTTCTGTTTTGTAATTCTGTTCCTGGGTAGCCAAGTTTACATTCCGTGTATTAGTGATACCTTATGATATTTCTTTTTCTGTGTGACTTATTTCTCTTAGAATCATCGTACCTGAGTCCACTCATTATGCTGCTATGGGCCTGATGACATAGATTTCATTGCTGAGTGATATTGCATTGTACGTAAGTACCACAAATTCTTTATTCATTTTTCGCTTTCTGTGATATTGAACTTGTACCATAAACGAGGTTCTTGTAAACAGAGCCGTCCCAAACTTTGGGGTGGCTGTGTCTTTTTGATTTGAATTTCCCTAAGCTATAGGAGCATAAGTGGAAGTGCCCTAGGCTCTGTTGCTTTGTTTTTTAGATGTTTCAGGAAACACCATACACTTCTCCAGAGTGGCTGTTGGCAATTTACATCCCGCCCATCAGCATAACAAGGCTCCCAGTTCTCCATGGCCTGTCCTGCCTTTCTGGATTTTACACTTTTTTCAGATGGCCCTTTTGCCCGTGGGGCAGTGAGACTTCATTGTAGTGCAGATTTCCTTTGCAAGCTTGCTTGGTTGGCCAAAAAGGGCGTATGCGTTTTTTCCTGAATATATTCAGGAAAAAACGCATACGCCCTTTTTGGCCAAGTGCATCATTGTGGACGTTCTGCCTCTTTTCCTATGCTTTTCATGCAATTCCAGTCTACCTCCTGAAATCGGTTTCCTGCAATTCTGCCCCGCTTTCAAGTGCTCTTGGCAGCCTTACTTCAATATATTTTTGGACGATAGCTGTCATTTATAACTCTGCAGGTTTGTGAATGACAGTGCCCCTGAGCTCCTTTCTTCAACTCGCTTTCTTGTGAGCTGGCCGCAACACCGCAAGATTGCTTCAGGCCCTAGTGTGGTTCTGGCACGGCAAGCTGAGCCTTTGGTTAATTCCTCTTCCTGGTGGGAAATGAGAGTTAAATTTGCCCGTCCAGACACCTCCAGCTAGTCTCTCATTGGTTCTCCCTATTCCTGTTCATTTCCCGCAGAAATTGCAAACTGGGCCAAACAGGAGGTTAAAGGCACTGACTCTCCAAGTGGGGAGAGTGTTAGTAAAGCGTCTGGAATGTTGCACCCGAGTACCAGGGGACGAAAACTGAGACACATTTGAACACGTTTCCCGATCACATGGTGGATCATACTCTGGGTTCCACATGCATGTTTTAGCTGAAGGAGGAATCCCTTAAACCTGCAGAGTTGTGACCCATGGAATGGGTACCATGCAATATGACTTCAAAGGGTCTGCATTTGCTCACCGAACCTCACCAATACTATCACTGCTGCGTTTATGCTGCTGTACACATGCTTGATTCCCTTTCGGAGACATGTAAATCCATAGGTTTTAAGATTCTTACTAGTCAGGTATATTCTTAGGCGTTTAATATGGGGTGTTGAGTCCACTTCGGTGAGGAAGGAGTAGCTCTTGTCTATTACATATTTGGCTTATGGAACGGTATCTGTGCTAATTTCAATCTCTGGTTTTATGCAGCACCCCAACTCACCTTTCCCCTTAAGCAAGCATAAGTTGGTTTTCTACATTTGAGACCCTGTTCTGTTTTGTAATTCAGTTCCTGGGTAGCCAAGTTTACATTCCGTGTATTAGTGATACCTTATGATATTTCTTTTTCTGTGTGACATATTTCACTTAGAATCATCGTACCTGAATCCACTCATTATGCTGCTACGGGCCTGATGACATAGATTTCATTGCTGAGTGATATTGCATTGTACGTAAGTACCACAAATTCTTTATTCATTTTTCGCTTTCTGTGATAATGAACTTGTACCATAAACGAGGTTCTTGTAAACAGAGCCGTCCCAAACTTTGGGGTGGCTGTGTCTTTTTGATTTTAATTTCGCTAAGCTATAGGAGCATAAGTGGAAGTGCCCTAGGCTCTGTTGCTTTGTTTTTTAGATGTTTCAGGAAACACCATACACTTCTTCAGAGTGGCTGTTGGCAATTTACATCCCGCCCATCAGCATAACAAGGCTCCCAGTTCTCCATGGCCTGTCCTGCCTTTCTGGATTTTACACTTTTTTCAGATGGCCCTTTTGCCCGTGGGGCAGTGAGACTTCATTGTAGTGCAGATTTCCTTTGCAAGCTTGCTTGGTTGGCCAAAAAGGGCGTATGCGTTTTTTCCTGAATATATTCAGGAAAAAACGCATACGCCCTTTTTGGCCAAGTGCATCATTGTGGACGTTCTGCCTCTTTTCCTATGCTTTTCATGCAATTCCAGTCTACCTCCTGAAATCGGTTTCCTGCAATTCTGCCCCGCTTTCAAGTGCTCTTGGCAGCCTTACTTCAATATATTTTTGGACGATAGCTGTCATTTATAACTCTGCAGGTTTGTGAATGACAGTGCCCCTGAGCTCCTTTCTTCAACTCGCTTTCTTGTGAGCTGGCCGCAACACCGCAAGATTGCTTCAGGCCCTAGTGTGGTTCTGGCACGGCAAGCTGAGCCTTTGGTTAATTCCTCTTCCTGGTGGGAAATGAGAGTTAAATTTGCCCGTCCAGACACCTCCAGCTACTCTCTCATTGGCTCTCCCTATTCCTGTTCATTTCCCGCAAAAATTGCAAACTGGGCCAAACAGGAGGTTAAAGGCACTGACTCTCCAAGTGGGGAGAGTGTTAGTAAAGCATCTGGAATGTTGCACCCGAGTACCAGGGGACTTAAACTGAGACATATTTGAACACGTTTCCCGATCACACGGTGGATCATACTCTGGGTTCCACATGCATGTTTTAGCTGAAGGAAGAATCCCTTAAACCTGGAGAGTTGAGACCCATGGAATGGGTACCATGCAATATGACTTCAAAGGGTCTGCATTTGCTCACCGAACCTCACTAATCCTATCACTGCTGTATTTATGCTGCTGTACACACGCTTGATTCTCTTTCAGAGACATGTAAATCCATAGGTTTTAAGATTCTTACTAGTCAGGTATATTCTTAGGCGTTTAATATGGGGTGTTGAGTCCACTTCGTTGAGGAAGGAGTAGCTCTTGTCTATTACATATTTGGCTTATGGAACGGTATCTGTGCTAATTTCAATCTCTGGTTTTATGCAGCACCCCAACTCACCTTTCCCCTTAAGCAAGCATAAGTTGGTTTTCTACATTTGAGACCCTGTTCTGTTTTGTAATTCAGTTCCTGGGTAGCCAAGTTTACATTCCGTGTATTAGTGATACCTTATGATATTTCTTTTTCTGTGTGACTTATTTCTCTTAGAATCATCGTACCTGAGTCCACTCATTATGCTGCTATGGGCCTGATGACATAGATTTCATTGCTGAGTGATATTGCATTGTACGTAAGTACCACAAATTCTTTATTCATTTTTCGCTTTCTGTGATATTGAACTTGTACCATAAACGAGGTTCTTGTAAACAGAGCCGTCCCAAACTTTGGGGTGGCTGTGTCTTTTTGATTTTAATTTCCCTAAGCTATAGGAGCATAAGTGGAAGTGCCCTAGGCTCTGTTGCTTTGTTTTTTAGATGTTTCAGGAAACACCATACACTTCTCCAGAGTGGCTGTTGGCAATTTACATCCCGCCCATCAGCATAACAAGGCTCCCAGTTCTCCATGGCCTGTCCTGCCTTTCTGGATTTTACACTTTTTTCAGATGGCCCTTTTGCCCGGGGGGCAGTGAGACTTCATTGTAGTGCAGATTTCCTTTGCAAGCTTGCTTGGTTGGCCAAAAAGGGCGTATGCGTTTTTTCCTGAATATATTCAGGAAAAAACGCATACGCCCTTTTTGGCCAAGTGCATCATTGTGGACGTTCTGCCTCTTTTCCTATGCTTTTCATGCAATTCCAGTCTACCTCCTGAAATCGGTTTCCTGCAATTCTGCCCCGCTTTCAAGTGCTCTTGGCAGCCTTACTTCAATATATTTTTGGACGATAGCTGTCATTTATAACTCTGCAGGTTTGTGAATGACAGTGCCCCTGAGCTCCTTTGTTCAACTCGCTTTCTTGTGAGCTGGCCGCAACACCGCAAGATTGCTTCAGGCCCTAGTGTGGTTCCGGCACGGCAAGCTGAGCCTTTGGTTAATTCCTCTTCCTGGTGGGAAATGAGAGTTAAATTTGCCGGTCCAGACAGCTCCAGCTAGTCTCTCATTGGTTTTCCCTATTCCTGTTCATTTCCCGCAGAAATTGCAAACTGGGCCAAACAGGACGTTAAAGGCACTGACTCTCCAAGTGGGGAGAGTGTTAGTAAAGCGTCTGGAGTGTTGTACCCGAGTAGCAGGGGACGAAAACTGAGACACATTTGAATACTTTTCCCAATCACACGGTGGATCATACTCTGGGTTCCACATGCATGTTTTAGCTGAAGGAAGAATCCCTTCAACCTGGAGAGTTGTGACCCATGGAATGGGTACCATGCAATATGACTTCAAAGGGTCTGCATTTGCTCACCGAAACTCACCAATTCTATCACTGCTGCATTTATGCTGCTGTACATACGCTTGACTCTCTTTCAGAGACATGTAAATCCATAGGTTTTAAGATTCTTACTAGTCAGGTATATTCTTAGGCGTTTAATATGGGGTGTTGAGTCCACTTCGTTGAGCAAGGAGTAGCTCTTGTCTATTACATATTTGGCTTATGGAACGGTATCTGTGCTAATTTCAATCTCTGGTTTCATGCAGCACCCCAACTCACCTTTCCCTTAAGCAAGCATAAGTTGGTTTTCTACATTTGAGACCCTGTTCTGTTTTGTAATTCAGTTCCTGTGTAGCCAAGTTTACATTCCGTGTATTAGTGATACCTTATGATATTTCTTTTTCTGTGTGACATATTTCACTTAGAATCATCGTACCTGAATCCACTCATTATGCTGCTACGGGCCTGATGACATAGATTTCATTGCTGAGTGATATTGCATTGTACGTAAGTACCACAAATTCTTTATTCATTTTTCGCTTTCTGTGATAATGAACTTGTACCATAAACGAGGTTCTTGTAAACAGAGCCGTCCCAAACTTTGGGGTGGCTGTGTCTTTTTGATTTTAATTTCGCTAAGCTATAGGAGCATAAGTGGAAGTGCCCTAGGCTCTGTTGCTTTGTTTTTTAGATGTTTCAGGAAACACCATACACTTCTCCAGAGTGGCTGTAGGCAATTTACATCCCGCCCATCAGCATAACAAGGCTCCCAGTTCTCCATGGCCTGTCCTGCCTTTCTGGATTTTACACCTTTTTCAGATGGCCCTTTTGCCCGTGGGGCAGTGAGACTTCATTGTAGTGCAGATTTCCTTTGCAAGCTTGCTTGGTTGGCCAAAAAGGGCGTATGCGTTTTTTCCTGAATATATTCAGGAAAAAACGCATACGCCCTTTTTGGCCAAGTGCATCATTGTGGACGTTCTGCCTCTTTTCCTATGCTTTTCATGCAATTCCAGTCTACCTCCTGAAATCGGTTTCCTGCAATTCTGCCCCGCTTTCAAGTGCTCTTGGCAGCCTTACTTCAATATATTTTTGGACGATAGCTGTCATTTATAACTCTGCAGGTTTGTGAATGACAGTGCCCCTGAGCTCCTTTCTTCAACTCGCTTTCTTGTGAGCTGGCCGCAACACCCGAAGATTGCTTCAGGCCCTAGTGTGGTTCCGGCACGGCAAGCTGAGCCTTTGGTTAATTCCTCTTCCTGGTGGGAAATGAGAGTTAAATTTGCCCGTCCAGACACCTCCAGCTAGTCTCTCATTGGTTCTCCCTATTCCTGTTCATTTCCCGCAGAAATTGCAAACTGGGCCAAACAGGAGGTTAAAGGCACTGACTCTCCAAGTGGGGAGAGTGTTAGTAAAGCCTCTGGAATGTTGCACCCGAGTACCAGGGGACGAAAACTGAGACTCATTTGAACACGTTTCCCGATCACACGGTGGATCATACTCTGGGTTCCACATGCATGTTTTAGCTGAAGGAAGAATCCCTTAAACCTGGAGAGTTGAGACCCATGGAATGGGTACCATGCTATATGACTTCAAAGGGTCTGCAATTGCTCAGTGAACCTCACCAATCCTATCACTGCTGCATTTATGCTGCTGTACACATGCTTGATTCTCTTTCAGAGTCATGTAAATCCATAGGTTTTAAGATTCTTACTAGTCAGGTATATTCTTAGGCGTTTAATATGGGGTGTTGTGTCCACTTCGTTGAGGAAGGAGTAGCTCATGTCTATTACATATTTGGCTTATGGAACGGTATCTGTTCTAATTTCAATCTCTGGTTTCATGCAGCACCCCAACTCACCTTTCCCTTAAGCAAGCATAAGTTGGTTTTCTACATTTGAGACCCTGTTCTGTTTTGTAATTCAGTTCCTGGGTAGCCAAGTTTACATTCCGTGTATTAGTGATACCTTATGATATTTCTTTTTCTGTGTGACTTATTTCTCTTAGAATCATCGTACCTGAGTCCTCTCATTATGCTGCTACAGGCCTGATGACATAGATTTCATTGCTGAGTGATATTGCATTGTACGTAAGTACCACAAATTCTTTATTCATTTTTCGCTTTCTGTGATATTTAACTTGTACCATAAACGAGGTTCTTGTAAACAGAGCCGTCCCAAACTTTGGGGTGGCTGTGTCTTTTTGATTTGAATTTCCCTAAGCTATAGGAGCATAAGTGGAAGTGCCCTAGGCTCTGTTGCTTTGTTTTTTAGATGTTTCAGGAACACCATACACTTCTCCAGAGTGGCTGTTGGCAATTTACATCCCACCCATCAGCATAACAAGGCTCCCAGTTCTCCATGGCCTGTCCTGCCTTTCTGGATTTTACACTTTTTTCAGATGGCCCTTTTGCCCGGGGGGCAGTGAGACTTCATTGTAGTGCAGATTTCCTTTGCAAGCTTGCTTGGTTGGCCAAAAAGGGCGTATGCGTTTTTTCCTGAATATATTCAGGATAAAACGCATACGCCCTTTTTGGCCAAGTGCATCATTGTGGACGTTCTGCCTCTTTTCCTATGCTTTTCATGCAATTCCAGTCTACCTCCTGAAATCGGTGTCCTGCAATTCTGCCCCGCTTTCAAGTCCTCTTGGCAGCCTTCCTTCCATATATTTTTGGACGATAGCTGTCATTTATAACTCTGCAGGTTTGTGAATTACAGTGCCCCTGAGCTCCTTTGTTCAACTCGTTTTCTTGTGAGCAGGCCGCAACACCGCAAGATTGTTTCATGCCCTAGGGTGTTTCCGGCACGGCAAGCTGAGCCTTTGGTTAATTCCTCTTCCTGGTGGGAAATGAGACTTAAATTTGCCCGTCCAGACACCTCCAGCTAGTCTCTCATTGGTTCTCCCTATTCCTGTTCATTTCCGGCAGAAGTTGCAAACTGGGCCAAACAGGAGGTTAAAGGCACTGACTCTCCAAGTGGGGAGAGTGTTAGTAAAGCATCTGGAATGTTGCACCCGAGTAACAGGGGACGAAAACTGAGACACATTTGAACACGTTTCCCAATCACACGGTGGATCATACTCTGGGATCCACATGCATGTTTTAGCTGAAGGAGGAATCCCTTACACCTGGAGAGTTGTGGACCCTGGAATGTGTACCATGCAATATGACTTCAAAGGGTCTGCATTTGCTCACCGAACCTCACCAATACTATCACTGCTGCGTTTATGCTGCTGTACACATGCTTGATTCCCTTTCGGAGACATGTAAATCCATAGGTTTTAAGATTCTTACTAGTCAGGTATATTCTTAGGCGTTTAATATGGGGTGTTGAGTCCACTTCGTTGAGGAAGGAGTAGCTCTTGTCTATTACATATTTGGCTTATGGAACGGTATCTGTGCTAATTTCAATCTCTGGTTTTATGCAGCACCCCAACTCACCTTTCCCCTTAAGCAAGCATAAGTTGGTTTTCTACATTTGAGACCCTGTTCTGTTTTGTAATTCTGTTCCTGGGTAGCCAAGTTTACATTCCGTGTATTAGTGATACCTTATGATATTTCTTTTTCTGTGTGACTTATTTCTCTTAGAATCATCGTACCTGAGTCCACTCATTATGCTGCTATGGGCCTGATGACATAGATTTCATTGCTGAGTGATATTGCATTGTACGTAAGTACCACAAATTCTTTATTCATTTTTCGCTTTCTGTGATATTGAACTTGTACCATAAACGAGGTTCTTGTAAACAGAGCCGTCCCAAACTTTGGGGTGGCTGTGTCTTTTTGATTTGAATTTCCCTAAGCTATAGGAGCATAAGTGGAAGTGCCCTAGGCTCTGTTGCTTTGTTTTTTAGATGTTTCAGGAAACACCATACACTTCTCCAGAGTGGCTGTTGGCAATTTACATCCCGCCCATCAGCATAACAAGGCTCCCAGTTCTCCATGGCCTGTCCTGCCTTTCTGGATTTTACACTTTTTTCAGATGGCCCTTTTGCCCGTGGGGCAGTGAGACTTCATTGTAGTGCAGATTTCCTTTGCAAGCTTGCTTGGTTGGCCAAAAAGGGCGTATGCGTTTTTTCCTGAATATATTCAGGAAAAAACGCATACGCCCTTTTTGGCCAAGTGCATCATTGTGGACGTTCTGCCTCTTTTCCTATGCTTTTCATGCAATTCCAGTCTACCTCCTGAAATCGGTTTCCTGCAATTCTGCCCCGCTTTCAAGTGCTCTTGGCAGCCTTACTTCAATATATTTTTGGACGATAGCTGTCATTTATAACTCTGCAGGTTTGTGAATGACAGTGCCCCTGAGCTCCTTTCTTCAACTCGCTTTCTTGTGAGCTGGCCGCAACACCCGAAGATTGCTTCAGGCCCTAGTGTGGTTCCGGCACGGCAAGCTGAGCCTTTGGTTAATTCCTCTTCCTGGTGGGAAATGAGAGTTAAATTTGCCCGTCCAGACACCTCCAGCTAGTCTCTCATTGGTTCTCCCTATTCCTGTTCATTTCCCGCAGAAATTGCAAACTGGGCCAAACAGGAGGTTAAAGGCACTGACTCTCCAAGTGGGGAGAGTGTTAGTAAAGCCTCTGGAATGTTGCACCCGAGTACCAGGGGACGAAAACTGAGACTCATTTGAACACGTTTCCCGATCACACGGTGGATCATACTCTGGGTTCCACATGCATGTTTTAGCTGAAGGAAGAATCCCTTAAACCTGGAGAGTTGAGACCCATGGAATGGGTACCATGCTATATGACTTCAAAGGGTCTGCAATTGCTCAGTGAACCTCACCAATCCTATCACTGCTGCATTTATGCTGCTGTACACATGCTTGATTCTCTTTCAGAGTCATGTAAATCCATAGGTTTTAAGATTCTTACTAGTCAGGTATATTCTTAGGCGTTTAATATGGGGTGTTGTGTCCACTTCGTTGAGGAAGGAGTAGCTCATGTCTATTACATATTTGGCTTATGGAACGGTATCTGTTCTAATTTCAATCTCTGGTTTCATGCAGCACCCCAACTCACCTTTCCCTTAAGCAAGCATAAGTTGGTTTTCTACATTTGAGACCCTGTTCTGTTTTGTAATTCAGTTCCTGGGTAGCCAAGTTTACATTCCGTGTATTAGTGATACCTTATGATATTTCTTTTTCTGTGTGACTTATTTCTCTTAGAATCATCGTACCTGAGTCCTCTCATTATGCTGCTACAGGCCTGATGACATAGATTTCATTGCTGAGTGATATTGCATTGTACGTAAGTACCACAAATTCTTTATTCATTTTTCGCTTTCTGTGATATTTAACTTGTACCATAAACGAGGTTCTTGTAAACAGAGCCGTCCCAAACTTTGGGGTGGCTGTGTCTTTTTGATTTGAATTTCCCTAAGCTATAGGAGCATAAGTGGAAGTGCCCTAGGCTCTGTTGCTTTGTTTTTTAGATGTTTCAGGAACACCATACACTTCTCCAGAGTGGCTGTTGGCAATTTACATCCCACCCATCAGCATAACAAGGCTCCCAGTTCTCCATGGCCTGTCCTGCCTTTCTGGATTTTACACTTTTTTCAGATGGCCCTTTTGCCCGGGGGGCAGTGAGACTTCATTGTAGTGCAGATTTCCTTTGCAAGCTTGCTTGGTTGGCCAAAAAGGGCGTATGCGTTTTTTCCTGAATATATTCAGGATAAAACGCATACGCCCTTTTTGGCCAAGTGCATCATTGTGGACGTTCTGCCTCTTTTCCTATGCTTTTCATGCAATTCCAGTCTACCTCCTGAAATCGGTGTCCTGCAATTCTGCCCCGCTTTCAAGTCCTCTTGGCAGCCTTCCTTCCATATATTTTTGGACGATAGCTGTCATTTATAACTCTGCAGGTTTGTGAATTACAGTGCCCCTGAGCTCCTTTGTTCAACTCGTTTTCTTGTGAGCAGGCCGCAACACCGCAAGATTGTTTCATGCCCTAGGGTGTTTCCGGCACGGCAAGCTGAGCCTTTGGTTAATTCCTCTTCCTGGTGGGAAATGAGACTTAAATTTGCCCGTCCAGACACCTCCAGCTAGTCTCTCATTGGTTCTCCCTATTCCTGTTCATTTCCGGCAGAAGTTGCAAACTGGGCCAAACAGGAGGTTAAAGGCACTGACTCTCCAAGTGGGGAGAGTGTTAGTAAAGCATCTGGAATGTTGCACCCGAGTAACAGGGGACGAAAACTGAGACACATTTGAACACGTTTCCCAATCACACGGTGGATCATACTCTGGGATCCACATGCATGTTTTAGCTGAAGGAGGAATCCCTTACACCTGGAGAGTTGTGGACCCTGGAATGTGTACCATGCAATATGACTTCAAAGGGTCTGCATTTGCTCACCGAACCTCACCAATACTATCACTGCTGCGTTTATGCTGCTGTACACATGCTTGATTCCCTTTCGGAGACATGTAAATCCATAGGTTTTAAGATTCTTACTAGTCAGGTATATTCTTAGGCGTTTAATATGGGGTGTTGAGTCCACTTCGTTGAGGAAGGAGTAGCTCTTGTCTATTACATATTTGGCTTATGGAACGGTATCTGTGCTAATTTCAATCTCTGGTTTTATGCAGCACCCCAACTCACCTTTCCCCTTAAGCAAGCATAAGTTGGTTTTCTACATTTGAGACCCTGTTCTGTTTTGTAATTCTGTTCCTGGGTAGCCAAGTTTACATTCCGTGTATTAGTGATACCTTATGATATTTCTTTTTCTGTGTGACTTATTTCTCTTAGAATCATCGTACCTGAGTCCACTCATTATGCTGCTATGGGCCTGATGACATAGATTTCATTGCTGAGTGATATTGCATTGTACGTAAGTACCACAAATTCTTTATTCATTTTTCGCTTTCTGTGATATTGAACTTGTACCATAAACGAGGTTCTTGTAAACAGAGCCGTCCCAAACTTTGGGGTGGCTGTGTCTTTTTGATTTTAATTTCCCTAAGCTATAGGAGCATAAGTGGAAGTGCCCTAGGCTCTGTTGCTTTGTTTTTTAGATGTTTCAGGAAACACCATACACTTCTCCAGAGTGGCTGTTGGCAATTTACATCCCGCCCATCAGCATAACAAGGCTCCCAGTTCTCCATGGCCTGTCCTGCCTTTCTGGATTTTACACTTTTTTCAGATGGCCCTTTTGCCCGTGGGGCAGTGAGACTTCATTGTAGTGCAGATTTCCTTTGCAAGCTTGCTTGGTTGGCCAAAAAGGGCGTATGCGTTTTTTCCTGAATATATTCAGGAAAAAACGCATACGCCCTTTTTGGCCAAGTGCATCATTGTGGACGTTCTGCCTCTTTTCCTATGCTTTTCATGCAATTCCAGTCTACCTCCTGAAATCGGTTTCCTGCAATTCTGCCCCGCTTTCAAGTGCTCTTGGCAGCCTTACTTCAATATATTTTTGGACGATAGCTGTCATTTATAACTCTGCAGGTTTGTGAATGACAGTGCCCCTGAGCTCCTTTCTTCAACTCGCTTTCTTGTGAGCTGGCCGCAACACCGCAAGATTGCTTCAGGCCCTAGTGTGGTTCTGGCACGGCAAGCTGAGCCTTTGGTTAATTCCTCTTCCTGGTGGGAAATGAGAGTTAAATTTGCCCGTCCAGACACCTCCAGCTACTCTCTCATTGGTTCTCCCTATTCCTGTTCATTTCCCGCAGAAATTGCAAACTGGGCCAAACAGGAGGTTAAAGGCACTGACTCTCCAAGTGGGGAGAGTGTTAGTAAAGCGTCTGGAGTGTTGTACCCGAGTACCAGGGGACTTAAACTGAGACATATTTGAACACGTTTCCCGATCACACGGTGGATCATACTCTGGGTTCCACATGCATGTTTTAGCTGAAGGAAGAATCCCTTAAACCTGGAGAGTTGAGACCCATGGAATGGGTACCATGCAATATGACTTCAAAGGGTCTGCATTTGCTCACCGAACCTCACCAATCCTATCACTGCTGCATTTATGCTGCTGTACACACGCTTGATTCTCTTTCAGAGACATGTAAATCCATAGGTTTTAAGATTCTTACTAGTCAGGTATATTCTTAGGCGTTTAATATGGGGTGTTGAGTCCACTTCGTTGAGGAAGGAGTAGCTCTTGTCTATTACATATTTGGCTTATGGAACGGTATCTGTGCTAATTTCAATCTCTGGTTTTATGCAGCACCCCAACTCACCTTTCCCCTTAAGCAAGCATAAGTTGGTTTTCTACATTTGAGACCCTGTTCTGTTTTGTAATTCAGTTCCTGGGTAGCCAAGTTTACATTCCGTGTATTAGTGATACCTTATGATATTTCTTTTTCTGTGTGACTTATTTCTCTTAGAATCATCGTACCTGAGTCCACTCATTATGCTGCTATGGGCCTGATGACATAGATTTCATTGCTGAGTGATATTGCATTGTACGTAAGTACCACAAATTCTTTATTCATTTTTCGCTTTCTGTGATATTGAACTTGTACCATAAACGAGGTTCTTGTAAACAGAGCCGTCCCAAACTTTGGGGTGGCTGTGTCTTTTTGATTTTAATTTCCCTAAGCTATAGGAGCATAAGTGGAAGTGCCCTAGGCTCTGTTGCTTTGTTTTTTAGATGTTTCAGGAAACACCATACACTTCTCCAGAGTGGCTGTTGGCAATTTACATCCCGCCCATCAGCATAACAAGGCTCCCAGTTCTCCATGGCCTGTCCTGCCTTTCTGGATTTTACACCTTTTTCAGATGGCCCTTTTGCCCGGGGGGCAGTGAGACTTCATTGTAGTGCAGATTTCCTTTGCAAGCTTGCTTGGTTGGCCAAAAAGGGCGTATGCGTTTTTTCCTGAATATATTCAGGAAAAAACGCATACGCCCTTTTTGGCCAAGTGCATCATTGTGGACGTTCTGCCTCTTTTCCTATGCTTTTCATGCAATTCCAGTCTACCTCCTGAAATCGGTTTCCTGCAATTCTGCCCCGCTTTCAAGTGCTCTTGGCAGCCTTACTTCAATATATTTTTGGACGATAGCTGTCATTTATAACTCTGCAGGTTTGTGAATGACAGTGCCCCTGAGCTCCTTTGTTCAACTCGCTTTCTTGTGAGCTGGCCGCAACACCGCAAGATTGCTTCAGGCCCTAGTGTGGTTCCGGCACGGCAAGCTGAGCCTTTGGTTAATTCCTCTTCCTGGTGGGAAATGAGAGTTAAATTTGCCGGTCCAGACACCTCCAGCTAGTCTCTCATTGGTTTTCCCTATTCCTGTTCATTTCCCGCAGAAATTGCAAACTGGGCCAAACAGGACGTTAAAGGCACTGACTCTCCAAGTGGGGAGAGTGTTAGTAAAGCGTCTGGAGTGTTGTACCCGAGTAGCAGGGGACGAAAACTGAGACACATTTGAATACTTTTCCCAATCACACGGTGGATCATACTCTGGGTTCCACATGCATGTTTTAGCTGAAGGAAGAATCCCTTCAACCTGGAGAGTTGTGACCCATGGAATGGGTACCATGCAATATGACTTCAAAGGGTCTGCATTTGCTCACCGAAACTCACCAATTCTATCACTGCTGCATTTATGCTGCTGTACATACGCTTGACTCTCTTTCAGAGACATGTAAATCCATAGGTTTTAAGATTCTTACTAGTCAGGTATATTCTTAGGCGTTTAATATGGGGTGTTGAGTCCACTTCGTTGAGCAAGGAGTAGCTCTTGTCTATTACATATTTGGCTTATGGAACGGTATCTGTGCTAATTTCAATCTCTGGTTTTATGCAGCACCCCAACTCACCTTTCCCTTAAGCAAGCATAAGTTGGTTTTCTACATTTGAGACCCTGTTCTGTTTTGTAATTCAGTTCCTGTGTAGCCAAGTTTACATTCCGTGTATTAGTGATACCTTATGATATTTCTTTTTCTGTGTGACATATTTCACTTAGAATCATCGTACCTGAATCCACTCATTATGCTGCTACGGGCCTGATGACATAGATTTCATTGCTGAGTGATATTGCATTGTACGTAAGTACCACAAATTCTTTATTCATTTTTCGCTTTCTGTGATAATGAACTTGTACCATAAACGAGGTTCTTGTAAACAGAGCCGTCCCAAACTTTGGGGTGGCTGTGTCTTTTTGATTTTAATTTCCCTAAGCTATAGGAGCATAAGTGGAAGTGCCCTAGGCTCTGTTGCTTTGTTTTTTAGATGTTTCAGGAAACACCATACACTTCTCCAGAGTGGCTGTAGGCAATTTACATCCCGCCCATCAGCATAACAAGGCTCCCAGTTCTCCATGGCCTGTCCTGCCTTTCTGGATTTTACACCTTTTTCAGATGGCCCTTTTGCCCGTGGGGCAGTGAGACTTCATTGTAGTGCAGATTTCCTTTGCAAGCTTGCTTGGTTGGCCAAAAAGGGCGTATGCGTTTTTTCCTGAATATATTCAGGAAAAAACGCATACGCCCTTTTTGGCCAAGTGCATCATTGTGGACGTTCTGCCTCTTTTCCTATGCTTTTCATGCAATTCCAGTCTACCTCCTGAAATCGGTTTCCTGCAATTCTGCCCCGCTTTCAAGTGCTCTTGGCAGCCTTACTTCAATATATTTTTGGACGATAGCTGTCATTTATAACTCTGCAGGTTTGTGAATGACAGTGCCCCTGAGCTCCTTTCTTCAACTCGCTTTCTTGTGAGCTGGCCGCAACACCCGAAGATTGCTTCAGGCCCTAGTGTGGTTCCGGCACGGCAAGCTGAGCCTTTGGTTAATTCCTCTTCCTGGTGGGAAATGAGAGTTAAATTTGCCCGTCCAGACACCTCCAGCTAGTCTCTCATTGGTTCTCCCTATTCCTGTTCATTTCCCGCAGAAATTGCAAACTCGGCAAAACACGACGTTAAAGGCACTGACTCTCCAAGTGGGGAGAGTGTTAGTAAAGCGTCTGGAATGTTGCACCCGAGTACCAGGGGACTTAAACTGAGACATATTTGAACACGTTTCCCGATCACACGGTGGATCATACTCTGGGTTCCACATGCATGTTTTAGCTGAAGGAAGAATCCCTTAAACCTGGAGAGTTGAGACCCATGGAATGGGTACCATGCAATATGACTTCAAAGGGTCTGCATTTGCTCACCGAACCTCAACAATCCTATCACTGCTGCATTTATGCTGCTGTACACATGCTTGATTCTCTTTCAGAGACATGTAAATCCATAGGTTTTAAGATTCTTACTAGTCAGGTATATTCTTAGGCGTTTAATATGGGGTGTTGAGTCCACTTCGTTGAGGAAGGAGTAGCTCTTGTCTATTACATATTTGGCTTATGGAACGGTATCTGTGCTAATTTCAATCTCTGGTTTTATGCAGCACCCCAACTCACCTTTCCCCTTAAGCAAGCATAAGTTGGTTTTCTACATTTGAGACCCTGTTCTGTTTTGTAATTCAGTTCCTGGGTAGCCAAGTTTACATTCCGTGTATTAGTGATACCTTATGATATTTCTTTTTCTGTGTTACTTATTTCTCTTAGAATCATCGTACCTGAGTCCACTCATTATGCTGCTACGGGCCTGATGACATAGATTTCATTGCTGAGTGATATTGCATTGTACGTAAGTACCACAAATTCTTTATTCATTTTTCGCATTCTGTGATATTGAACTTGTACCATAAACGAGGTTCTTGTAAACAGAGCCGTCCCAAATTTTGGGGTGGCTGTGTCTTTTTGATTTGAATTTCCCTAAGCTATAGGAGCATAAGTGGAAGTGCCCTAGGCTCTGTTGCTTTGTTTTTTAGATGTTTCAGGAAACACCATACACTTCTCCAGAGTGGCTGTTGGCAATTTACATCCCGCCCATCAGCATAACAAGGCTCCCAGTTCTCCATGGCCTGTCCTGCCTTTCTGGATTTTACACCTTTCTCAGATGGCCCTTTTGCCCGGGGGCAGTGAGACTTCATTGTAGTGCAGATTTCCTTTGCAAGCTTGCTTGGTTGGCCAAAAAGGGCGTATGCGTTTTTTCCTGAATATATTCAGGAAAAAACGCATACGCCCTTTTTGGCCAAGTGCATCATTGTGGACGTTCTGCCTCTTTTCCTATGCTTTTCATGCAATTCCAGTCTACCTCCTGAAATCGGTTTCCTGCAATTCTGCCCCGCTTTCAAGTGCTCTTGGCAGCCTTACTTCAATATATTTTTGGACGATAGCTGTCATTTATAACTCTGCAGGTTTGTGAATGACAGTGCCCCTGAGCTCCTTCGTTCAACTCGCTTTCTTGTGAGCTGGCCGCAACACCGCAAGATTGCTTCAGGCCCTAGTGTGGTTCCGGCACGGCAAGCTGAGCCTTTGGTTAATTCCTCTTCCTGGTGGGAAATGAGAGTTAAATTTGCCCGTCCAGACACCTCCAGCTAGTCTCTCATTGGTTTTCCCTATTCCTGTTCATTTCCCGCAGAAATTACAAACTGGGCCAAACAGGACGTTAAAGGCACTGACTCTCCAAGTGGGGAGAGTGTTAGTAAAGCGTCTGGAGTGTTGTACCCGAGTAGCAGGGGACGAAAACTGAGACACATTTGAACACGTTTCCCAATCACACGGTGGATCATACTCTGGGTTCCACATGCATGTTTTAGCTGAAGGAAGAATCCCTTCAACCTGGAGAGTTGAGACCCATGGAATGGGTACCATGCAATATGACTTCAAAGGGTCTGCATTTGCTCACCGAACCTCACCAATCCTATCACTGCTGCATTTATGCTGCTGTACACACGCTTGATTCTCTTTCAGAGACATGTAAATCCATAGGTTTTAAGATTCTTACTAGTCAGGTATATTCTTAGGCGTTTAATATGGGGTGTTGAGTCCACTTCGTTGAGGAAGGAGTAGCTCTTGTCTATTACATATTTGGCTTATGGAACGGTATCTGTGCTAATTTCAATCTCTGGTTTTATGCAGCACCCCAACTCACCTTTCCCCTTAAGCAAGCATAAGTTGGTTTTCTACATTTGAGACCCTGTTCTGTTTTGTAATTCAGTTCCTGGGTAGCCAAGTTTACATTCCGTGTATTAGTGATACCTTATGATATTTCTTTTTCTGTGTGACTTATTTCTCTTAGAATCATCGTACCTGAGTCCACTCATTATGCTGCTATGGGCCTGATGACATAGATTTCATTGCTGAGTGATATTGCATTGTACGTAAGTACCACAAATTCTTTATTCATTTTTCGCTTTCTGTGATATTGAACTTGTACCATAAACGAGGTTCTTGTAAACAGAGCCGTCCCAAACTTTGGGGTGGCTGTGTCTTTTTGATTTTAATTTCCCTAAGCTATAGGAGCATAAGTGGAAGTGCCCTAGGCTCTGTTGCTTTGTTTTTTAGATGTTTCAGGAAACACCATACACTTCTCCAGAGTGGCTGTTGGCAATTTACATCCCGCCCATCAGCATAACAAGGCTCCCAGTTCTCCATGGCCTGTCCTGCCTTTCTGGATTTTACACCTTTTTCAGATGGCCCTTTTGCCCGGGGGGCAGTGAGACTTCATTGTAGTGCAGATTTCCTTTGCAAGCTTGCTTGGTTGGCCAAAAAGGGCGTATGCGTTTTTTCCTGAATATATTCAGGAAAAAACGCATACGCCCTTTTTGGCCAAGTGCATCATTGTGGACGTTCTGCCTCTTTTCCTATGCTTTTCATGCAATTCCAGTCTACCTCCTGAAATCGGTTTCCTGCAATTCTGCCCCGCTTTCAAGTGCTCTTGGCAGCCTTACTTCAATATATTTTTGGACGATAGCTGTCATTTATAACTCTGCAGGTTTGTGAATGACAGTGCCCCTGAGCTCCTTTCTTCAACTCGCTTTCTTGTGAGCTGGCCGCAACACCGCAAGATTGCTTCAGGCCCTAGTGTGGTTCCGGCACGGCAAGCTGAGCCTTTGGTTAATTCCTCTTCCTGGTGGGAAATGAGAGTTAAATTTGCCGGTCCAGACACCTCCAGCTAGTCTCTCATTGGTTTTCCCTATTCCTGTTCATTTCCCGCAGAAATTGCAAACTGGGCCAAACAGGACGTTAAAGGCACTGACTCTCCAAGTGGGGAGAGTGTTAGTAAAGCGTCTGGAGTGTTGTACCCGAGTAGCAGGGGACGAAAACTGAGACACATTTGAATACTTTTCCCAATCACACGGTGGATCATACTCTGGGTTCCACATGCATGTTTTAGCTGAAGGAAGAATCCCTTCAACCTGGAGAGTTGTGACCCATGGAATGGGTACCATGCAATATGACTTCAAAGGGTCTGCATTTGCTCACCGAAACTCACCAATTCTATCACTGCTGCATTTATGCTGCTGTACATACGCTTGACTCTCTTTCAGAGACATGTAAATCCATAGGTTTTAAGATTCTTACTAGTCAGGTATATTCTTAGGCGTTTAATATGGGGTGTTGAGTCCACTTCGTTGAGCAAGGAGTAGCTCTTGTCTATTACATATTTGGCTTATGGAACGGTATCTGTGCTAATTTCAATCTCTGGTTTTATGCAGCACCCCAACTCACCTTTCCCTTAAGCAAGCATAAGTTGGTTTTCTACATTTGAGACCCTGTTCTGTTTTGTAATTCAGTTCCTGTGTAGCCAAGTTTACATTCCGTGTATTAGTGATACCTTATGATATTTCTTTTTCTGTGTGACATATTTCACTTAGAATCATCGTACCTGAATCCACTCATTATGCTGCTACGGGCCTGATGACATAGATTTCATTGCTGAGTGATATTGCATTGTACGTAAGTACCACAAATTCTTTATTCATTTTTCGCTTTCTGTGATAATGAACTTGTACCATAAACGAGGTTCTTGTAAACAGAGCCGTCCCAAACTTTGGGGTGGCTGTGTCTTTTTGATTTTAATTTCCCTAAGCTATAGGAGCATAAGTGGAAGTGCCCTAGGCTCTGTTGCTTTGTTTTTTAGATGTTTCAGGAAACACCATACACTTCTCCAGAGTGGCTGTAGGCAATTTACATCCCGCCCATCAGCATAACAAGGCTCCCAGTTCTCCATGGCCTGTCCTGCCTTTCTGGATTTTACACCTTTTTCAGATGGCCCTTTTGCCCGTGGGGCAGTGAGACTTCATTGTAGTGCAGATTTCCTTTGCAAGCTTGCTTGGTTGGCCAAAAAGGGCGTATGCGTTTTTTCCTGAATATATTCAGGAAAAAACGCATACGCCCTTTTTGGCCAAGTGCATCATTGTGGACGTTCTGCCTCTTTTCCTATGCTTTTCATGCAATTCCAGTCTACCTCCTGAAATCGGTTTCCTGCAATTCTGCCCCGCTTTCAAGTGCTCTTGGCAGCCTTACTTCAATATATTTTTGGACGATAGCTGTCATTTATAACTCTGCAGGTTTGTGAATGACAGTGCCCCTGAGCTCCTTTCTTCAACTCGCTTTCTTGTGAGCTGGCCGCAACACCCGAAGATTGCTTCAGGCCCTAGTGTGGTTCCGGCACGGCAAGCTGAGCCTTTGGTTAATTCCTCTTCCTGGTGGGAAATGAGAGTTAAATTTGCCCGTCCAGACACCTCCAGCTAGTCTCTCATTGGTTCTCCCTATTCCTGTTCATTTCCCGCAGAAATTGCAAACTCGGCAAAACACGACGTTAAAGGCACTGACTCTCCAAGTGGGGAGAGTGTTAGTAAAGCGTCTGGAATGTTGCACCCGAGTACCAGGGGACTTAAACTGAGACATATTTGAACACGTTTCCCGATCACACGGTGGATCATACTCTGGGTTCCACATGCATGTTTTAGCTGAAGGAAGAATCCCTTCAACCTGGAGAGTTGAGACCCATGGAATGGGTACCATGCAATATGACTTCAAAGGGTCTGCATTTGCTCACCGAACCTCAACAATCCTATCACTGCTGCATTTATGCTGCTGTACACATGCTTGATTCTCTTTCAGAGACATGTAAATCCATAGGTTTTAAGATTCTTACTAGTCAGGTATATTCTTAGGCGTTTAATATGGGGTGTTGAGTCCACTTCGTTGAGGAAGGAGTAGCTCTTGTCTATTACATATTTGGCTTATGGAACGGTATCTGTGCTAATTTCAATCTCTGTTTTTATGCAGCACCCCAACTCACCTTTCCCCTTAAGCAAGCATAAGTTGGTTTTCTACATTTGAGACCCTGTTCTGTTTTGTAATTCAGTTCCTGTGTAGCCAAGTTTACATTCCGTGTATTAGTGATACCTTATGATATTTCTTTTTCTGTGTTACTTATTTCTCTTAGAATCATCGTACCTGAGTCCACTCATTATGCTGCTACGGGCCTGATGACATAGATTTCATTGCTGAGTGATATTGCATTGTACGTAAGTACCACAAATTCTTTATTCATTTTTCGCTTTCTGTGATATTGAACTTGTACCATAAACGAGGTTCTTGTAAACAGAGCCGTCCCAAATTTTGGGGTGGCTGTGTCTTTTTGATTTGAATTTCCCTAAGCTATAGGAGCATAAGTGGAAGTGCCCTAGGCTCTGTTGCTTTGTTTTTTAGATGTTTCAGGAAACACCATACACTTCTCCAGAGTGGCTGTTGGCAATTTACATCCCGCCCATCAGCATAACAAGGCTCCCAGTTCTCCATGGCCTGTCCTGCCTTTCTGGATTTTACACCTTTCTCAGATGGCCCTTTTGCCCGGGGGGCAGTGAGACTTCATTGTAGTGCAGATTTCCTTTGCAAGCTTGCTTGGTTGGCCAAAAAGGGCGTATGCGTTTTTTCCTGAATATATTCAGGAAAAAACGCATACGCCCTTTTTGGCCAAGTGCATCATTGTGGACGTTCTGCCTCTTTTCCTATGCTTTTCATGCAATTCCAGTCTACCTCCTGAAATCGGTTTCCTGCAATTCTGCCCCGCTTTCAAGTGCTCTTGGCAGCCTTACTTCAATATATTTTTGGACGATAGCTGTCATTTATAACTCTGCAGGTTTGTGAATGACAGTGCCCCTGAGCTGCTTCGTTCAACTCGCTTTCTTGTGAGCTGGCCGCAACACCGCAAGATTGCTTCAGGCCCTAGTGTGGTTCCGGCACGGCAAGCTGAGCCTTTGGTTAATTCCTCTTCCTGGTGGGAAATGAGAGTTAAATTTGCCCGTCCAGACACCTCCAGCTAGTCTCTCATTGGTTTTCCCTATTCCTGTTCATTTCCCGCAGAAATTACAAACTGGGCCAAACAGGACGTTAAAGGCACTGACTCTCCAAGTGGGGAGAGTGTTAGTAAAGCGTCTGGAGTGTTGCACCCGAGTAGCAGGGGACGAAAACTGAGACACATTTGAACACGTTTCCCAATCACACGGTGGATCATACTCTGGGTTCCACATGCATGTTTTAGCTGAAGGAAGAATCCCTTCAACCTGGAGAGTTGTGACCCATGGAATGGGTACCATGCAATATGACTTCAAAGGGTCTGCATTTGCTCACCGAAACTCACCAATTCTATCACTGCTGCATTTATGCTGCTGTACACACGCTTGACTCTCTTTCAGAGACATGTAAATCCATAGGTTTTAAGATTCTTACTAGTCAGGTATATTCTTAGGCGTTTAATATGGGGTGTTGAGTCCACTTCGTTGAGGAAGGTGTAGCTCTTGTCTATTACATATTTGGCTTATGGAACGGTATCTGTGCTAATTTCAATCTCTGGTTTTATGCAGCACCCCAACTCACCTTTCCCCTTAAGCAAGCATAAGTTGGTTTTCTACATCTGAGACCCTGTTCTGTTTTGTAATTCAGTTCCTGGGTAGCCAAGTTTACATTCCGTGTATTAGTGATACCTTATGATATTTCTTTTTCTGTGTGACATATTTCACTTAGAATCATCGTATCTGAATCCACTCATTATGCTGCTACGGGCCTGATGACATAGATTTCATTGCTGAGTGGTATTGCATTGTACGTAAGTACCACAAATTCTTTATTCATTTTTCGCTTTCTGTGATATTGAACTTGTACCATAAACGAGGTTCTTGTAAACAGAGCCGTCCCAAACTTTGGGGTGGCTGTGTCTTTTTGATTTTAATTTCCCTAAGCTATAGGAGCATAAGTGGAAGTGCCCTAGGCTCTGTTGCTTTGTTTTTTAGATGTTTCAGGAAACACCATACACTTCTCCAGAGTGGCTGTAGGCAATTTACATCCCGCCCATCAGCATAACAAGGCTCCCAGTTCTCCATGGCCTGTCCTGCCTTTCTGGATTTTACACCTTTTTCAGATGGCCCTTTTGCCCGTGGGGCAGTGAGACTTCATTGTAGTGCAGATTTCCTTTGCAAGCTTGCTTGGTTGGCCAAAAAGGGCGTATGCGTTTTTTCCTGAATATATTCAGGAAAAAACGCATACGCCCTTTTTGGCCAAGTGCATCATTGTGGACGTTCTGCCTCTTTTCCTATGCTTTTCATGCAATTCCAGTCTACCTCCTGAAATCGGTTTCCTGCAATTCTGCCCCGCTTTCAAGTGCTCTTGGCAGCCTTACTTCAATATATTTTTGGACGATAGCTGTCATTTATAACTCTGCAGGTTTGTGAATGACAGTGCCCCTGAGCTCCTTTCTTCAACTCGCTTTCTTGTGAGCTGGCCGCAACACCCGAAGATTGCTTCAGGCCCTAGTGTGGTTCCGGCACGGCAAGCTGAGCCTTTGGTTAATTCCTCTTCCTGGTGGGAAATGAGAGTTAAATTTGCCCGTCCAGACACCTCCAGCTAGTCTCTCATTGGTTCTCCCTATTCCTGTTCATTTCCCGCAGAAATTGCAAACTGGGCCAAACAGGAGGTTAAAGGCACTGACTCTCCAAGTGGGGAGAGTGTTAGTAAAGCGTCTGGAATGTTGCACCCGAGTACCAGGGGACGAAAACTGAGACTCATTTGAACACGTTTCCCGATCACACGGTGGATCATACTCTGGGTTCCACATGCATGTTTTAGCTGAAGGAAGAATCCCTTCAACCTGGAGAGTTGTGACCCATGGAATGGGTACCATGCAATATGACTTCAAAGGGTCTGCATTTGCTCACCGAAACTCACCAATTCTATCACTGCTGCATTTATGCTGCTGTACACACGCTTGACTCTCTTTCAGAGACATGTAAATCCATAGGTTTTAAGATTCTTACTAGTCAGGTATATTCTTAGGCGTTTAATATGGGGTGTTGAGTCCACTTCGTTGAGGAAGGTGTAGCTCTTGTCTATTACATATTTGGCTTATGGAACGGTATCTGTGCTAATTTCAATCTCTTGTTTTATGCAGCACCCCAACTCACCTTTCCCCTTAAGCAAGCATAAGTTGGTTTTCTACATCTGAGACCCTGTTCTGTTTTGTAATTCAGTTCCTGGGTAGCCAAGTTTACATTCCGTGTATTAGTGATACCTTATGATATTTCTTTTTCTGTGTGACATATTTCACTTAGAATCATCGTATCTGAATCCACTCATTATGCTGCTATGGGCCTGATGACATAGATTTCATTGCTGAGTGGTATTGCATTGTACGTAAGTACCACAAATTCTTTATTCATTTTTCGCTTTCTGTGATATTGAACTTGTACCATAAACGAGGTTCTTGTAAACAGAGCCGTCCCAAACTTTGGGGTGGCTGTGTCTTTTTGATTTTAATTTCCCTAAGCTATAGGAGCATAAGTGGAAGTGCCCTAGGCTCTGTTGCTTTGTTTTTTAGATGTTTCAGGAAACACCATACACTTCTCCAGAGTGGCTGTAGGCAATTTACATCCCGCCCATCAGCATAACAAGGCTCCCAGTTCTCCATGGCCTGTCCTGCCTTTCTGGATTTTACACCTTTTTCAGATGGCCCTTTTGCCCGTGGGGCAGTGAGACTTCATTGTAGTGCAGATTTCCTTTGCAAGCTTGCTTGGTTGGCCAAAAAGGGCGTATGCGTTTTTTCCTGAATATATTCAGGAAAAAACGCATACGCCCTTTTTGGCCAAGTGCATCATTGTGGACGTTCTGCCTCTTTTCCTATGCTTTTCATGCAATTCCAGTCTACCTCCTGAAATCGGTTTCCTGCAATTCTGCCCCGCTTTCAAGTGCTCTTGGCAGCCTTACTTCAATATATTTTTGGACGATAGCTGTCATTTATAACTCTGCAGGTTTGTGAATGACAGTGCCCCTGAGCTCCTTTCTTCAACTCGCTTTCTTGTGAGCTGGCCGCAACACCCGAAGATTGCTTCAGGCCCTAGTGTGGTTCCGGCACGGCAAGCTGAGCCTTTGGTTAATTCCTCTTCCTGGTGGGAAATGAGAGTTAAATTTGCCCGTCCAGACACCTCCAGCTAGTCTCTCATTGGTTCTCCCTATTCCTGTTCATTTCCCGCAGAAATTGCAAACTGGGCCAAACAGGAGGTTAAAGGCACTGACTCTCCAAGTGGGGAGAGTGTTAGTAAAGCGTCTGGAATGTTGCACCCGAGTACCAGGGGACGAAAACTGAGACTCATTTGAACACGTTTCCCGATCACACGGTGGATCATACTCTGGGTTCCACATGCATGTTTTAGCTGAAGGAAGAATCCCTTAAACCTGGAGAGTTGAGACCCATGGAATGGGTACCATGCTATATGACTTCAAAGGGTCTGCAATTGCTCAGTGAACCTCACCAATCCTATCACTGCTGCATTTATGCTGCTGTACACATGCTTGATTCTCTTTCAGAGACATGTAAATCCATAGGTTTTAAGATTCTTACTAGTCAGGTATATTCTTAGGCGTTTAATATGGGGTGTTGTGTCCACTTCGTTGAGGAAGGAGTAGCTCTTGTCTATTACATATTTGGCTTATGGAACGGTATCTGTTCTAATTTCAATCTCTGGTTTCATGCAGCACCCCAACTCACCTTTCCCTTAAGCAAGCATAAGTTGGTTTTCTACATTTGAGACCCTGTTCTGTTTTGTAATTCAGTTCCTGTGTAGCCAAGTTTACATTCCGTGTATTAGTGATACCTTATGATATTTCTTTTTCTGTGTGACTTATTTCTCTTAGAATCATCGTACCTGAGTCCACTCATTATGCTGCTACAGGCCTGATGACATAGATTTCATTGCTGAGTGATATTGCATTGTACGTAAGTACCACAAATTCTTTATTCATTTTTCGCTTTCTGTGATATTGAACTTGTACCATAAACGAGGTTCTTGTAAACAGAGCCGTCCCAAACTTTGGGGTGGCTGTGTCTTTTTGATTTTAATTTCCCTAAGCTATAGGAGCATAAGTGGAAGTGCCCTAGGCTCTGTTGCTTTGTTTTTTAGATGTTTCAGGAAACACCATACACTTCTCCAGAGTGGCTGTTGGCAATTTACATCCCGCCCATCAGCATAACAAGGCTCCCAGTTCTCCATGGCCTGTCCTGCCTTTCTGGATTTTACACTTTTTTCAGATGGCCCTTTTGCCCGGGGGGCAGTGAGACTTCATTGTAGTGCAGATTTCCTTTGCAAGCTTGCTTGGTTGGCCAAAAAGGGCGTATGCGTTTTTTCCTGAATATATTCAGGAAAAAACGCATACGCCCTTTTTGGCCAAGTGCATCATTGTGGACGTTCTGCCTCTTTTCCTATGCTTTTCATGCAATTCCAGTCTACCTCCTGAAATCGGTTTCCTGCAATTCTGCCCCGCTTTCAAGTGCTCTTGGCAGCCTTCCTTCAATATATTTTTGGACGATAGCTGTCATTTATAACTCTGCAGGTTTGTGAATGACAGTGCCCCTGAGCTCCTTTCTTCAACTCTCTTTATTGTGAGCTGGCCGCAACACCACAGGATTGCTTCATGCCCTAGGGTGGTTCCGGCACGGCAAGCTGAGCCTTTGGTTAATTCCTCTTCCTGGTGGGAAATGAGAGTTAAATTTGCCCGTCCAGACACCTCCAGCTAGTCTCTCATTGGTTCTCCCTATTCCTGTTCATTTCCCGCAGAAATTGCAAACTGGGCCAAACAGGAGGTTAAAGGCACTGACTCTCCAAGTGGGGAGAGTGTTAGTAAAGCGTCTGGAATGTTGCACCCGAGTACCAGGGGACGAAAACTGAGACACATTTGAACACGTTTCCCGATCACACGGTGGATCATACTCTGGGTTCCACATGCATGTTTTAGCTGAAGGAAGAATCCCTTAAACCTGGAGAGTTGTGACCCATGGAATGGGTACCATGCAATATGACTTCAAAGGGTCTGCATTTGCTCACCGAACCTCAACAATCCTATCACTGCTGCGTTTATGCTGCTGTACACACGCTTGATTCTCTTTCGGAGACATGTAAATCCATAGGTTTTAATATTCTTACTAGTCAGATATATTCTCAGGCGTTTAATATGGGGTGTTGAGTCCACTTCGTTGAGGAAGGAGTAGCTCTTGTCTATTACATATTTGGCTTATGGAACGGTATCTGTGCTAATTTCAATCTCTGGTTTTATGCAGCACCCCAACTCACCTTTCCCCTTAAGCAAGCATAAGTTGGTTTTCTACATTTGAGACCCTGTTCTGTTTTGTAATTCAGTTCCTGGGTAGCCAAGTTTACATTCCGTGTATTAGTGATACCTTATGATATTTCTTTTTCTGTGTGACTTATTTCTCTTAGAATCATCGTACCTGAGTCCACTCATTATGCTGCTACAGGCCTGATGACATAGATTTCATTGCTGAGTGATATTGCATTGTACGTAAGTACCACAAATTCTTTATTCATTTATCGCTTTCTGTGATATTGAACTTGTACGATAAACGAGGTTGTTGTAAACAGAGCCGTCCCAAACTTTGGGGTGGCTGTGTCTTTTTGATTTTAATTTCCCTAAGCTATAGGAGCATAAGTGGAAGTGCCCTAGGCTCTGTTGCTTTGTTTTTTAGATGTTTCAGGAAACACCATACACTTCTCCAGAGTGGCTGTTGGCAATTTACATCCCGCCCATCAGCATAACAAGGCTCCCAGTTCTCCATGGCCTGTCCTGCCTTTCTGGATTTTACACTTTTTTCAGATGGCCCTTTTGCCCGGGGGGCAGTGAGACTTCATTGTAGTGCAGATTTCCTTTGAAGCTTGCTTGGTTGGCCAAAAAGGGCGTATGCGTTTTTTCCTGAATATATTCAGGAAAAAAACGCATACGCCCTTTTTGGCCAAGTGCATCATTGTGGACGTTCTGCCTCTTTTCCTATGCTTTTCATGCAATTCCAGTCTACCTCCTGAAATCGGTTTCCTGCAATTCTGCCCCGCTTTCAAGTCCTCTTGGCAGCCTTACTTCAATATATTTTTAGACGATAGCTGTCATTTATAACTCTGCATGTTTGTGAATGACAGTGCCCCTGAGCTCCTTTCTTCAACTCTCTTTATTGTGAGCTGGCCGCAACAGCGCAGGATTGCTTCAGGCCCTAGTGTGGTTTTGGCATGGCAAGCTGAGCCTTTGGTTAATTCCTCTTCCTGGTGGGAAATGAGAGTTAAATTTGCCCGTCCAGACACCTCCAGCTAGTCTCTCATTGGTTCTCCCTATTCCTGTTCATTTCCCGCAGAAATTGCAAACTGGGCCAAACAGGAGGTTAAAGGCACTGACTCTCCAAGTGGGGAGAGTGTTAGTAAAGCGTCTGGAATGTTGCACCCGAGTACCAGGGGACGAAAACTGAGACACATTTGAACACGTTTCCCGATCACACGGTGGATCATACTCTGGGTTCCACATGCATGTTTTAGCTGAAGGAAGAATCCCTTAAACCTGGAGAGTTGAGACCCATGGAATGGGTACCATGCAATATGACTTCAAAGGGTCTGCATTTGCTCACCGAACCTCAACAATCCTATCACTGCTGCGTTTATGCTGCTGTACACACGCTTGATTCTCTTTTGGAGACATGTAAATCCATAGGTTTTAAGATTCTTACTAGTCAGCTATATTCTTAGGCGTTTAATATGGGGTGTTGAGTCCACTTCGTTGAGCAAGGAGTAGCTCTTGTCTATTACATATTTGGCTTATGGAACGGTATCTGTGCTAATTTCAATCTCTGGTTTCATGCAGCAACCCAACTCACCTTTCCCCTTAAGCAAGCATAAGTTGGTTTTCTACATTTGAGACCCTGTTCTGTTTTGTAATTCAGTTCCTGGGTAGCCAAGTTTACATTCCGTGTATTAGTGATACCTTATGATATTTCTTTTTCTGTGTGACTTATTTCTCTTAGAATCATCGTACCTGAGTCCACTCATTATGCTGCTACAGGCCTGATGACATAGATTTCATTGCTGAGTGATATTGCATTGTACGTAAGTACCACAAATTCTTTATTCATTTTTCGCTTTCTGTGATATTGAACTTGTACGATAAACGAGGTTCTTGTAAACAGAGCCGTCCCAAACTTTGGGGTGGCTGTGTCTTTTTGATTTGAATTTCCCTAAGCTATAGGAGCATAAGTGGAAGTGCCCTAGGCTCTGTTGCTTTGTTTTTTAGATGTTTCAGGAAACACCATACACTTCTCCAGAGTGGCTGTTGGCAATTTACATCCCGCCCATCAGCATAACAAGGCTCCCAGTTCTCCATGGCCTGTCCTGCCTTTCTGGATTTTACACTTTTTTCAGATGGCCCTTTTGCCCGGGGGGCAGTGAGACTTCATTGTAGTGCAGATTTCCTTTGAAGCTTGCTTGGTTGGCCAAAAAGGGCGTATGCGTTTTTTCCTGAATATATTCAGGAAAAAAACGCATACGCCCTTTTTGGCCAAGTGCATCATTGTGGACGTTCTGCCTCTTTTCCTATGCTTTTCATGCAATTCCAGTCTACCTCCTGAAATCGGTTTCCTGCAATTCTGCCCCGCTTTCAAGTCCTCTTGGCAGCCTTACTTCAATATATTTTTAGACGATAGCTGTCATTTATAACTCTGCATGTTTGTGAATGACAGTGCCCCTGAGCTCCTTTCTTCAACTCTCTTTATTGTGAGCTGGCCGCAACAGCGCAGGATTGCTTCAGGCCCTAGTGTGGTTTTGGCATGGCAAGCTGAGCCTTTGGTTAATTCCTCTTCCTGGTGGGAAATGAGAGTTAAATTTGCCCGTCCAGACACCTCCAGCTAGTCTCTCATTGGTTCTCCCTATTCCTGTTCATTTCCCGCAGAAATTGCAAACTGGGCCAAACAGGAGGTTAAAGGCACTGACTCTCCAAGTGGGGAGAGTGTTAGTAAAGCGTCTGGAATGTTGCACCCGAGTACCAGGGGACGAAAACTGAGACACATTTGAACACGTTTCCCGATCACACGGTGGATCATACTCTGGGTTCCACATGCATGTTTTAGCTGAAGGAAGAATCCCTTAAACCTGGAGAGTTGAGACCCATGGAATGGGTACCATGCAATATGACTTCAAAGGGTCTGCATTTGCTCACCGAACCTCAACAATCCTATCACTGCTGCGTTTATGCTGCTGTACACACGCTTGATTCTCTTTTGGAGACATGTAAATCCATAGGTTTTAAGATTCTTACTAGTCAGCTATATTCTTAGGCGTTTAATATGGGGTGTTGAGTCCACTTCGTTGAGCAAGGAGTAGCTCTTGTCTATTACATATTTGGCTTATGGAACGGTATCTGTGCTAATTTCAATCTCTGGTTTCATGCAGCAACCCAACTCACCTTTCCCCTTAAGCAAGCATAAGTTGGTTTTCTACATTTGAGACCCTGTTCTGTTTTGTAATTCAGTTCCTGGGTAGCCAAGTTTACATTCCGTGTATTAGTGATACCTTATGATATTTCTTTTTCTGTGTGACTTATTTCTCTTAGAATCATCGTACCTGAGTCCACTCATTATGCTGCTACAGGCCTGATGACATAGATTTCATTGCTGAGTGATATTGCATTGTACGTAAGTACCACAAATTCTTTATTCATTTTTCGCTTTCTGTGATATTGAACTTGTACGATAAACGAGGTTCTTGTAAACAGAGCCGTCCCAAACTTTGGGGTGGCTGTGTCTTTTTGATTTTAATTTCCCTAAGCTATAGGAGCATAAGTGGAAGTGCCCTAGGCTCTGTTGCTTTGTTTTTTAGATGTTTCAGGAAACACCATACACTTCTCCAGAGTGGCTGTTGGCAATTTACATCCCGCCCATCAGCATAACAAGGCTCCCAGTTCTCCATGGCCTGTCCTGCCTTTCTGGATTTTACACTTTTTTCAGATGGCCCTTTTGCCCGGGGGGCAGTGAGACTTCATTGTAGTGCAGATTTCCTTTGCAAGCTTGCTTGGTTGGCCAAAAAGGGCGTATGCGTTTTTTCCTGAATATATTCAGGAAAAAAACGCATACGCCCTTTTTGGCCAAGTGCATCATTGTGGACGTTCTGCCTCTTTTCCTATGCTTTTCATGCAATTCCAGTCTACCTCCTGAAATCGGTGTCCTGCAATTCTGCCCCGCTTTCAAGTGCTCTTGGCAGCTTTACTTCAATATATTTTTGGACGATAGCTGTCATTTATAACTCTGCATGTTTGTGAATGACAGTGCCCCTGAGCTCCTTTCTTCAACTCTCTTTATTGTGAGCTGGCCGCAACACCGCAGGATTGCTTCAGGCCCTAGTGTGGTTTTGGCATGGCAAGCTGAGCCTTTGGTTAATTCCTCTTCCTGGTGGGAAATGAGAGTTAAATTTGCCCGTCCAGACACCTCCAGCTAGTCTCTCATTGGTTCTCCCTATTCCTGTTCATTTCCCGCAGAAATTGCAAACTGGGCCAAACAGGAGGTTAAAGGCACTGACTCTCCAAGTGGGGAGAGTGTTAGTAAAGCGTCTGGAATGTTGCACCCAAGTACCAGGGGACGAAAACTGAGACACATTTGAAAACGTTTCCCGATCACACGGTGGATCATACTCTGGGTTCCACATGCATGTTTTAGCTGAAGGAAGAATCCCTTAAACCTGGAGAGTTGAGACCCATGGAATGGGTACCATGCAATATGACTTCAAAGGGTCTGCATTTGCTCACCGAACCTCACTAATCCTATCACTGCTGCGTTTATGCTGCTGTACACACGCTTGATTCTCTTTCGGAAACATGTAAATCCATAGATTTTAAGATTCTTACTAGTCAGGTATATTCTTAGGCGTTTAATATGGGGTGCTGCGTCCACTTCGTTGAGCAAGGAGTAGCTCTTGTCTATTACATATTTGGCTTATGGAACGGTATCTGTGCTAATTTCAATCTCTGGTTTCATGCAGCAACCCAACTCACTTTTCCCCTTAAGCAAGCATAAGTTGGTTTTCTACATTTGAGACCCTGTTCTGTTTTGTAATTCAGTTCCTGGGTAGCCAAGTTTACATTACGTGTATTAGTGATACCTTATGATATTTCTTTTTCTGTGTGACTTATTTCTCTTAGAATCATCGTACCTGAGTCCACTAATTATGCTGCTACGGACCTGATGACATAGATTTCATTGCTGACTGATATTGCATTGTACATAAGTACCACAAATTCTTTATTCATTTTTCGCTTTCTGTGATATTGAACTTGTACCATAAACGAGGTTCTTGTAAACAGAGCCGTCCCAAACTTTCGGGTGGCTGT